>NW_006399772.1:12705827-12711546 GCF_000299155.1 Elephantulus edwardii | reverse complement strand
GTAAATGTTCATTAAAACTAATAAAATTTAATAAAAAAAATAAGATGCCATTCTGGTACCTAGAAACAATATTTACAACCTCATGTCATTGGGTGTGTGTGTGTGTGTGTGTGTGTGTGTGTGTGTGTGTGTGTGTGAAATCCACAAAACCAAGCACATTGTCTGATTGATTGCATTCTAATACATAATGGTATTAGGATGGTATTTAAACTCAGTTTAAATTAATTTCTCTGACTCTTTTAGTTTATTGTATACATAGTATTTTAAAAGACATTTTATATGCTTTTAAACATGGTTCTTGAATAAAGTACATATGTAATAAGGTTTGGATTATGTCTCTTAGAAGCAAGATGGTAAGATGGTGGTACTTAACCTCACACACTATGGGCATGTTATCTGAAGTGGTCAGTCCCCAGAGAAAGGAAACGCGCTTGGATAAGTAGAGGGCCACTGACATACAGGAAGATGCTCAACTGTTTGGACTGATATTGTGGTTACAAAAATGGGTTCAAAGATAGGAGAGATTGTGAGGATGACATGGGATTGGAGAATACTTCATTTTGGCATACATCAATTGGATAGAAATGTGAGCCAATATAATGGCATCAAACATGAGTCTAACAGGTTCAGAATTTTAAATATTGGTGAATAGAGATATGGAAATGGGGAAAGAAAGAACATGCTAAACAGAATAACAGCTAATAAATTTTAAAATAATTTTTAATGAGTTTAGGGACCTATTTCTTTATGACAGACATTTATTGGGACTTGTACTCTGTTAAAAATAGTAAAAGTCATCTTATGGAATCTCAGAAGAACTCCTCACATAGTATTCTCCAAACTTATTTAATAATAAATCCATTTTTCCTTGTTTAAGCATCTCGGAATCAGAAGCTGGCTGATTCTTCTTTTGTAAATATTCTTTCTTTCAATGTTGTTATGGTTTGATCTTGAGTATTCTGATATTTAATAGATAAAATTCACTCTTCTATATAGTCAATATTCTTGGTGATACAAAAAAAAATGTGTGAAGCCCAGTTCGTATCTCAAGATACATAACCTCAGGGTGTGGGTAGAAAGAGGACAAACATTTATCTAATTTAGAAAGTGACAAGATAACAACAAATACAGGGTACAACTGTATTAAATATATCTATCATTGATCTATCAGGGGTCAGCTAACTAAAACTGACAGGCCAGGTCCTTAACCTTGCTTGCTATGTTAAAAATTATTGGATTAGACACAATTACTCTATTATTTATTGTCCATGGCTGGTTTTGTGCTATGAAAGTGAGTTGGGTAGTTGTGACAGGCCATCTGGCCCACAAAGTTTAAAATAGTTACTATTTGATGCTTTAAAAATGTGTCACTCATAAATAGATATAAAAATCATTTTAAGCCATAAATGCTTTAACTTCATGTATGAAACCAAAAACTTTTAGAGAAAGTTTTGCTATTTATTATAGTATATTATTGTTTCAACAGAGAGTGTATGCTATGATAAGACTTGGCCAAATATGAAACTATTCTGATGTGGTAAAATGAACTCCTACTCAGAGCTCAGGAATCTTATCTCTTATTTTCCTAAAATAAAACTGAACTACTATCACAGAATCTTTATATTTTATGTTAGTTCTAAAATGCTGTGTTGATAGTAATGTATCATTTACTTTGGCTAAGGCTTCCATTTTAGGATTACATAAGAACAAAACATAATCCATCCCAGTCTCAGTGCTATTTGTTGTTCTTAAATGCTATCGAGTCAGAACTGACTCAGAGCTGGCCCTCAAGTGGGTTTTCAGAGGCTTTAAATCACACAAAAGAAAATTACCTCTACTCATCTTTCTCCTTCAAATCCAAACTGAATGCCTTTGGGTTGTCTATGCAACATTTTACTCACTAGAATAATATATGTCCTGGTTCCAATTCATAGCTACCAGATAAGTTTCCAAGACTATAAACCTTAACCTTAGAGAGAGACTTCCAATCGTTCTTCTGCAGAGCTGCCAGTAGCTTTGAACTGCCAAAAACCCTTGACCATTCCATTAGTAGTGCAACTTACTATGGAGTGGCCACCAGCCCCTTGGAAATTGAATTTTCATTTTATCACAAGTGAATTACGGAGACTTGTGTTCTACGTGAAGTAGAATTTGTAAAATAAAAGAAAAATCAGACTAAACTAGAGAAAAATTAACCTAGTCATTTGCCTATACATTTATTTTAAATGCTCTTTTATAAATTATTAAAGAGAATTTTGAAGACTTGAAGGACTAGAAACTGTAGCTATGTTACAAATATATACCTACATTTTTCTTCTTCAAATATCAAGGATATTTTTCCCTATCTGAAAGCATCAGCTCCACAAATTTTAATAAATAGAAATGCCAGTAAAATGAAACATCTAATTTTATTTAGGGAATTTACTGGCTTTTTTTTTCTTTTTTTTTTTTTTTAGCTATCCATTTGTTCAACTCAATTATGTTGGCATGATAGCACCAAATTTGTGTTTTTGTCACCCTTGGTTGTTGGGCTGTCACTACCCATTTGTTTTTTCTAGATTCAAAGGATTTTTGTAAATGCATGAATAATGCAGCTGCATCCATGAAGTCACCCACTTCCTTTAATTAAATTTATTAGCCTGAAGCAAATGATATGTTTTAAAATATCAGTAGTAATGGTGTTTCATATTAGGATAACTGGTGCTTATTTTTTTATTTTATTAAGTAAGTCATGAAGGAGACAGAGGTTGTCTTTGCATAATAACTTCAAGTAATCTCAAGTTATTATCCAAATAAATAATTTTTCAACTTGCCTGTCAGACCTTCCTACACAGGATTTACTTCAATCACACTTTGTTTTTAAAACTTCAATTTGTAATGGTATATGTGATTGTTATTTTTAACATGCTTTTCATGATTACAAAATCAAAGAACAGCTTATTGAGTCTAACTATAGCAAAATGTTAATGGTGTCTGATAATCTTTGAATCCTATTTCATTCCAGTGTTCACTTCACAAAAGTCTACTTCAAGTAGAAATTATGGTTTCATTTAAAGATAGCAGAATGGGTGATATAGTTAGAATATCCTGGCTAGAAATCTAATCTTTTTTTATGTCTTGCTTTCCTGGGATGCCCTAGGAAGATTACATTGTTTCTGACTCATTTCTATCATCTTTTAATTAAATACATTTGAAATAGATGATATCATATATTTTAAAATCTTTAGGCCTTTGATTTTGAAGAACTCCTTCACAGTTTATTACTTGAAGTTTTATATTGACTTGATTTTCAATGCTTATGTATGCAAAAATGTTTAATCAGATATCTTTTATATTCATTTTTCTAAAAATGTGTTTTGAATTATTCATGGGTTTTTTTTCTTTTACTACTTTATAGTAGTAATCTCCATAAGTTTATGAGAGCTTTTCTAATGCTAACTTTTAAATGTTTCGATATACTTGAAATAGTTCACTTGTTTTTCTTATCTTCAAGTTTAATTCCAGCAAATAATTATAAAAATACTTTTCTTTAGCTTTTTCTTTCAACGAGACAATAAATATCAGTCACTTTGCCCCATATCTTCCTGGAGATCAAGAGAGTTACTTTTCGCCATTCATAGCCACTAGGTTGCTAGCAGTGCTCCCCTGACCCCCATGCTAGGTTTAACTGATGTAAGGTTGTTTGTGCCATTGTGAACCTGGCATCAAGAAGGTGTAAGTCTACGTTCTCTCTAACTGCTTACATTCTGGTGCTGGTGGGGTTTGCTGTGCTGGGGTGTGAGACCCAGCCTGTAATCAGGCCCTAGACTGTTAAGGGGCACCATCTCTAAGTAGGATCTCGAATCCAGATCACCTCCCGAGATGGCAAAAACTGTCATTGGATTTGGAGCCCTGAGTATGCCACACTCCCAAATTTGCATCTGCATATTCTGTGCAGTTTGTGGAGTGTGCCATCCTTGGCCAGCTCTGGGTTAGAAGTCATTGTTCCTGGTGAGTCATCCCTGTAGAGTTAGTGTCAAAGTAATGATACTTCCATATGGGGACTTTCATACATTCCTTGAGGACTGAGTAGTGCCCAGTCTGAAATGTTGTCTACTTCTAATCTACCCCTTGATCTGTCAGAAGCTCTGTAGAACTGGCACCAGGTATACATCACCGCCTACTTGTAGACACACATGAACTCTACCTCCTCAGACCAGCAGAGTGAACCATTTTTGTTAGGGTCCCTGACTGCAGCTATCTCCTGTACTAACAGAGACACCATTGCTGGCAAGACAGACTGCCGAAGCACCTGCAAGGCCTGAAACTCTGTTCCTGGTTGGATGCCCTGCTCCTTGATACCCTCTAGGTCATCAGAGATGCGACCTTCAGTTCAATCATGTACCCTGGGCTCTCCCTGAGGTAAGTGAAAGGCCAGTCCATGAACGGTCACTTTGCCCTCAGCTGCATTTCAGAGGAACCTCTGCCCTGCCTGGGCACACTAACTGCAGTCTTCTGATGGAGCCACAGAAACTCCATGTTAGATGAGACCACTTGTCTTCACTAACCAAAGCAGTGGATCAAGCACCTATCCCATGCACATCTTATCCTTCCCCTAACAACAACGTTCTTCTTTTTTTTTTCTTCTCTCATTCTTTTTCTTTTTCTTCATTTCTCTTCAATTTGCTTTTTGTCCTTCTCTTTGCTTTATTACCCTTTCTGTACTTTTTCTCATTTATTTTATACCCTTCTCTACTTTTAGGTAAACAAAGTAATATGCAGTATGGGGGTGATTGACACAATACCAGTAAAGAAAAGACACAGGGAGGTCTACAAGAAACACATTTAAACATGATTACATATACAATCCTGTTAATCAACAATAGTAAACATTAATCTACAAATGGTTCTGTACATAGACTGATATGGTAAACAGATATAGACTGGTGAAAAGGATTATACTCAAGTCCTTATACTTGGATTTGGTAGATGAACTTGGTACATTCATATGAGAGAAATATATTTACGGCTATACAAGAACAAAGAGGAAACAAAGCTATGTCATCTTCTCAATCCTAATCAAGCATCCCGAGGGAATGAGTCGCTGGTACCGGTGGCCTTGTAACCAAAGCTTTGGGAGGACATTGAAGAAAATTGGTATAACATAGTCCACAAAGACAATGGTGAGTAGCAACTGTGGTCTAAAAATCTTGCAAGAAACCATCTAAGAGAAAGGTAAATAAGTAAAAGTACGAGTTAACCATATGAGTCTAAATTTCCATGACGCTGAGACAAGGTGGTGTCCAGCTACCACTATGGGCCACTAAACAGAGATCACAGAAGAAGGTAATTAGAGAGAAGAGGATATGGAATAAAACTAATAAATATTAAAAAGACCTGGTTTATTGGTTTGATAGAGACACATGGAACCCTGGAAACTATGACTCTTACTGATGCCTTGAACCTGGAATAAAGATTATCCCTGTGAGTGACTTTCAGCAAAACATTGGATAGGTCTGTCAGCAGACTACTCGTGTGGCATAGTGCATAATGAATTGCTTTGCTAACCCAAAGGACATACTTCCCTGGTAGTTCAAGTCCAAAAGCAGCCCCATAAAAAGAGAAGAGCACTAATCTCCCTTAAAATTTACAGCCTCCCTACAACCAGGAGAAGATAAAGTAGATGAACAGGATCTTCTAAGTCTCAAATCCCTATGCACATCCAAAAACTTCTCCAACA
>NW_006399772.1:12702434-12703427 GCF_000299155.1 Elephantulus edwardii | reverse complement strand
AAATGTTCATTGAAATTAATAAAATTTAATCAAAAAAATAATAATTTACAGCCTCAAAAATCCAACTGAGGGTCACTTATGAGTTGGTTCCAACTTGATGGTAATAAGATAAATGAATTAATAACTTCAGGAAGGCATTCACTCTAATGCCAAAAGAGTAGTATTTACCCAATGAGAAAGCCCAGGAATATGAAAGGAGAATTTAAGGAAATTAAAATTATAGGGAGAAAATTAGAAGACTATGATTACATATGTGTATTATAATTAATGTCATAAAATAAAAAGATAGATATGAATGGTTGAATGGAAAACCAAATTGCTTTGTAAACTCACTTAAATCACAATTTAAAAAATAAAATTAAATCAAAATGCTTGACATAGACAAAAACTGAGACAATTTGGTATTATCTCATCAGTTTTAAGAGAAATGAGACAAGTTAGAAAACTTGAATCTGCTACAATAATTAAAGAGCATCTGAAATGATATTTGACTAAATATTACTAAAATATATTAATTTGGTTAGTTCTTCAAAAGACATTTCATTTTAAAGCAGTGACAAAATTATATTGTGAGTTCTGTAACATTACTCAAATATAATTCATAAAAATAATAAATTACTAAATAGGAAGATGTGGAAACTTTCTACTACTCACATATCAGACTTTGAGTTAAACCACATTTTGTTATCCTTAGATACATCACTAAATAGGCAGACACTTATAGAAATTATTAGATATACTGTCAATTAAGTTAAAATCAAACATTAAAGTTATTTATGAAAGTAAGTCAGAAATATCAAAGGTAAAAGAATAAGAAAAAATCCATAGTATAAAAATTCTCAACAATAATGCCGTCAAGTCAATAATTAGAGAAAAGTACTACTTCATGAGAAAGAAGTTGTTGTTGTTATGTGCCGTCGAGTCACCTGCCACTCATAGCGACCCTATGTACAACAGCCCTAAACTCCGCTCTGTCCTGTGCCAATCGCACTG
>NW_006399772.1:12700693-12702014 GCF_000299155.1 Elephantulus edwardii | reverse complement strand
CCATGGCCTGTATCAGATGCACCTTAGTCTCCAAAGAGACAGCATTGCTCTTCAGCACTTTGGAGAGGTCCCTAACAGCAGACTTTCCCATTGCAATGTGCCTTTTAATTTCCTGGCTGCTGGTGCCAAGACTGTTGAGAAAGAAGACATTATAAAAATTAAGAGAAACAAGATCCAACTTAAGCCATTAACAGATGTTCTAGAATTAGAAATAATAGAAATAGAAATTAGAAATAGAAATAGAAATAGAAATAGAAATACATATAATTGTATTAAGAAAAGAAATGGAAAATGATATGTACAAAGCACACACTGTAAAACATTTAGCATTTTGATTGTTAGTTGTCATTATGTCATTTCCTTCTTATACACAATAATGAATCAATGCCCAGACACCTCCAATTCCTATCTTAACTATTACTGCTGTACCATTGTTCTAGCTGTTACGTCAATCCACCTCTTTGAAGGTTTTCCACTTTCTAACTTCTACGTTACACTCTACCCTTCCAAATGTGACTGGCCAGTGACTTTCCCAAAGTACATTAGATTAAAGCTCAACATTCTAGCTCAACATTCTTACTTCTAACAAGTGTTTCATTTGAGATTATTCCAAGGCAGATTTTACCCCTCAAAAAAAAAAAAATGCACTGCAATTCCAAAGTCACATAATCTACAAGCTTATCTGCTGGTAAAAAAGCATGGGCAATCTCCTCCTGTGTGATTTACTGCCTCCTTAAAAACCCACTGGAGGTTCAGATATCAGTCAATTCCAAATCAGTGATACATAACAACAAGTCAAATATGACCCATAGTAAACCCATGAACAAAAAGCATGAACCCTATTCTATCCTGTGCCATTCTCACCATCTCTCACATATATTTGAGCCCATTACCTTGATCTTTCACAGCAAGCACTTCAAGTCATTTACTACTTGTAAGAATACTTTTTTTTTTAATTTCAGTTAAAGTATAATCCAAACTAAAACTGTAGTCTGATCTCAGGAAGTGTCTCAAGCCTTCCTTTAAGCCAGCAAAGTCATGTTATCTACATTAACCACAGGTTGTTAATGAGTATTTTTTCAAGTCAGATGCTGAGTTCTCCATCAATATTCATTAATACTAGAAGAAAAGTTAGTGAATTAAATTAATATTAGATAAAAGTTGCAAGTGTCCAATTATGAAAAGAATTATTATTTCTCTTTGAAAGGGTCAATCACAGGTTTTTTCCATTCTAAATGCTAATTTGAGTATTTAGAATATTCAAGAAGAACAATAAGTAAGAAAAATAATATCACTAATGAAAGGAGCATGAGATAACAAA
>NW_006399772.1:12699807-12700309 GCF_000299155.1 Elephantulus edwardii | reverse complement strand
AGAAGGGGTCGTGGTACTAGGGATATTGTAGCTGATGTTAGATGGATCTTAGCTGAAAGCAGAGAAGACCAGAGGAATGTCTATCCGTGTTTCATTGGTTGCAAAGGCATTTGACTGTGTGGATCATAACAAACTGCGGCTGACTCTGAGAAGAATTGCAATCCCAGAACTCGATCATGCTAACACGAAACCTCTACTTGGACCAGGAGGCAGTCATCAGAACAGAGCAAGGGAACACTGCGTGGTTCAAAATCGGCAAGGGCATATGCCAGGGATGCATCCTATCTCCATACCTTTTCAACCTGTATGCAGAACAGATTATCCAGGAGGCTGGGCTCTATGAGGAGAAATGTGGAGTCAAGACTGGTGGAAGATCTATCAACAATCTGCATTATGCAGATGACACAACCCTGCTTGCTGAAACTGAGGAGGACTAAAAGCACTTGCTGCAGAGTGTCAAGCACTGCAGCCTACAATATGGATTGAGGCTCAATGTCAAGAA
>NW_006399772.1:12694621-12698597 GCF_000299155.1 Elephantulus edwardii | reverse complement strand
GCGGTTGGCGCAGGATAGAGCAGGGTTTAGAGCTGTTGTGCATAGGGTCGCTATGAGTCGGAAACGACTCGATGGCACATAACAACAACAACAATGCCACTAAAGCTCATTAATTGTTAAGAGTTTTACAGGGAGTAAATTGAGCGAAGATGTTTATGGATTACAAAAAGACAAACAAAAACCCATACGTACTTATACCTCTCTTAATTTCAAGCTTCCAAAAGTAATCAAGCCTTACCCAAGGAAGAAGCACCGGCCTTAATTTCATAATAAGTTAGGAAATATTATTTTAGGCTGGACTGACTCGTTAATTATTAATTGGAAACTATTGTAGCGATTGACAGGATATACTCCAAAAACTTGGGGATCTCCTTATGGTAGATTTTTCTGAATGAATAGTGACTCAAACATAAAGCTATAAATTCCAATTGCTTTACTAAATTGTGCCATGTTTTAAATATTTGTCTATTATAAAAACTTTCAGTAGACTGAGTTCTAAGATTTAATCCTCCATCCATAATTCCCCCCCACTCCACAACATTCCCTTGCTCTTGGTACTTGATCAAGCAGCATATAAGTTAATGAACTGATAGAAAGTGTTTACTAGATAGTGAGAGAAAACAAAGACACAAAATGTGAGGAGAATTCACACTGTTGGTTTAAAGATGAGCAAAGTCATGTCTAAAACAATACTTTATTTTGGGCTTCAAAATACAGAAAACCTCAGACTTGACAGGTTTGTAGAGGTGAGAGATTTTAAACCTAGAGCCATACGGCAGATGGGTATTGTCTTAAACTACTAAGATTTTGGTAAATGGGATAAGCTTATTATAAAGCTTATTTATTATAGTTTTATAAGAGACATGGAATTTAAAAAATATAATGTTTCATTTTGGTTTTGGTGAATATTTACATAGAAAATTAGTTTCTTGTTTAATATTTTCCTCAGGAATTGTTTAGTATCACAGCTGTAACGTTGGCTATGTTTTATCTCAATGCATCAACATTCTCCTTATTTATGCGTGTTCTCTTTCCAATACTTTCGTTTCCCTTCTACCTTATCTCCTAGTCTTTGTTTCTGAGAAATGTTGAAGTCTTGCCACATTCTGATGGTGTATAAGTAGGACACCAAACTTAACAAGCAATATCTTGTACCACTCCAGAGTTGTTTTAATAAGTGATCTCAGGGTGATAGCTTCAGTGGGTCCTGTTTTCTGTTTCAGCAGTTGTACAGCTAGTTTTGCTGGCCTCACTTATCAAAGAGACAATTTGGGCCCACTGAATTGACTTTGACACCATATCAAGTATCATTTGTGCATGGATGACTAGTTTTAGTTCTTCATTCTTGATTCCAGTCCACTGGTGTGTGCATCATTTGAACAGCATCAACTTGTAATTACAGTGATTGCATGTTTTCATCTGAAAGAACATGAGATCTGCTTTTGTTGGGTTTTTTTCAATAATAATTTGACTATTTATACTTTACAGCAGCCAGGAAATGAAAAGGCACATTGCAATGGGAAAGTCTGCTGTTAGGGACCTCTCCAGAGTACTAAAGAGCAATGTGTCACTTTGGAGACTAAGGTGCACCTGATACAGTCCATGGTCTTTGCAATCATTTGCTATGTGTCAGAGAGCTAGACAATGACTAGGAAGGGTAAAAGGAGAATTGATGTCATTGAGCTGTGGTGTTGGAGAAGAGTATTGACTAAACTATGGACTGCTAAGAAAACAAACAATTTCATCCTGGAGAGGCTTAAACCAGCCTTCCCCTTGGAGGCAAAGATTCTGAAGCTTTGTCTGACATACTCTGGATATGTTGCAAGGAGGGACCAGTCCTTGGATAAGGACATCATGCTTGGGAGGGTGGAGGGACAGCACAGGAGAGGAAGAGCCTCTATGAGGTGGATTGATTCAGTGACTAGAGTAAGGGGGGGGGGTGTCCTACACTATAGCTCAAAGGCATGAATTCTTTTTAGGTCATCCTTAATCGCTGCCCAGCTCTCAGAAGCATAGCAAATAATCAGAAAGATCATGGCCTGAATCAGACCTATATTAGTCCTCAAATTGACATCACTAATCCTCAATAATTTGGGAAGATCCCAAACTGCAGATTTTCCCAGTGCAATGTGTCTCCTTATTTCCTGAGTGCTGGTAACAAGGATGTTAATTGTGGGTCCAAGCAAGATGAAGCTATTGACAGTTTCCTCTCCATCCATCATGACACTACCATTGGTCCGTTGTTAAAAATCTTTGTTTTCTTGACAGAGATGCTTCCCTCCAATCCTGATGTCCCACTCCACAGAGTCTAGCTTCTTGGATAATTTGCTCAGCGCACAGATTGAATACAGCTAAATTTTAAAACATGCAGTGTTTCCCTGCTCTGTTCACACAACAGCCTCCTCATTCAAGTACAGGTTCCCCATGAGCACAATTAAGTGCTCTGGGATTCCTATTCTTCTCAATGTCAGCCACAAACTTGTTATAATCGACAGTCAAATGTCTTTACATAGTCAATAAAGCACAGATAGACATTCTTCCAGTATTCCTTATTTTCAGCCAGCATGCACCTGATATCAGCAATGATATCCCTGATGCCACTGCCTCTTCTAAATCCTGCTTGAACTTCTGGCAGTCCCCTACCTATGTACTTTTCTAGCTGTTTCTGAATGATCTTCACCAGTAAAAAGCTCAGCTTCTGAGATCACATTGCTCCTCTCTTCTACTGACCTTCAACCTTTCCAAGCATGGTGTCCCTGCAAGGTAGGGCAGAGTTCAGATCCATTGTTCATAGTGCCACTCTGAGTTATAGTTGGCTCAATAGCACCTATCAACAGCAATAATTCACCAATAGAGCTGAGATCTGTTGGAACTCTTGCTATACACTCACTTGCCCAATCTGACATTGATCTAACCAGGTTTGTATTTTATAATATATGAGTAACAGTGTCTATCTTAAAGCACTATAAAATTGACGGGTAAAATTTATGTGCCACACATTATACAGTGAACACAGCAACTAAATGGTCCATAATATTATCTTCAAGAATAAATTCTTTCTCATCTTCCTTTAAAATCTCTAAGAATTCTGTTTCCAGACTTTCTCACCATATTGAGTAACATTGAATCTTATCTCAGTTGATTTTTGTAATTCCGTCACTGTATCAAACCAGATCAGTTATTCAATATATTTTGGGATCTTTGTTAATTTGAATTAGTATTTCACTGACATTGATAACCTATTTACTTTAGATTTAACACTTCCAAGGATTCTAATATCTCTTTATCATTCATCATTCATTTCATTACCACTAAAATTACATCAACAAATCAACTTTGAATAATACACACACACACACACACCTTAGATATTTGCATACAGTCATTAGAAATAACTAAATCTGACCACCAAGTGTTATGTGCCTTTACTTTTTTAATGATAAAATCACATTTATTACATGTTATTCCTATGTACCATTGAACTGAAATTGAGTCTTAGCTGACCCTGCGGTAGGTTTTCAGAGGCTGTAAATTACACTGGAGATTGTCCATCTTTCTCCTAAAGAATAAGTGGCAGCTTTAAATCATGTGCCTTTGGATTGGCAGTGAAACGCCTTACCTCTAGGCCAACCAGACCTTCTGTTAAGGCATCAATATCAACATTCAGTAAATTAGTGGCTTCTTCAATAGAACTATGTACAACACTCATTTTTGCTCATCCCTTAAATAAATAAGTAGAAACAAAAAATCAAGCTCAAATTCATCGCCACTTAATCCTAGTCAACTCTTACTTGACCCTCCAATTGGTTCTTGGGTCCTATAAAGTGCACGGGAGAAGAACGTCCTTTCTGAAAAGCCAATGGTAGATTTAAACTGCCAGTCAAGTGCCACCCATGGAGTTAGCAGCATAACTCCTTATAGACTATGCAGCCAGAGCTCCGAACTCCGAACTCCTATATGTGTGTGTGTGTGTGTG
>NW_006399772.1:12622904-12694521 GCF_000299155.1 Elephantulus edwardii | reverse complement strand
AAATCGGATCTGACAGGTACAGAAGGAGATTGTCCCTCCTTCTCCAGCAGAGCATCTGGTTGATTCGAACCATTCTCTTCTGGGATTGCAGTGCAGCTTCTTGCCAGTAGGCCACCAGAGCTCACCTCCAAACTCCTTTAAAATTATTGTTGGGAGGTGCAGTACAGTCAACTACAACTCATAAAGTACCAGGATTATCACTTAAATACAGTCATCCTTACTTTTAATTTCCTGTCTGACAATCCTCAAATCTTTGCTATATCTGTGCCTGGTTCTGATGACTGCTTTGTCTGTTTGAACTGCACTTTTCCTTTCCTTCTAGAATGACTTTTAAGTTTTCCTTATTAGCTGAACATAACATATCAGGTAATAGAACCTTGGATAAATTAACTTTTAATGTGATGGTTTATATGTACCTGGAAAAGAATTAGACTGTATTTAACATTTATTGTAAATGTACATACCAGATGCTTCTGTTGCATCTTATGTTTTATTTTATTTTTTTTTTTGTCTTCTCTATTATCTTTTGGTTGTCTTAGAACTCCTTCTAAATAGAGTCTGGGCCTTGTAGTTTTCTCTTCATTATTAAGTTAGCGTCATGTTAGTGTCATGGTGAAGTCTGGGAAACAGAAAGCTTCTAACAAGTTTCTGACTAGTGGGGAATTTTGTTCTCTTTGTGGGTATTTCAATTGGCTGGTGGCTTGGGGCTGTAATCATTATAAATGCTTCCTTAGTAATTTAGCTTGAAGTTTCTGGAAATTCTCTAGTGCTAGCCTGCTCCAGCCATTTTTCAGTAGCTTCAACAAGATTTTACTTGCATGTGATATTATTTCTAATGTTTTAGAATGGCAGCATTTTTTTAGTAGAAGTAGTTGAAAAGATTGGTATTCAGAAAACGGAAGCTATGGTGGTATAAACAAGGCTAGGAAGTGTATGATAAAATTTTGTACATAAATTATTTCTGTTGATACTTCTGTAAGAAAATTTTAAGTGGTGACTAAACACATAGACACCACCTCTTGGAATACACAGGAATCAAATACATCTGTGAAAAGATGATGGAGAAACTCAGTATTATCAGTCAGAACAAAGCTAAGGCCCATCGTAGAAGAGATCATCAAGAGTTCACACATGCGTTTGAACTGAAGATAGAGAAAGTTAAATTTGTGATCTCCCAAACATTACTTTGAGTTTATCTTATTTGACTTTAGAGAAAGTGAAATTTGTGATCTCCCAAACAATACTTTGAGTTTATCTTATTTGACTTTAGATACCATCTAAAGAATATATGTGATGCATTGAAACTATTGGAGATTAAATGAGTTGTGGGATGACATTCAGAATATCACACATGAAGAAAGCAAAGATGATTGAAAATACAGGGAAAAATTTAATCCCAAAGTGAGTGCCAGAAGAGACTCTGAAACGTGTTCCATAATGCAAAAATTCTATGTGGAAAAAATTATGAGGACAGAGAATAAGCTTCAAAGGGCGGCTTAAGAAGATAAAGCACATTATAATGAAATGTGGAGATTTGGAATTTGAAAACCAGAAGAGAAGAACATTCTCAGTATTTCTCAAGCTAAAAGAACATAAGAATAAAATTCAAGCTTAAAGTTTTAAAAGTAAATGATTCAGTAAAATAACCAATGACACAGGAAATGTAAAAAAAAATAGAAGGAAAACACAGTTATTATATCAAAAAGAATTGGTCAATCCTCAACCATTTGAAAAGGTATTACATCATAAAAAATAATAGTACTGAAGAAAGATATCTAAGGTGGCTGAAGACACTGATAAAAAAAAGGAAGCTATAGGAATTGACAGACATCAACTGAGGTGTTTCTACAAACAGATGATACCTTGGATGTACTCACTTGTCTGTGCCAAGGTATGTGCCAAGATATGTGTCTGGTCCACCAACTGGAAGACAGTCACTCATGATCACTCCATAAAGTCAAGATAATATTAGAATTACTGAAAATATCATGATATCTAAGAAAACAGATAACCCAAAATTGCATCTCATGAGTACTTTATACTCAAATCTTCTCGGGAATGTAAACCACTACAATTTACTTTTTTTAAAAAAACCAATAATGAATCACAAAGCATACCTTGTGTTCAGTTGTTGTAACTTTTCAACGTATTTTAAAGATAATATTACAGTTTTTCTATAGAATGTTTTACCTGCTTATTTTATGCATGTATTATTCAGTTTAATGTTTCTCAATAGTGTTCCTTTTAGAGTAATCAGAAAGTTAGAAATTAAAATAATATAATTATTTTGGCAAAAAAAAATTTTATAGTTTTACATCAGGAAGCACCATGTTAATATAAGGCAGTGCCTGGGTGTGAGAACAGTTAGCTCTCCTCATAGGAAATTCTACTTTCCACGTGAAAAACAGGAAGAAATCTTTTTCCCCAGGAAGCCAAGTCCTGAAAAGAAGAGATGTCATGTTGCCATTTTTGCCCCCAAAAAATTATACCTGTTTAGTTTGTCCTGCAGTCTGCATTCACATTCTCTTTTACTTGAAGAAAGGTATCCCTTATCTAATTAGTTTTGCATTTTAAGAAAATCAGCCTGTGTGAAGTGGATAATTAGTTAAAATAGGACACAACATAAAGAGAAAATTCTTCTAGAACATAACACAGACAAAGATGATACAAATGATGTACCCTTCACTACATAAGTAGTTGTACAAATTGGACAGAAAGACAGAAGTCAAAGAATATTTAAATGACTATGAATGTGAATCTCCAATGTCTCCAATATAAGCAAAAAATTTAAATTTGATGTGAATGAGTATCAAACATTTTCTTGGCTTGCCTATGAAACAAAATAGTCTGAGTAGCTCATAGATATCATTTTGTGACTCAAAATAATTTTAAATTTATTCAAAACTTTAGCATAAGGGAAGTCTGGTGGCTAGTCTGTAGGGAGTTGCGCTGATATTCCAGGGCCTCAAAAAAAAAAATAGGACTAATGACCCAATTACAAATGTCATACATCATAGGGGTTGGAATACAGCTGTTCTGTGGGAGAAGGATGAGTAGCCTTGAAAACCCCGTGGAGGGCCAGCTACGAGGCAGTTCTACTCAACAGCAATGATTATTTTTTCTTTTCATTTTAGTTTAGTATTAAAATGAATAGAAAACCTGATATTCACATAACTACAATATTTGGCATGTTCATGTAGATTCTCTTATTTATACAATTACTACAAATAAAAAATACAAAATTTATTCCAAAAATGGAGTGTAAAAGTAAAATAAACTCCTTAAATTGAAAATATATATCTATATATCTATCTTTATCATCTATATCTATCTATATCTCAATCTCCATTTATCTATAATCAATATCTATATCCATATGTATCTATTGAGTCACTTGCGACTCATAGTGACCCTTATGTACAACATCTCTGAAATCCGCTCTATCTTGATTCAACCTCATTGTCTCTGACACACCTACTCCCACCCCTAGTCACTGAGTCAATCAATCTCAGCCAGGGTCTTCTTCTCTTGCACCATCCCTCCACCCTTCCAACCATGATGTACCTCTTCAAGGACTGGTACCTTCTTGCAACATATCCAAAATATGTCAGACAGAGCTTCAGAAACCTTTCCTCTAGGGAGCAGCCTGGTTTCATGCTGTCCAGGTCGAACTTGTTTGTTTCTCCTAGCAGTCCATGATAAATTCAATATATTTATATTGAATATATATGCATATGTATACAGATATGTAAACATGTATACATATGTATAATAAGATTACTATTTTATGTTTAGCCGGATTAGTAAAATTGCACCAAACAAGTAAAAATGCATTCATTTTCTAATATTGTGAGAAAAGCAGCTGCCAACAAATAAAGAATGAAAAACAATATACCAGTTTTCTATTTATAATTCTGCAACTCCTAATTTATCTTGAAAAACTGATGAGACATTGGACAACATTATTTTTGTTCAATGCTAATTTTCTATGATAGTCTGAAGTCTAATAAATGTGTGAAAAATCTTAATTGGTTGACTTCTGAAAATATATCACAATCTGAAGAGGATAAAATTGATGAATGGGACCTTCTAAAGATTAAAGGTATGTGTGCATCAAAAATTTTTTCCAGCAGGGTGAAAAGAAAACCTACAGACTTGGAACAAACATTTGGTAAAACCATCTCAGACAAGAGTCTTATAACAAAAGTTTACAAAATATTCCAGGGCCTGAAAAAAAAAATTAGGACTAATGACCCAATTACAAAAAGGGCAAAAGACATGGAAAGAATTTTCACAAAGGAATATATTCAAATGGCAAACTGACACATGAAGAAATGTTCCAAATCACTGGCAGTAAGAGAGATGCAAATCAAAACCATGAAGAGGTACCATCTCACTCTGGTAACAGTGGTAAAGTTTAACAGGGCAGCAAAGTAATAAATGTTGGAAAGAATGTGATGAGAAAGGAACTTTTATACATTGTTGGTAGGATTGTACAATAGTACAATCATTCTGGAAGGCAGCTTGATGCTTCCTCAAAAAGGTGAACATAGAAATTCCATATGACCCAGCTATTCCACTACTTGGAACATACTCTGAGAAAATGAGAACAGAAGCACATGCAGATTTGTATGTCAATGTCCATAGTAGCATTACTTACCATCACAGAAAAACATGGAAACAGCCCAAATTTCCAAACACAAATGAATGCACTGAGAAATTATGGAACATTCACACAATGGAATACTATGCAGCACACAGGAGCGATTATTTTGTAAATTACTACCTAACTTGGGAGGGACTGGAGAGCATTATGCCGAGTGAACTAAGTTCCACAGGAATAAATATTGTATACAACCATTATTATAGAATGAGTATAAAGATCCAAGGGGGGTTGTGGAGGGTGGAATCAGAGTGATGACGATGTGCAGGGGAAGGGGGAGATTAATCATGGGGGTGTACACTTTGATGGCTGCAGGGATGAGGGAAATTGGAAGAATCTTTTCTCAAAAACAATGTACTTGAATTTTGTATAAAATTTTAAAAGTTCTAATCTTTATTCACCCTTATGCCATATTTAGTTTGGTTTTGATCTAATTAGTTTGATTGATTCTGATTTTCTTTTCAAAGAACTTTACCTGTTTTTGATCTTAAAAGAAAAATATTAGGACTCCTAAATGTTCTATCAATCAATAAATCATTATTAAATCCAACTATACTATTACACAATCAAGGACAAATGAAGAGAAGATCTTCAAATGAGATTAAGTGATTTAGTGACTAAAACAATGAGTTTAAGAAGAGCAGAGATTGTGAGGATAGTAGAGGTTTGGGGAGGGTTTTAATCTATTGTATGTAAAGTCGATATAAATCAGAGGATTGACCATACCTAACAACAACACATTAAGACAATTGCTGCAGAAGATCAAAGACTACAGCCTCTACTATGGATTGCATTTCAACATCAAAAAGGTAGCAGTTCTGATGGGCTTCTAGACAGCATCATAATAGATGGGAAAAGATTATAATTGTCAATGATCTCATCTTACTGGGTTCCACAATCAACACTCTTGGTATAAACACTCAAGAAATCTAAAGATGTATTGCATTGAGATAATCTACTGTCAAGGACTTCTCCAAAATACTAAGAAGCAAAGATATCATTTTAAGGACTAAGGTGTGTCTGACTTAGCCCACTGTCTATTCAATCACTTGGTATACATCTGAGAGCAATTAGATGTTCTCTATACATATGAGAAGTATGACAGAAAAAGAACTGATATCTTTAAGCTGTGGTACTAGAGAAGAGTACCGAATATCCCATGGACTGCAAAAAGAACAAACATAAATGTCTTGTATAAAGTGCAGTGTTTATGAGGGCCTTTGCTGTTGTGTGGTCATGTTGACTACAACCTATTGCAACCTTATGAAAAATGGATTTGAACCTTGCCTGTCCTGCATCACCCGCATGACCTCTGTCAAGCCCAAGTCCATTGGAGTCACTAATCAATTCATTTCATTGAAGACCTCCCTTGTAACTGACCTTCTACCTTTCCTAGCATGATGTCTCTTCAGGACAGTTTTTTCCTAACGATGGAGTTTTACCATCCTTACCTCTAAGGAACATTCCTTTTATGGAAGAAAGCTACATATAATAATGCATATCCTTTTCTTTCTGGGCCTGATCTTCAAATGAACTGCTTTATACCTATTCCCATTCCCAAGATAGGTGACCTAATAGGCTGGGGAAATTATCACAAAATATCATTAATCTTGCATGCAAATGAATTATTGCTGAAAATTATTCAAAATCAACTGGAATACTACATTGACAGGGTACTAGAAATTTAAGCTGGATTCAGAGGAGACTGTGGCATGAAGGCTATCATTGCTGATGTCAGATAAATCTTAGCTGAAAGCAGAGAATGCCAGAAAGATGGATACTTATCATAGAGTGGGATTAATAAATTCAGGATTATTCAAATGTATGATATAGTTGTAAAACTGACATTATGTACCTCCAGCCTGTAAAACTTGTCGAACCATCTAACTAACATTTGTTTGGTCCTCAGACCCTGTTACAACTTCTCTATAGTTATACAAAGTACTTTAAGCTGTTTGTTTACCAAGAGAAGAAATGCATTGCTCATTGAATTAGAATTTATCTTTTCGCAGTCAATTGTAAATGGTACTTCAAGTAGTGTGTTAACTATAAACTGTGTAAGAATCCTAAAATTTTCTTTTTCTCAGTCATATGTAAACTGCATTTTAGGTGTCTGTTTAGCAGGAGGGAAAATGCATCTTCCTGGATTTGCATTTACCTCTTTGAAACAGTCTTTTCTTAGTCATAAGTAAATGACATTATAAGTTGTTTGTTTTGTTTACAAGCAACAGTATGTTAACTGTCCTCTTTGAATGTAAAATTCCTTTATCTTTGAACTGCAATAGCAGTATGTTAAGTAGAGCAACCCAAGTATGAAAACCAATAGCCATCCTTAGCCAGATAGGCAGTTTTTGAGAAGATTCTCTTCGTTCTTCCAGATCTGCTATAAATTGCTTTGGATCCTACAATCCCTTTGCTTTTTGGCAATTGGCTGCAGAAAGAACCCTTTTTTTCAGTAACACTTGCTTTTAAGTGATTATGCAAAAACATTTGGCTATGTGGGTCGTAACATATTTATGGCTTATAAGTGTGTGAAAAACAAATTCTCTGATGGCATAAGGTGTTGAGCTGCTGACTAAAAAGTCCATAGTTCTAATCCACAAGCTGTTTTCTGGGAGGAAGATAAGGCAGAATGTTCTCATTATGATTCACAGCCTTGCAAACGCTGTAGGGCAGTGTTTCTACTGCATCATGTATAGTCACTGTGAGTCAGATTCGACTTAATAATAGTGGGAGTGGGTAACTCTGGTTTTGCTTCAGCTATTTTATCTGCACTTGGACATACATAACAAGATACTGAACTTCAAATCGCAGTTCAGATGAGATAAGACTGGAAAAGTTTAAAATGAGCTGATTGTATTTAACATGTGGAATAAATGGAAATAATTGGTGATAGCAATTTGTCATTGACACAAGTTCCAGTGAACTGTGGTGTTTATTAGCTAATCACTTGAGTCTAGGCTGTTCTATGTCTCTTTTGACTAATGATGTAATGCATATTCTTTTCTTTCTGGGCCTGATCTTCAAATGAACTGCTAAATTCTGCTATAATCTCTGATTCCTCTGAAGCTCAAAAGTGAAAAGATGACAATTTGGAAGAAGGAAGTTGAAGGTTCTAGTCTGAAAGTTCAACTACATTCTTTATAATTGAGCTTTAATTTTCCAGGTTTACGAGGAGTCCTTGTGACTTTTCTGCTTGCTTACTTCAAGGTCAACACTTTGAATCAAACAATACCTCTGAGGGGGAAACATGATGTCGTCTGCTTCCAAATATTTACAACCTTGGAGATTTTCCAGGCCAGTTCTACTCTGTCATGGGTGGTCCTTAAGAGTCGGAATCAACTAGATGATGATGAGTATTTAGGTTTACATAACATGTGTGAAGAAGCACAGAGATTACACTTCTCCCCATTCCACACATTAACATCTTACATTTCTGTGGAATAGCTGCATATTAAAAGCTGCATTTCTTATACCAAAACCAAAAAATTATAAATGTCTCCAAAGTAAATGAACAAATATTTATGTCATATATTTAGATAATGAAGGATGTAAAAATCTGGAGGAGTCAGTTATAATGGTACTCAAAAGTGATTATCAGTATGCGAGGAGCAAAAGGAGTTCTGGCTATCCTGTCGGACAGACCCTGAGGGGAGGTCTTGTGACTATAGGAAGTAGAAAAGTGCAGCTGTATCCAGACATCTCACCTTCCTGCAAAAGTGTCAGCTACAGAAGTGCACTCATCTTTGATTCTCCAAACAAGCTTAGCCAACAACTGAATGCCATTGAGTGACCCCAATCAATAATGCCTTGTGCAATACAAGAAATAAACAGCTAAGTCCTGCCTGACTTCCTGACCCACAAACAGAGAGAAAGCTACTGATATTCACTACTAAGAAGAGTTGTTTTTAGGTGCCATCGAGTAAACTGTGAACTCACGAACAACAACTGGAAACCTTCCGCTAGCCTGCACTATCCCCGTGATCTCTGTCATGCTCAAGCCCATTGTTGTCAATCCATTTCATTGAGGGTTTTTCTTTTTACTCTGAACCTCTATTTTTTTTTTTCCAGCTCAGTACCTTTTCCTAAGGACTGGTTCCTCCTGGCTACATGCTCGAAGTATGTGACAAGAAGTTTCATCATCCTTCCCGCCAAGAAGTACCCTGCTGGCACTTTCTCCCAGACAGATTTATTTGTTCTTTAGGTAGGCCATAATAAATATTCTTCTCCAATACCACAATTCAAAACTGTCAATTATACTTTGGTCTTCCTTATTTATTGTCAAACTTTCAAATGTATATAAATCAATAGAAAATACCATGGCTTGAGGCAGGTGCACCTTGGTTTTTAAAATTATATCCTTACTCTCTAGCACTTTAAAGAGATCTGTGACGGTAGATAGAATGTGAGATATAGTTGTCTTTTTTTCTTTACAAAAAAAATAGAAAACGAATTATATATTGGGAGGTAGATCAATAACCTTATTAAATTAACAGAATTTTCCTTGTTCATCTGTGAAAAGAGGTATTCAAGTTCCATCCTCTCGAGGGCTAAGACTCTCTAATTCCTACAGCTGCACACTTGTTCTTCTTTAATTCATCCATTTCTGAAGTATTTTTCTTACGTTCTTTGACAAAATCTTTAGGTTCATGTAATACAGTACAGAATAGATGACTTAATAATCCCTGTTAGGCATTAACTAGAGTAAACACAGTTGGAGAAGGGCTCCTTAGTTTAAACCAGTTGATCCAGGGCAAGCCAGTACTTAAGAAATAATATTTCAAGATGATCTATCTTCCAGGAGCATGATTTCAAACACCTGATGGTTTTTAAATACTTTTAATAAGAACAAATTGATAATGATATGTGTTAATTGCTCTGCACTAGTGAATATAACAAAGTTTTCAATGCGATCAAAACATACCTTGAAGAGTTAGTTTAAAACAAATATCATTATGAAAGCAACATGGATTTTTTAAGATAGCTTTTTCTCAGAAGAAATGCTTAATATTACTTGAGCATTTTTAATTAAACTGGCAGAAAGTGTTAATCACACTTGAAAATCATTGAGTAGAAATGTGTTTGTATAATTTTTGTTCAAACTAGCTTTTGTTTATAAACTTATACATGAAAAATTCCTTTTATAAATATATGTCCCCATAAATTAGAGAGCTCAAGTTTAGCATTCCAACCCTGTGATGACAGATATGCAACGAATTATTAAGATAATTCTGAATTAATAAGATAATTTCATGGGTTGGTGCAGTGATTGTTGGTCTTTGACTTCTCATATACTTGGGACAGTATTTTTAAGATAGAAAATTATATAGTTCAAGTTCTTGTGCTTTTATTATCATTTTTATTGCCTCTATGAATAGCAAAGTCAAATACACAGTAACTCTATCCTACTTGGGAATTCCTGCCAGTCAACACAAAAACAATATTAAAGCAGATACAAAAAGAAATGCAAGATACAAAATTTAAATTTTTCTTTCTGATGTGGAAGAGAAAACTTATTTACTGGAATACAATTTTAACTTCAAATCTTGAGGTAAATAACTATACATATTTTGGTATCAGAAGGGGCAGGTTTGTAACCTGAACGTGAATGAATATTACTTGCCTTTGTAGCTCTAAAGTGCTAAAGAGCCATGATGTCAGTCTGGAGACTACTGTGCTCTTGATACAGGCCGCAGTCTTTGCAATCACTTGCTATGCATCAGAGAGCTGGACAATGACTAGGGATGATAGAAAGAGAATTTATGCCTTTGAGCTGTGGTGCTAGAGAAGAGTACTGAATATAGCATGGACTGCTAAGAAAACAAACAGATTTGTCCTGGAGAGGGTGAAGCCAGGCTACTCCTTAGAGGCAAGGATTCTGAAGCTTCATCTGTCATACTTTGAACATGTTGCAAGGAGGAACCAGTCTTTGGAGAGGGACATCCTGCTTGGGAGGGTGGAGTGACAGCATGGAAGAGGAAGACTCTGATAAGACGGATTGATTCAATGACTGAGGTAATGGGGGTAGGTGTGTCAGAGACAGTGAGTTTGGCACAGGATAGGGCAGGGTATAGAGCTGTTGTATATGGGGTCACTATGAGTAGCAGGCGACTCATAACATAACATAACATAACAACAAGAACAATATTTTAAAAGGGCTTTCCCCCTTTCTTTTAGAGAAGATTCAAAAGAAACTACTTTCCTCTGGAAGAGTAGTTGTCCTTCCTACCTATCAATCTTCCTCCTTCCTTAAAGGAGATCTGGTGGTAAGAAGTTATGCTATAACCCTAAGGCACAGGGTTTGGGACCACCAACTGCACCTGCCCCACAGGAAAAAGATGGGTGATCCCATCTGATGTAAAGCCTCTGAAAACAAACTGGAGTCAGCTATGAGTCAAGTTCAACCCAACAGCACACAACAAGAACAAACTTACTGCTAAGGAACTATATATGAAATATAGTGCTTAACATGTTGGTTTTAGACTACCTAAAAGCCAATGGTTCAAATTCACCAGTTCTTCCATTAAAGAAAGATCAATAATCTCCTTCATAATGATTTGCAGCCTCAGAAACACACTGGAGGATCACTTGTTATTACTGCTTCTTCATTTATTGAGGGTTTTTTAAATCAGTTTGCCACAACAATGTGGCAACTAAATAATATCTATGTAGCTCTTGTAGCCTAATTTGTAAGGAGTTGCACTGCCAATCCAAAGGTAGGTGATTCAAAGCTACCTACTACTCCTTGGGAAAAAGATGAATGGATCATATCTTTAAATGTGATTTGTAGCTTCTGAAATTCTACTGGAGCATCACCTATGAGTCAGTTCCAACTCCATAGCACATATTAACAGTAGTTAGGAAACTAAGGAGTTTGTTGCTATAGCTCATATTGCACTGATAATCAAAATACTGTATATCTCTGATGGCTCAGATCTGCCAGTCGCTGTGCAGGAGAGTATGTGCAGTCTCCTCCCGTTGGATTTGCATCCTCAGAGACCTGATGTAGGATTTTCATGAGTTAGAATTGACTGAAGGATAATGACACTGAGTGAATGCAGTGAATGACATTGATTTTTTTTTTTAATTATATTGGCATAGTAAGAGTTACTGAGTGAAGAAAACTTAGAGGATAAAAGTAAGACTGTCATGCTGTGGGTGAGGGGAGGGACAGATTAGAGGGCAATTAGAGTTCTTACTGAGTCAGCGAAATAAGCAAAGCCCTTAAGTAGATGAGAGATTGAGTCCAGTGGATCTCTAGAGACCCAAACTGCAGAGAGAGGGAAGAGTTAGAGTTTAGATCCTAAGGTAAGGCACACTCGGTATGTCCTTTGCTACATGGTGAGAAGAAAAGCCCAGTCCTGGCTCTTCCTCTGAAGGTCCGGATTCTGCCAGCAATCCTGACATAATTGTTGTGATACTTCCCCAGGCAGCTGGGAAGGAGAAAATCATAACACAAACCGCCTGTTGGTGAGTCCTCTCTGAATGAAGAAAACTTCTTAATTAAGTTTCCAAGTTTGTAAATCTTTATGGGAATCTAAAGGGAAGGACTGGCTATCCCTTTCCCACAGGATGGTTAGTGTATTCAAACTTCCAACTTTTTGATTATCAGTCCACTACATAAAAACTCCTCCTGGAAAGAGACACCAAAATATAGATGAGAACGGGCTCAGCTCCTAGAATCCCTGCCCTATAGTGTGTGGTTTCAATCACTGAGAATGATTGCCAAGATCTTTAGCCCAACATGACACTTTAAATATTCTAAAACATCAAAAAAACTAATAATCCTTCTAAGTGATCACCGCATCTGTCATTGAGAGAGATTATTGCATATCATTTTACTGGAGTGTAATCCTGTTGACAGCACCTTCGAGAAAAATGATGATTACTGTTTGAATCATTGCTGAAAACATCTAGGCAGAGCTGTTCCTTATCTGTTTGTTTTTGGGTTGTTGTGTGTTTGGTTCTTTTTTTTCTTTCTTTTTAAGAGCATTAAAATAGGCAAGCAGAATATTTTATCTAAATGCAAAAATGCATTATTTATGATTGGCTTTCATCTGTTTAAAAATTTCAAAATGTAGGTTTCAGCAATATCTTTAAGGCCTATCAAGAACATTAAGAAGTGAGATAAGCCAGACACTAACATCATTTATAAAAGAAATATAACATTGAGACCTTGAATATTAAATGATTTATATATCCATCACTTTCTTTATTAAAAAATACGTTCTGCCATACTTCCATCTTAGTACCTGATTAAAGTTCAGTTGGCTGAACTTTTTTGTCTCCTTTGGTAACAAGGTGGAATAATTTGCAAAACTTTCAAATCTTTCTGTTTCAGAATATGGAATAAAAAGTCAATTATGTTATGAAAAATGCAGTACTTGGCTTGACAGCCATTATAAAGTTAAGCCTGTATTTTTCAATAAATTTCCATACCTTTGTATATTAAGAATTTTTTCTTTTTTGAGTTCAAAATATAAACGTGTGTGCATACATATACACATGTATTAAATGCACACACGCATATAAAATGAGAGTACTGAGCAAATTTTATATGCCTATACTTACATTAGTCCTCAATCATTAACAACCTGTCTATGAAGATGAATACATTTTCAGAATATTTTTCACATTTGAATGGAGGATTGTCTTAGCTTTTTTTGTATAGGATGATAGAAAAGTTATTTTATTCAATACTAACCACATTTGCAGCTCAGCAAAGATTCATACATGTGTGTTTTAGAGAGAGATAGACATAGAAATGGAATGAGAGAGTAAGAAAGAGAAGAAGAAATATATCCAAGTTCTTATTAAACTGAATAAAGTAGATTTGAGATTCTGGCTTAATATTAGAATGCCGTTCTTGTTCCTTCAAGTCAGCTGGTCTTGGAGTGTCCATATGTACAAGCAAATGAAGCCTTGCCTGGTGATGCACCATCCTCCCACTTTCTCCTGTATTTAAATCTATTATTGAAGATCGTGTCGATCCAACTCAAGAAGAGTCTTCCTCTCCTTTGTTAACTCTCTAGTTTTAATCTTCTTCCCTATTTACTAGTGTATTTCTTTTTTGACCCGCTTTGAAACTTTTTATTTACTTGATGTTGAGGTTATAGTTTCTGATCTTCCACAATAAGTTCTTCAAATCCTCCTCACTTTCAGCAAGCAAGGTTGTGCTATCTGTATAATGCTGGTTGTTGATTACTGTTCCTTCAATCCTGATACACATTGTGCTTCATACTGTCCAGTTTCTCAAATTATTTTCTCATAAAAGTTATTTTTCGCATACAGATTGAGTAAGTGTAATGAGAGGACATAACTCTGACACATGTACACTTCTTTAATTAAATATAAGAGTATCCCCGTTCTTTGTTCAAGACTTCTTCTTGGTCTCTGTACACAGGTTCCTCATGCTATCTAGTTACATTAAAAATCCTCTTATTACCAATGCTAGATTGTTTGGGTTTGGCTGTTGTTGAGTTTTTGTTTATTTATTTGTTTGTCTGTTTTAGAAAACACTAGTAGAGTCTCACCACTGGACCAATTGGCAGCATCAGGATGGATGGCGAAGAGGTTGAGATTTTTCACAGCTTCAGTTTGCTCGGCTCCATGGACACCACTCTTGGCACCAGCAGCCAGGAAATAAAAAAATGTATTGCAATGGGAAAATCAGCTGTTAGGGACCTCTCTAAAGTACTCAAGAGCAACGATGTGTCTCTGGAGACTAAGGTGCATCTGATATATGCCATGGTCTTTGTAATCACTTGTTATGCATCAGAGAGTTGGACAATGACTAGGGAGGACAGAGAATTTATGCCTTCAGCAGTGGTGCTGGAGAAGAGTATTGAATGTACCATGGACTGCCAAGAAAACAAACAGATTCATTCTGGGGAAGGTTAAACCAGGCTACTCCTTGGAGGCAAGGATTCTGGGGCTTCGTCTGAGATACTTCCGACATGTAAGGAAGGACAGGTCCTTGGAGAGGGACATGATGCTTGGGAGGGTGGAGGGACAGCGCAGGAGGGGAAGACCAACTATGAGGTGGATTGATTCAGTGACTGGGGTAATTGGGATGGTTGTGTCAGAGGCAGTACAATTGGCACAGGATAGAGCAGGGTTTAGGGCTGTTGTACATAGGGTCGTTATGAGTCATAAGACGGCACATAACAACAACAGTAGCCTAAGTGATAAGAAGCTGCACTGCAATCTTAAAGGCATGTGGTTCAAATCTACAAGCCACTTCACAGGAGAAGCCGGGGTAATCTCCTCCCATTCAATTTACTGTTTCTGAAAACGTGTTGAAGGTCAGCTAAGAGTTGGCTCTGACTCAATGGCAAAAAATAACAGTTGGTGTCATGTGGAGAGAGAGAAGTGTTGAAGATAGATATTTATTAAAGATGGGTGCAGGGAAAGGTGATACACAATAGGAGAATGAGTAATATGAAGCAAGATGAGTGTGTACTATTATGTGAAAACCAGTGAGTTTGTAAATATTTAATCAAATTACAGTTAATGCTGTTTTGATTACTACTGCTGATTAGTAGCTTTTGAGGTCAGGGAGTGCTATGTCTCCTACCTCACTTTTCTTTCTCAAAAGTGTTTTGCTTATTCAGGGTCTCTTGCCTCTCCAAATAAATTTGACAATTTCCCTTTTGATCACCTTGAAAAATTAATTTGTTATCTGAATTGGGATTGCTTTGGTAGGATTATAGTTTTCACCATATTGAGTCTTCTTATCCATGAACAGGGCATATTTTTCCATCTCTTTAGGTCTTTTATTGTGTCTTTCAGAAATGCTCTATAGTTTTCTTTGTATAGGCTTTTTTATCTCCAGTTAGGTTCACTCCCAAGTATCTCAATTTGTGGTTGGCTATTGTAAATGGTATTGCTTTTTTAATTTCTTTATCTGAGTTCTCTTTGTTGCTACAGAGAAGTCCTACTGAGATTATATATATATATATGTGTGTGTGTGTGTGTGTAATATATATGTGTAATACATATATATATGTTATATATATATATCTCCCCCAAAACAACAACAAGAAAACAAACAGAAAAACCCCCAAAACCTGTCAGAGTTAGTAGGCCAACTTAGCAGAGGATCTTTTTTGTTGAGTCTTTGGGGTTTTCTGTGTATAATATCATACCATCAGCTTATAGCAACAATTTAACTATCTCTTTACCAATCTGGATGCCTTTATTTCCTTCCCTCGTCATGTTGTCCTACCAAGCACTTCCAATACAATATTGAATAGAAGTGGTGACAGTGGGTACTCTTGACTGATCCCTGTTTGCAAGGGAAATGCTTTTAGTCTTTCTCCATTGAGAATGATGTTGGCTTTTGGTTTTGCATATATACTTTTCACTATATTGTGGAAATTCCCTTCTATTCCAATACTGTTGAGCATCTATCAGGAAGAGGTGTTGGATTAGGAACTCTTATACATTGTTGGTGGGATTGTAAAATGGTACAACCATTCTAGAAGGCACTTTGGCACTTCCTCAAAAAGCCAAACATAGAAATCCCATGTGACCCAGCTATTCCACTACTTGGAATATATCCTGAGAAAATGAGAACTGAGGCACAAACAGAAGCTTGTACACCAATGTTCACAGCAGCATTATTCTCTATCGCAAGAACATGGAAACAGCCTAGATGTCCAACCATAATGAATGGATTGAGAAATTATGATATATTCATATAATGGAATACTATGTAGCACACAGGAGCAATGATTTTATAAATTATTACCTAACTTAGGAGGGATTGGAGAGCATCATGCTGAGTAAACTAACTCAGTTCCACAAGGACAAATATTGTATAAAACCATTATTGCAGAATGA
This sequence comes from Elephantulus edwardii, assembly GCF_000299155.1. Classification (NCBI taxonomy): domain Eukaryota; kingdom Metazoa; phylum Chordata; class Mammalia; order Macroscelidea; family Macroscelididae; genus Elephantulus; species Elephantulus edwardii. Next base: position 12,678,014 of record NW_006399772.1, on the reverse strand, counting down.
GTGTGAGGATCCAAGGTGGGGGCGGGGGGCGAAGCAGAGGGATGAGTATGAAGGAGGGGATTAATCATTGCATTGTACAATTTAATGGGGGGGGGTGAGGGAAATTGGAATAATCTGGTGTGTAAACAGTGTATTCCAATTTTGTAAATAAACTAGTATAATAAATTTTAAAGATCACAGTTTAAAAGGAATACAATTGAAAAACCTCTATTACCAAATCCTTCCATAAAATTTGTTATAGGTTTGTTTGTTAAATCTCAGGGGGGAAAATACCTACCAGTCTCTTCTTCTACTCCTCTATGATACTTATTGTTTCTGAATATTAACTTACTTAGCCTCTAAATGTCCCTTTCTATTACTTCTATATGCTGTGATGTCTCCATTACACACTTTCTTTCTGAATTTTTTTACATTCCTTGTTCCATTCTGCACATTTTACCTTAAGATAGCATCTGCTAAGGCCATCTGTCCCCAAAGAGAATTATCAGGTTGTGCCAGTCGACCACCTGGCCAATTGATCCACTGACTTCACTGATGACATCTTTCTTTATCTTTTCTCTACACAACAGGTGAGCTTATTTATCCTTCTAAGGAAAAACCTGTGGCTGATGAGGGAAATTGACTTCCTGGCAATGTGCTATCAGGAAAACCATTTGTCTGGGAAAGAAAACAACTCCATCTGCATGGCAAATATCACATGTAGTAGGGAAAAAGCAAGAGATTGTCCATCTGTCAGGTTTCCCACAGATTATTTCCTTGCATTCTTTTACTATTATTTATGCTTGAATTATTTCAAACTTGGTTCTCTGACTGAAATAAGACATGTTTATATCCAACTGAAGATAAAGAAATGGACTTCATTACCATTCATCTCTTGATATAAACTATAGTTTTTGATAGAGTGCAAACTAATAAGAAGAATGTTGGGGATTTTTTATTTTGGCCAGAAACCATTTCTTCCATTTTTACTTCATAAAGCATCATATTTTTAAAGCCTCCAAATATTCCTCAAAGGAATTTATTTTAAAAATATTATATTCATATTCTTGAAAGAAATAGCAAGAAAAAAAACACTTTAACAGTGGGAGCTATGAAAATGTCACCAAGAGAATCAGAATGCCCATTACTCATCAGAGAGCCATTCAGTTGACTAAAATGAGAGCAAACTTTTACCTCATACTTAGTAGGCCTGATTTTTTACTTCTGATAAATATTCTTGGAAAGTAAGAAATGTTGTAATTAATATAAAGTTCCCATTTTATATAAATAATATGATATATTCAGAAGGTCAATTTATAGTTAACTCCCCTCTCTTTTTAAAAATTCATTCATTCTAATCTTCCTTATAAAGTAGAAATACAAAAGAGTTTTCCTTCCCAGTAGGATTTAAAATGATAAATCATTCAAGTGCACCTCTATGGGACTTTGACTTGAAATTGAGTTAAATAGGAAAAGAGACAGGATAAGCTATACCTATTTTGACTGGAGAGTATCAGAGCAAAAGTGAATAAATTTTGGAACAAACAACTGTAAATTCAGCTTTATTATTTTTCTTCTTTTTTGTTGAAACGGTTTAATATTGAAACTGTGCATTAACTGTTAGAACAAGGGTTACATTTTTTTTCTCTCATGTGGCAGTCTAAGCATAAGTTTATAGGGCTGATATGGGGCAGAGTCAAGTGATATAAACTTAATACTTCCCAAGCCTAAAACATTATTTTGCTGTTATTGATTATCATGAATGCATCATTTCAACTATTTGACAGTAATCTTGGAATATGTGGTCTCTATGACTAATTCTACATGATTTTTGTTTTCATTTCTAGGATACATGTTGTTGTTAAGTGCCGTTGAGTCGCAGGTAGGACTCATAGCAACCCTATGAAGGAGAGCTCTCAATGCTTGGGTGTCTTTAATCCTCTCTCCAGGTTCATAGGGTTTTTCGAAGGCAAGCTATTATGGAAGTGGATGCCACTCCTGCTTCCAAGCTTGTTTTGATCGGGGAGCTCCACCCCACTTTCTGTCCACACTGGGTAACCAACCATCAACTTATTTGACACATTGACACATCAGTGGCACAGTGTTCAGCCTCACAGCAACCACAAGTTACTACTGTACGGCAACTTGTACAACAGGGCTATAGGACCTAGAGGAATGTCTAAACAAAAACAATGAACTACAGGCCCTAAGGGCGCGGATTAAAGGTCACCCACCTTTGGCAACTAATAAAACTAAAATTTATTACAGTTGTAACCAAAAAATTTTCTTGTATACATCCAAAATCACGAGTAGTCAACTCATTTTTCAGGTCAAGGCCAACTCGGCTGTATGGGGCATAATACGTATGTTAGACAAAATAGAAGTAGTTTATGGAATGCATAGTACTACTTTCTTGGGTTTTTTTTTCCCTTTTTTAAAATTTTTTTATTTTTCATTTCAATGAACATCTTCAGAGATTTTGGAATTTCTTGTGTTTTAAGACATTAATTCAGAAATATCTATTTCCTATTCTACCTCTGAGTGTGGTGCTGGAAAAGAGTCTTGAACATACCATTGACCTCAAAAAAACAAAAACAAAAACAAAAACAAAACAACAAAATAAGTCTGTCTTAGAGAGGGTGAACCCAAATTTCTCCTTGGAGGCTGGAATTCTGAAGCGCCATCTCACATACTTTGGACACATGGCCAGGAGGGATGAGTCCTTAGAGAAAGACTTATTGCTCAGAAGGGTAGAGGGACAGTGTGAGAGAGGAAGACCCAGAATGAGATGGATTGCTACAATAACTAGAGCAATGAGGATAGGTGTGTAGGGGTCAGTGAGACTGGCTTAGGACAGGACAGGTTTCAGGACTGTTCTACATAGGGTCACCATGAGTTGTAGGTGACTTGACAGCACATAACTACAACAACAACAGCAACATTCTTTTAGCAAGTATTACAATCTTTAAATAGAATATATTTGAAAATTTTGTGGTTTTCTTTACTAGAAAATATCATACCAATAATATTTATAGTGTCCTTTAATCTTCTTTTATGAAAGTGACCATGACATATTAAATCATATTTTGGATGCTCTACTCCTATATGAGGTCTGGTGAGCTCTGGTGGCTTAGTTGTAATCAGTACCTCTGCCAACTCAAAGGACCAGAGTTTAAATCTACTATCTGTTCTGTGGGGAGAAGGATGGGTAATCTCCTCCCTTGATATTTGAAAACTCACTAGAGAGTCACTATGAGGAAGTTCCAACTCAACGATATGTAACAACAGCTCCAACACAAAAGATTAGATTTCAAATAGTTGTATAGTTTTGATTTTAGTATTTGTCATAAGAACCTGATTTCAAAACACTTGTTTGTTGTTGTTGTTGTTAAGTGCCGTTGAGTCATAGGGGACTCATAGCTACCCTATGAGTGAAAGTCCTTGACACTTGTGTGACTTTCATCCTTTCTTCAGGTTCATACGGTTTCCAGAGGCAAGCTGTTTATGGAAGTGGATACCACTACTGTTTCCAAGCTTGTTTTAACCGGGAGTGCCACCAAATACTAGTTTTACAAAATTACATCCATGTCTCAGTATAGATCTTCTACAGTATAAGTGTAAAGTAACATAAATTACCCCTTTAATTGATTTAAACTTGCTCATCCTTGATTTAGTGTTGTTTAATAGTTGAAGATAGAGATATAAATATAGATTAGATAAAGATGATGATAGAGATAGAGATAGAGAGAGAGAGAGATAGTTGTTAATACCATGCATGTTAAATACCAGGTTGCTGAGTATGATTCATAGCAACCCTATAAATAAAAGACCTGAACCCTGTTCTATCATTGTTCCTCTGTGTTCACAGTCTCCAGAGGCATGTGGTTCAGGAAGTGGATGTTACTCCTGCTTCCAAAGAATCAATCTAGGAGCTCCACCAAACACTGTCTACAATGGACAACCATTATAGCATTTGACACAACTATGGCATAGTGTTCAGCATCACAGCAACCCTAAGTTATCACTATAGTTGTCTTCTCAAACCATCTATGATCTTGAGAAATGATTTCTGAAAAAAAAAAGGCTCTTGATCTTGCAAAATTCTATCATATATTTCGTGTTGTTTCTATAACCAAGGAACTATTTTCTAATTGTCTGTGTCCCTCTGCCAACCAAAATGTGGGTCATGTGAAACTATTGCTTGTTCCAAGGGAGCCCCTCCAGCTAATATTTATAATCTCAAAGCCTAGGAAGTATGAGTCAGATTTAATTCAATGATGTTGTTTTATCTAGATTTAGATCTTATTTGTTTGTATCTTTTGCGTCTTATAATCAATTTATCAATACCTTCTGAAAGTGTGTCTGTTTTATTTCAGATTGCAGAAACTTATACAAATCTTTAAGTTCCTCATAATTGTCATAAATATTTTGCGTGTTAATTTGATAACAGTTGTATTAACTTGTATGTATTATAAGAAGATAAATATACTATTTCAGTAATAGCATTATATACTTCATGTTGGAATCTTCTTTTATAAAATGAATGAGATACCACTCCTCTTTATTTTGTCATTTTCGGCAGAGTAGAACATAAGTTTATCTGTTTCATAATAGAGAGTATCAGTCTAGTTCAGCTCTCTAATTCTTATGATACTGATTTTAATGATTCCGTTTCATTTTTGACAGATTCTTATTTTCCTAGGTTAATATTTCAAACATTGCCTTTACTGGTTATTAGTGAATATGTTATAGCTGCTTCTTTTCGTTTGAGTCATGCCATGTAAGTAACTGAAGATCCTAAGAAACTATCCACATCATTTAGGTTAATTATGCTTAAGGAAGACCTCTCTACCCCCTATGGTATTGTGAGTGATTTCCAACTTTAGAAGTTCCTCTTCCAGTACTATGTTATAGTTTCTGTGTGCTGTAGAGTAGGAAGAAATGTCCTAAATTTCTTTAAGATCCAATACAGCAGTCTCAAGCTACTTATGACTGCTTAAAATAAATTAATAAAAATTAAATTAAAAAGAAAAATATTTCACTGTTGCTCTTATTGTGTGCTATGGGTCAGAACTGACCCATAGTTGACCTTCCAGGAGGTTTTTCAGAGGCAGTCAATTGCACAGGAGGTTATTGTTCACCTTTTTTCCTTTTTTGGTAGAACAGCTGGTGGATTCGAACCACATGCCTTCAGGATTGTAGCACAGCTTCTTATCACTAGGCTACCAGAGCTCCCTATCTCAATGCTCATTAGCCTTAAAACACGACAGGTTTCTACTGGATTTGACAATGCAGATCTGGAACAATATTATTACAGAAATGTCTATTGGAAAGCAAGACTAAAATTTTCTCCAGTTTTGGAGTTTTCCCCTCCTGCTTGCATAGTCATATGTCATTTAATATGCCTTGACCATTTTACTATATGGGAGACTGATGGACTGTTAAAACTTTAGAGATTGGATTCAACTTATGTTCACTATTTTGTCAGTAAAAGCTCTGATGCTGTATTTCATACAGAGTTCCTCAGCTAACCTAAAAGTAGTGTCTCTTTGGCCATTCCAACCCACCGGCAGCTTTGCAGAGAAACATGGGCAATTCCTTCTGAAGCTATTTACAGTTTCAGAAAACCTGCTGCAGAGTCAGCTATGAGTTAATTCCCACTTGACAGGGATTGAATGAGTGAGTGATGTTGTCAATACAATAATTTGATTGTATTGTACACTTTGATCAAGAGGTACACAGTATCTGACTGTCTCTTTTATAAACTGAGGAACCATTGATAATTGTTTTCTAACTCTAATAAAATGGCATTATTTACCTCCATAAATTTCCTTAATTCATCTTTGTCCCAATATAATTCTTATCTCAAGAATTACAGTTGATTTTTTTTAAGTGGTACTACTTGTCATTCAATTCTTAGCATCTATAGTATTCCAGGTGTCATGGTTCTCTGAAGTTAAGGTGATGAGGAATAAACAGTAATCAGTCATTACTTTTTAATCTTTATTTACATTTTTACTATTTACATCAAAATTATGTTTTCTTTGCAAGTTTGAAAACACTTTTAATTTTTAATCTTTTATGTAATAAAATTTATGGATATTTTCTACTTTAAGATGAAAAATATTAAACAGATTCATCTAACATTGATCTTTTTTTCCAAATGTCACAAAGTAAATTCTTTCTAAAATATACAGACTCAAAAATCAAGATTTTAAAAAAAGCACAACCATATTTTGGAAGTCAGATTGCAGATGCGCAAGGACTATCTACATAACAGAAACTAAGAATACAGAAGTATCTGTAAAAGAAACAGAATTACACTCTAAATATAAATAGAAAGTGCTGACTGAGCAATGGAAAAGCTGTGAAAGATTTACACTGTCAAATTTACAAAAATCCCAGAACTGCATCTATGAAACTAGAAGTAAAGCAAGTTGCTGTCAAGACAAAGATTTGATGATGGAAAATAAAAAAAAGATTTCTCAGTAACCTGTTCTACTTTATGCTGTTTATTGACTGCCTCTCAATTACTCTTGCAGTTCTCTGGAAATTTCCAAGCTGGAGAAGTCCTGAACTGAACTACTGAAAGTAAATGTATAATTTTTCAGCTGAAGAATTAATATCACTAATATTGGAAGAATTACTATAAATAGAAACCTGGTGATGCAATGAGTTAAGCTTTGAGTTAGCCAATCTAGAGGCTAGTAGTTCACCAATTACTATGCAGGGAAAGGGTGAGATAACCTGCTTCTATAAATATCTACAGACTTTAAAATTCTAAGTGCCTATCATAGTGTTTCTTCACAAATTTGCATGTCATTCTTGCATAGAGTACATTATAATCTCTATATTATTCCAATTTTAGTATATGCACTACCAAAGATTATTCTCATGCAAAACTTACACTTGGACCAGGAGACAATCATCAGAAGAAAGCAAGAAAACACTGAATGGTTTAAAATCAGGAATGGGGTGCATGAGGGATATATCCTGCTTCCACACCTCTTGCAATCTACATGCAGAAGAGATTATTAAGGAGGCTGCTCATTATGAGGAACTTGACATAAGAATTGGATTAAGACTCATCAACAACTTGCATTATGCATTTGACACATCTTGCTTACTGAAACTGAGGAGGACCTGAAGCATCTGCTGCAGACAGTCGAGGACTTTACTCTTTAATATGAATTGAAGCTCAATATCAAGAAAACTAAGATTCTTACCACTGGGCCAATTGGGAGCACCATAATTGATGGAAAAAGAAAGAAGTGATTAACAATTTCAGCTTGCTCAGACCCACAATTAACACTCTTGAAACCACCAGCCAGAAAAATCAAAGGATGAATTGTATTAGGAAAGTCTGCTATCAGGCACCTCTCCAGGGTCCTTAAGTGCAAAGATGTCATTCTAAAGACTAAGGTGTGCATGATCCAGGCCATGGTATTTGTAACTACTTGCTATGCAGTATAGAGCTAGGCAATGGGTTAGGATGACATAAGAAGAATTGATGTCATTGGGTTGTGTTGCTGGAGAAGAGTATTGAACATGCCCTGGACTGCCAAGAGAACAGACAGGTCTGAACTGAAAATGGTGAAACCAAGGCAAGGATTTTGAAGTTGCATCTCACATACTCTGGGCATGTTGTTTGAAGGGACTAGTTCTTGGAGAGGGACATCAAGCTTGGAAAGGTGGAGGGATCATGCAGGAAAGGAAGACTCTGGATGAGATGGATTGACACAGTGACTGAGGTAGAGGGGCTAGGTGTGTTGGAGACAATGAGATTGGCTCAGGATAGGACAGAGTTCAGAGCTATTATACATAGGGTCACTATGAGTCATAGGATACTTGATGGCACATAGCAACAACAACAACATAGAGTTTTTGTGAATGGAAATGGACTTTACAACAGCAGATTTTAGTGGATATGCATACAAATGTTAAGATTTTTAGTCTTTTTATACATCTTGACTCTCAGAATATGAACAACCAGAACTATACAATTGAAAGGAGACTAGAAGATTGATCTGTCAAGCATAAATAATAAATCTAGACTTTCCTAATAGTAGGTCTTATTATTCATCTCTCAGTTGATCTGTGGTACCTTGTGTACTACTTTGTATTTCCAAGGCTAGAAGGGTCACCATGGTAGACAGTTTTCAGTGGAGCTCCCAGATTAAAGCAGATCTATCTAATCTAGGAGCTGAAAATCTACTTCTGAAGATAACTACTGATTAAAATCTTACTTACAGTAGCAGAACACTGTATGATAAACAATTACAACAAGAGTTCCATGGGTTAGAAGGTACAGGGAAAACACAACAAAGGAAGAGTTGCCTCCTCAGAGTAGAGTTGACCTTAATGAAGTGGCTGAAGTATCAGAAACTTGCATTGTTGTTTATCAAGACTCAGATTGAGAAGAAACAACACAAAAAATCCACTAGTGCTGGAAATGTGTAAAGTATGAAGTATAAATACAGGGAAATTAAAAGTTATTATATATGAAATAGAATACATTAAAGTTCTTGTCTTAGTCATTGGTCAGCTGATAAGGGACAGTTAGTTGTTAGGTATTGTTGAGTCATCTCCAACTCATAATATCCCTGTGGATAATGGATTAAAAAAATTCTGCTAGATCCTGCACCATCTTCATAAACTTTACTTAAGTCTATTGTTGCAGTCACTATGGCAGTCCATCTTAATAAGGATATTCTTCTCTTATACTGACCTCCTGCATTTCCAAGCATGATTTTTTTCTCCTGGAACTGGACCCTCCTGATAAGATTCCTAACGCATGTCAAATGGACTAGAACTGGCCATTTTAAATTAGACAGATATATGGTGTGCAATGTTAAGAACAACCAATTGAAGATAAATGATGTCACAACTACTGTTGAAAAATACCATTTCAGCATGTAATTACAAATAAGCCATTTATGTCAATGTAAAGAAATTTAATATTTTTATCAACTTCTGCTATCTGAAATTGATAAAACTTTCAATCAGGATGCACTAATAGCTACTCACGACTGGAATGCAAAAGTTGGAAACAAACAATGAACAGTAGTTGAAAAGTAGGCCAGGTCCTAGAACTAATTTATAGAAATGTATAAGGTCCACAAGCTAGTCATTGAAAATACTTTTTATTTCTCCCCTACAGTATAAATAGTGATTGAACACAAAGCTTACTAGCTGGCTACTACATCTATTAAAAGAGATGATGAAGGAGCTCAGTATACACGCCAACTTGGCTGTGGTGCTCAGTAAATGCAACTGTCATTCATCTTGTGATCTCTTGTTATTATCTTATATGTTACAGACCCCAACCTCTATGATCTTACTGACAGAGGATTCATTATCCTGAAGTTAGTGAGACAAGATGTACTCTACAGGATTAGGTTGTACCTTGTGTCAGTTACTTTTCAGATATTGAAGAGACTGAAGGAGAGACTAAAGATCAGGGAGACTTCAGTACTATGAAAAAGAAAGAACCTAAAATGGAACATGTCTTCTCGACTCAACAGCTCGGCATTGTGAACCTTTAACGTCCAAGAAAGAATTGATGCCAAACATATAAAAATATAGAAGGAATGTTGGACATTCAGATGTTGAAAAACAAAGCAAAACATAACAGTGTCCTTTCTCCAGAACTAACATAGAGAAAGTCTTTCAGAGCCCACACCCTTAACTGCTTTGAGCTCTTTGGATGTTCTTTGAACTTCTAGCCTCTTAAGCTGTGAGAGAACAAACTTCTGTTAAACTCATGTATCTACCTCTTTCTGTTATACTATATACTAGCTGTGGATAGCCAAGACAAGAGCACAAAAGAATGAATGAATTTGAATTATGATATTGACAAAGAATATTGAATACATTGTAAAAAATTAAATGGACTTACAGTAAAAGAAATAAATATGTCTTGGAAAAAGCATAATCAGAATGTTCCTTATAAGCAAGAATGGGGAAACTTTGCCCTACCAATATCAAACATAGTAACAGGAAGGACTACTCTCCACAGATGGGTATGATATTTGGTAAAGTAGACAGTCAGTAAAAGGAAGAAGACCCTCCCTGAGATGCTTTGACACAGATGCTTCAACGTCAGGCTCATTCACAGCTGAAATTGTGAGGATGACACAAGACTGCCATGCTTCTCACTGTTGTACCTGAAGCAACTACAAGTCAGAGCCAACTAGATGCCACTTAATAACAATACAATTTCTATATGTTATGAACCAGTATGAGATTCATGATCACTTACATTGGATGATAAAAGAAATTACTTTCATATTTGAGTATTATATTTAAAATTCTTATACTTATAAATATTATAATGTTATATTCTTATAAGTATTTATGAATATTCAGATGAAATAGTTGATGGTAACAATTTGCTTCATTATAATCCAAGACTGTGGGAAGAGTAGGTAGAGTTATAGAAGAAACAGATTGATAGGATCTAACTACTGAGCTGGTGATAAGCAAGTGGAATTTCCTTATACGACACTCCTTATTCTTGACTATGCTGGAAATTTCACATATACATATTTTTTATTTCCTTTCCTAATTCAAGACATTTTAATTTTAATATATCACTAAGATTAACTTTTACTTTAGATTTACTTTTTAAAGAAAAGTCTTATGTATTAACAGAAATAGTTTTAAAGGGGGGGGTGCCTCCTTCTCTAACGGAATCTGACTGCACAGCTTTTCAAATTTATTTGAGATCTGGTTTCAGGAGTTAAGTTTAAAGAATCTATTTTTCAGTTCCAGAATTGTGGCATGTGCACAACTGCAGACACAAAAATGTTGCAAAATCTATAAATACAAATAGATGTCACCTTTCAAAACATTTTTACCAAGTCCCATAAATAAGAGTAAGAATTTAACTCAGGAGAAATGAAAGCTTCTACATTTGCCCAGCTATTAGAGTTTTCAGAAATAAAACCTTAAATCTGAGCAGACAATTTAAATACATTAAAAATCATTTTAGGAGCTAGAAGAGGAAGTCAGTAAGTTTCAAAAATTATTAACAGAAAACTCAAAAACTATACAGGCATAGCTTTTGTCTTACCATTAACTGAGTTATTCTTTTTCCTGTGATTGAAAGAATTTTTTTTCTTCATATTGGCTTAAAAAGTAACCATTAAAAATTATTAAATTAATTCCCTAGGGTCATAAAGATATGCATCTATAAGACAGCAGACTTTACAACATTGCCAAAGGTTCTATTTCCTCATATGCCTCTCTAAATTGCTCCTTCAATAAACTCAGAAACATTGTAAGATTGAAAATTCGTAAGCATTAAAAATATGGCTAAGGAATTACTCATTTCTAATGCAAAATCTTAACATTTCTGTAGGTATAAAGGAAGGAGAGGAAGGGAATTAGCATATTCTGTCCCTGCCAATTTTTATGTTTTTCTCTTTCATTTCCTTGTCAAATGTATTACTATTTATCTTTATTTTACAGTTAAATTTGTTTCAGAAAGGTTAATTAATTTTCTCAAGGTCACATGGTTGGTTAGTGGGGAACAGACTTCAAAGTAACTTTGATTCTAATCTTAATAAAATTTCCATTGTGGCATAATATCATCTAATTTTTTTTTATTTTGTTTACCTTTTATATTTGAATAAGAAGGATACATCAGTAAATAAATAACAAAAAAATAAAAAGAACATTTGTCAGCTACATGTTCTATTAGAAAACATGATTCAAATTATTGTCCCAAGAGAGATGCCAATTATACCTGTAGATTTCATCTACGAGCCAAGAGATGGGAATGCATTTGCTTTATATGGTTGCTACATAATCAACACAAACATGTTGGCATAAAATAACTTCATTTTATCATCATTTGTAACATAGCCAAACCAAGGACCTCCCAGATCATCTACTACTCAGATCATCAAAAGATCATTAAAGATCCTTTCTGGATTATTGGGGATTTTTTTGTTTGTTTTACCGCCTCATCCCATTCCACAGCTATTTTCTTCTTCTTACATCTGCGTATAAATAGCAAAGAGTAACCAGACTGTATTATCAATATTTTGCTCATAAATCTCACCTAAAAGTCCAAATTCACTATTTACATGTTCTGCTTTGCATCTACATAACAATAAAGCAAAATTCAGGCAAATTTTCCCCATTTTATAACAAGGATCATCTTTTCCTCTTTTCCAATAACATGCTCTCCATGTCCTTCTGAAAAATATTCAGAATCTTTGTGTGTGTGTATGTGTGTGTGTGTCTGTGTGTGTTTGTGTGTCTGTGTGTGTGTGTTTTGTGTTTTTTTAATCAAAGTAAAACCTTTAATTGACAAAAGTAAGGAAAGCAATTAAGCATTGTTACTGTTGTTGTTAATTATCTTTGAGTCGAGCACGATTCATAGTGACCCTATGAACAAAAGGCCTGAAGCATTTCTATAACTATAGACATTTATCAAAGTTCATTGAGTTTCAGAGGCATGTTGTTTAGGAAGTCGATGCCACTCCTGCTAGTCCTGCGTAATTTTCAACACTCAAATTTAATAGTTTAACAATTGCATATTCAAATGAGATACCTTTACATACTTAACTCATTGCCATCCATCCAATAGAAATTTTGTTAGTTTAAGCCATAAGGCTTTTAGTGTGTTATGGAAGAACTAGGAAATGAATATAAATTTTGTTGCTGGCAAATGAGAGTCTGCAGTTAACAAATGCTTACAAAATATGAAAGGAATTAGGTAAGAAGTTCAGGTCAAAAGTTTAAAATCAAGGAGATGGCATTGTAGCATTTTGTCCCATGTCTAGCGGGAAGTTCCTCTCTGTTTCTTTCAACTTCTAGTGGATACTGGAAATCATTACATATTCTTAACTAATGCCGTTCATCTTTATGTATTCTGTTTGTCTATTCTCCTTCTCTGTCATACTTGTAAGGTTCTCTGTCATTTTTAATGGAGCTTTTATGTGTCGAAGTAATTTAGCTCCCAACCAGAAGGTTGGCAATTTGAACTCACAGCTACTCAAAGGGGAAAGGAAGCACTAAGCTTCTTGAAATATTTAGTTTTACAATTCATCACTTTTTTCTTTTTTTTGGTTCTAATCAAACTCTAGTTTTGCAAGAAATGTTTAAAAATGATCTCTTTCTTTAGAAGTAGTAATAATTTCATATTTTAGTTGTTGCTGCTTCTTAATAAAAATCTCTGTCCTTCAAGGGCGACATATGTTTAGAGTTTTATAATCTCTAATTGGAACCAATTGAATGGCAATGAGTTTTGAATTTTAGGGTTTGCTTATTCTATTTATAGCCCATTTAGTCAGTTAAGGATGATCTCTTCATTTATTCTGACATTGATTCCATCTACAAATACCCTTTCCCAAATGAGGTAATATTTATAGATAGTAGAGGGAGCTCTGGTGGCCTCGTGGCATGGAGCTGTGCTGCCCATGTGATTTAATCCACCAGCTACTCCACAGGAGCAAAATAGACAATCGCCTCCTGTGTAATTACTGCCTCAGAACATCTGCTGGAGTTTCAGTTATGAGTTGGTTGCTACTCGATGGTGCATAACAACAAAATCATTTTTAACTTAGGTATATATTTTGGGAGCCAACATTGTAAATATGTGCATGTATGTATACTTAAGTATGTGTGACATGTATGTGCAGGTTTGTGTATGTGTAGTATAATAAATAATAATAAATACATATACATATGTTATTGTTGTTGTTGTTATGTGTTGTTGAGTGCCCTGCAACTCATAATCACCCTGTCTAAAACAGCCCTAAATGCTGCTCTATCCCATGCCACTCTTATTGTCTCTGACACACCTACCCCCATTATCCCAGTCACGGAATCAATCCATTTCATTGAAGGTCTTCCTCTCCTGCACTGTCCCTCCACCCTCCCAAGCACAATGTCCCTTTCTGAGGACTGATCCTGCCTTGCAACATGTCCGAAATATGTGAGACGAAGGTTCAGAATCCTTGCCTCCAAGGAGCAGCCTGACTTCACCCTCTCCAGGATGAATTTGTTTGATCTCTTAGCAGGCCATGGTGTATTCAATACTCTTCTCTAGCACCACAGCTCAAAGGCATCAATTCCCCTTCTATCATCACTAGATGGATAGCAAGTAATTGCAAAGATCATGTCCTGTATCAGGTGCACCTTCATCTCCAGACTGGCATCATTGCTCATCAGTACTTTGGAGAGGTCTCTGACAGCAGATTTTCCCACTGTAAGAGGTCTCTTAATTTCCTGGCTGCTGGTACCGAGAGTGTTAACTTGAGAGCCAAGCAACATGAAGCTGTCAACAATCTCAATCTCTTCACCATCCATCATGATGCTGCCATTCTGCCCAGTGGTAAGAATTTTTGTATTCTTGCTGTTGAGCTTCAATCATATTGGAGGCTGAAGTACTTGACTTTCTGCATATATTTTATACATGTACACAAAAAAATTATAATTCTGTGAAACTAGTTTGCTTCTTGCTCCAGTTATTTCAGATGGCCCTTCTCACTGAATCTTTGACTACTGTCTATGTTCAATTTCTATCCTAACAAATTTCCCTTTTATTTATGCAAGGATATTTTAGATTCCGGCTATTCTATTCACAAAACATTTCTTTTCCTGGGCTATTATTTATGATTACATTATTATTACTTTTAATAGTAACAGAAAGGGTTTTAATAACTATCTATTTCTCTGTGAAAGAGAAGAGTTTTAATAACTATTAGCTTCTCTGTGTATCTCTCTAACCCAGGACTCAAGGCACATGGAAATAGGCAGCAAACTCCTCAGAGTGCCCCTATTTAAAAAGAGCTTCACATACACAATTTATATATGTTGACAGTTTTTACTGTTAAGGTTGTTTTGAAACATGGAAGAGATTTTCTAAACACTTTGCCAAAACAGCTCATTAAATTATATGTAAATTTCTCTTTGATACTTATTATTTTCTTAGTGTTTTGTACAATTTCATGGAATTTTTTTTGAAAATATAAAAATGTTAATTCTTCTCCCATTGCACACTATTATACTGAAAAATCTGCCAAGTTCCCAAAGTATTGGGATCTCAAATAAAGCTACTCCGAGCATCAATACAAAATGAAATTCTCTCAAGAATTACCTAGTTGCAGAAGGATTTTCCTATAGGTTTCTTTGTAGAAGAATTCATTAGTTGGTAATACTGTTAAGGCTGAACATATCAGGAAGAAAGTACTAGATGGATTGTGGTCACATTTGATTAGATTTGGACCTCAGGGGATAATTCCATACATCAAGGTAATGGGAGAACGAACTCACTTGGAATGTTTTGTCCCTGATGAATTTTACCCTCTACTAAACATGAATAGTTAATTTCCAAGAAGGATACAAGAAGAACATACAAACCACATTTAGAGGTGAAAGTACTTAATCTCATGCTTTGATAAAAATGTATTTCAGATATAATCACTGAATACTAGAAAATAGCCTTTGCTATAAAAGTCAGTCAGTAATTTATGTGACTCTGACAACTTAAAATTGCCTTGCTCTTACCTGAAAATGAAATTTAAAAATTAGTAACACGATTTTACATATTTCTGTCAGGAAAAAATAAATACCGTAAGCCTAACCGACATGAAATATTTATGATGACCTCAGAGTTCCTTCCCCTTGCCCCTTTGGTACTTTTTTTCTTACTGTACATTTTGAGTGGAGTTTGTTGTTGGCTTTTGTTTTTCTCTATGTTCAAAATTTCCCAAGGAAATGCAATTATGCAAGAAGATTTGATCATTATTCTGATAGGTAAAGCAAGAAATGAGTCCATGAAAAAGATCCTAGAAAGAAATGCACTTTTATCTTAAATATTTTGTTAAATGATTGATTTCTTTTATCTCTTTATATATTTGCCTTAGTTTTTACAGTTAACTTTTAACAGGATTCCAACCTGGACTCTTCCTTTCTCCCTTCTGACTGAGGCTCCATGGCAGAGAACAAAGCAGTATGTTGGACAGGGAAATGCTCAGCTACTTACAAGAAACAGCAAAGGCTGTATGCACAGCCGTGCCTTGAAAAATCTTACGTCAGCGTCCTTGAGAGGCTAGTCCTTAGAGAAGGACATCACACTTGGAGATGGATGGTTAGTGAAAGAAAGGAAGATTCTCAAACAGTGACTGCAGCAACGGGCTCGAGCGAGTCCGAGATGATGAGGATGGCACAGGGTATGACAGAGTTCAGTTCTGTTGTTCAAAGGGTCACTATGAATTGCATCTGACTCAATGGCACTTAACAACAAAACAATCCCACTTTGTAGAATTCTTCGTGTTAACCGTACAACTCTTATGAACTAAGTGACCAGAGCTTCTATTAAACTTTACAAGATGGGAAGCTTAATCACAGGGTGCTAAGAGTTAGAAGGGACTAGATGGCAAGGGGGTTGACAGGTTATTAATTTATCACGTGTTTATTTAATTTGTTATTTGTTTATTTTATTCCCTATTAGGAACGATGGTGGTGCATTATGCTACTCCTTAGCCTGTTAATGAAAGGGCTATGATTTATATTCACAAGTCTGCCTCTCCTTGGGAGAATGATGAAGTAGTCTCCTCCAGAAAGGATTTATAGCCTGGGGAAACTGATGGATGGTCATCGTGAGTTAGAAGTCATGTGAGGACAGCAGGAGTGGTTCAGTTTTATTTATTAGTTATGCCTTGGCTGAACTTTTTTACTAGTTATGATTAATGTAGGCAAACATAGAGGGATTCAAATGCATTTGAGGAAACAATTTTTTTTTATTTTCTTAAAATGTCAAAACTTATGTAACTTCAAAAGAATTGTCACTTAACGAATTGAGTTATTGTCCAAAATTTTCCAATGGGAAATTGTCATTGTGAGAATTCGGGATCAAATTAGCAAAGCAGTTCAGTAAGTGAATAAGATAATTATTTTATCAGACATAATATCAACATAACGAGTCAATTTAATTTTATATTGTCAACTTAAATGATATTGTAAATCATTTAAATAAGAACAACAAATATCCCCCACCTTATATCAATGAGAAAAAAGCATTATTTAGATGACAGAGTTCTTTGTACTATTCAATTTATTCTAACACTCAATTTCATCAAATATAAAACATGAGTATAGGAAGGGGGCTACAATGATTTTTTTCTAAAAAGTGTGAATTTATAATATTATTTAAAGCATGCTAAAATTTTATACCAATTTGCTTCCTGATTTAACATAGATTTGTTCCAAAACAATAGCATCTGGTTAAGAATTGTATTAAGAAAAGGATTTTTCAGATCTACATTAAACTTTACTTTCATAATTAGACATATTACTTAAAATGAGATAAAAATTATCTAACAAAAGTACATAATACATAAAATTAGAAAAGAGCTCTTAGCGTTGGTTCTTTTAAGGAGAGATTTTTAATTATGAAGTAATGACAAAAAATAAAAACACAAAAATAATATAGCAGATCCTCTCCTGACTGCTTTCACCAAAATCTACAAATATAAGACTTCCTGAAGAGATTTACTTTAGATATTTTTTAATTTGCTAAAATACATGCATGAAACAATGTTTTCTTTTGTCCTTAGGATTCTTTTCCTCTCTTTCCAATGTAATTGAGATGAACTAATGGCTATTATCACTAAATGTGATTTCACATTTTTACAAAATATGTATATAATCATAAAACATGAGTAGGTTTTAGTTACATAAACATACACTTAAGTACAGTATTCTCAATTTCCACTAGTGTTTTGACATTGCAATACAGTAAGGTTTACAAGTAGGAGTTATAAATATGGTCTCCCATTGTTAAAATTTGGTTGTTACAGATTTGTTGCTTTTGCTATCAAGGTTTCAGAAAATTTCTTTATATAAAGCTCTACATGGCTTTGAGTAAGAAGATCACTAGAAATAGAATCGCACCAGCTATTAGTATTATGCTTGTGTATTCCAAATTGCCCTCCATAATTCTTGAGATCATTTACCATCCCACTACTCCTCTTTTTATCATTTGCCCATAGCTATTTGTTCTGTATAGTGAGCAAAGTATTCAAGAAGCTGGACTCTATGAAGCAGAATGTGGCATCAGGATTAGAGGACACTCATCGATTACATTCAATATGCAAATGACACAACCTTGCTGGCTGAAAGTGAGGTGGACTTGAAATACTTGTTGTAGAATATCAAGGAATATACCCTTTAATATGGATTGCATCTCAACATCAAGAAAACAAAATTCTCATGACTGGACCAATAGACTACATCATGACAGATGGAGAAAAATTTGAAACTATCAATTACTTCCTCTTACTTGGATCCACAATACATAGATTTTACATCATCAGTCAAGAAATTAGGAGACATAATGAACTGAGCAAATCTGCAACCAAATCTTCAAATTACTGAGGAGCAAGGATGTCAATTTGAGGACTAAGGTGAACTTGATTCAGATCATGATCTTTTCCAATCATCTGTTATGTGTCTGAGGAAAATTGATGCCTTTAAGTTGTGGTGTTAGGTAAGAATACTGAATATCTCATGTCCTGCCAAGAGAACAAACATGTCTTGGAGAGAATGAAGCCAGATTGCTCCTTGGAAACAAGGATGGTGAAGTTTTGTTTCATATACTTTGAGTATGTTGCTAGGAAAGGCTATTATTTGGAGGACATCATGCTTGGAGAGGTGGAGGGACAGCAAAGGAGAGGAAGACTCTCAATCAGGTAGATCGGCATAGTGACTGCAACAATGGGCTTGAGTGTGTCAAAGATTGTGAAGGTGGCTTAGGACAGGGCAGGGCTCAGATCTATTGTTTGTAGGGTCGCCATGAATCTATTCAACTCGATGGCAGACTGCTCTTCTTTCTGAGGTCTTCCTTGCCTTCCCTTATTCAACAGCAGTTGTCCATTGTGTGATGACTTGAGCAAATTTCTACTGATAGGACCCTGTGTCCAAGGAGAATTGCTGCTTATGGCACACTTGGCTGCTGGCTGAAAAGTTGGAACTTTGAATATCACTTCTTACTCAGGAGAAAGATTACAGCCTTGGAAATTCTATGGGACAGTTGTACTTTCTCTTGTGGGATCCCTATGCCTTTGAATTGACTAAATAGCAATAGATTTTAGACTTAACAGAAGCAGACCAGCGTGTCCTTTCTCCTGTGGAGCTGCTGGTGTCCTTGAACCGCTTTGTTTTCAATTACCAGCTGAGTAGAACGGCTGCTAGCAGACTTTAAATAACTATAAGTATGCCTGAATGACTAGGTTTGAGATGTGTTTTCATTATTGTTGTAATTCTATTCCCACAAATGCTAATGAAGTCTATTATATTTTCATATATTTATTTTCTTAGTATCTCTTTCATTAATTGTTTAAATATTTTTCCTTACATGAATTTGCACTGCATTATTGTTGAAGGTACCTAAGGATGGTGCAGGATAGGAAAGGGTTTGTATCTATTGTCCATAGGCCACTGAGTCGTATGTGGTACCTAACAACAACTGCAGTATAACAGATCAGGTTGCTTACTCAAAGGTTGGCAATTCAAATCTGCCACTGCTTCTCAGGAACAAGAAAGATAATATCTTCCAATAAATATTTACAACCTCAGGAACTGGATGGAAATGGATTAGATTTAGGCTTAGTTAGGTTCTGTGAGGATTAAAATGATTTGAGTGAACTGTAGAAAACAGATTTTTTTTTTATTCAGCCATTCATCTGTGTTTTATAACATTACAATACTCACAGTGTAATCTTACTCCCCACTTTCAGCAATTTTCATTTCCATCAGTCTTTCTATCCTATCTCTTCCTGCCTTCAGAGCTCTGTTTTGGGGAAAATGCTGCTCTTTTGACTTTTAGATGACTGGTTCTTCAAAGGAGTAAGTCCCTCCCTGGTGTTGCTGGTCTCTTGCCCGGGTCAGCCTCAGAGGTGAATTTTGTTCCAATTTTGGAGGGTGAGATTTTAAAAGCCATAGTGTCAAGGAGTCCATTGGTTCCTAGCAGAACAGTAAACCTGGCCTTTTTTCATGCTTATGAAGTTCTCATTCACAACCCAAGCAGGGTTGAAGGGAATTAAAAAGTATGTGATTTAGTGGTGGTAAAGCAATGCTAAGTTATATACACTTACTATGTCTTGTAACAGTTAGCTTTGTTGACATAATGAACCACATTTTTTGCTGCTAACCTAAAAACCAGCAGTTTGAATCCATTAACTTTCTTTGGAAGAAAAATGGACGGTCTCCTTGAGAAAAGATTTTATTTGTTTAATAAGCTATTTATTTTCCTTTTTATTTCATTAACAACTTATAAATCATTGATATTTTGTTTGATAACATTAACTACAACCGATTAATGGAATTAATAAATACATAATAAATAATAAACTACAATGTGTAATTAACCCAACTGCTTGATATACTACCTTCCCTTTCACTTAATCTATTTATTAATATTTACTCCCCTTCTCTCCCTTCTCATCCCTGCTAAAGTTCAAAGATGATTGTGTCTGTGCTTAAAGTTTTCCGTAGATTTGGGTAATAGTGGTAAACATCTATAGCTGTGGAAAGCCAGTCATTATGGGTCAGAATCTGTCAGCAGTGGGAGTAGAGAACCTTGTCCCAGCATCAGTTGTAGTGAAGGGGGTTAGAAGCATGGCAGGCACAGAGCAAGTAAGGGCTGACATACCAGCTCAGAGTAAAATCCCTTACTACATATGACTTTCTTGAAATGAGTGCAAACTTTTCCCCTTGAACTGCATTGATTTGGAAGAGAATCGAGAAAATTACTAATAAAGACATTATCTTCACTTTTTACCCTATAACTTGTCATGCATGATTAGAGAAATATCACAGAAATAATATCACAGACATGCATATCACAGATATAATATCAGATACAAGATTAATTTACTTTTTATTCTGGCTTTTGTGTAATTTTATATACTGATCTTATTAACTATTATTTGCTAATTTATTTCCTTATGCTTCTCAAATTCTCTTATGATGAAGTCAAACGGCTTTTATTTTTCACTCAATAATTCCTACATATTTTGTTTTATAACATTAATTACAATACTCCAAAGGTAACTGGACTTTCCCCACTGCCCTCAGGTAAGTCTCCTTTTCATTAATCTTTCTATCCCTCCCTTGCTGCCTTCTGGGTTTTATTCTTGGGCAACGTTACTTTTTTAACTTATATAATTGCTTTGTAAGAGCACCTACCTGATACTATTGGTCATCTATACACTTGTTCATGATTTGGTTGAAAGTTGAACCATGGAGCCAAGTGTGGTTCTGGGTTCTAAAGGTGATGACCATCGTCAGAATGACTCCACCTGTCTCTCTCAGATCAGTAAGCCTAAACTGTTTTATATTTTTAGGGCTTTTTTCAATAATTTTCCTACTCTAATATAGAGAATTCTGATGGCCAAGTAGTAAAGAGTTGCACTGCCAATTCAGAAGCATGAGTTTCAAGTCCACCTCTTCAGGAGAATGATGGGTAATCTCCCATGCAATTTACAGCCTCTGAAAACCAGCTGGAGGTTAAGCTATGGTCATTGGGCCTGACTCAAAGCATATAACAACAGTTACTGTCTAAGATCATTGTTGGCCTCCTGGCTAAGGAGTTGTACTGCCAACCTGAAAGTATGCAGTTCAAGTCCACCAGCAGATGAACTAGAAAAAGATGGACAATCTCTTCCCATATGACTTACAGTCTCTGAAAACCCACTGGAGGGTCAGTTATGAGTCACATCCAACTCAACAGCAATGATAAAGTGATGACTATCGAGCCTTGTAGCCTCTAGTCTTTCTGGTTTCAGGATATTGGAACTTGAGATTCACTTGCCAAGTTATCTTTTGGACTAATTGATTCTACACATCTTTACATTTTTATTTATTATTATTATTATTATTAATAATGAAAGTTTATAGAGACTTTGGATTTCCATTCATTCACTGTTGCACTTTTCTCCCTGCCCACCCCTCCCCCTCAGATCACTCTTTTCTTTGAAAAGTAAAAGAAAAATTCTTCCATTGTTATACAATTCCTCCCCCCCCCCCAATCCATTCCACTATGCAGCCTTCATTCTGGACTCCTGTCATGACATTTTCGCTTTTCATCCTTCTTTTTTGTTCTGGGTAGGGAGAGACTAGCAAACATAGCTTGGATTCTGCTGGTAGGATTTTAAGACTCCAATTTCTACTAAGATACACTAAAGAACATTGTCTTTGTAGACTATGCCAACTGACCTATGGCACCTAAAAATTTCTCCTAGGGCTGCAGAGCCAGTAAAGCCTTCACTTCCTCAGAGTATACCTGGTTATGATTAAGAAATTAACATAGTGTTTCTCATTGTTGGTTCTTAAAGGGTCTTTATGTTAATCTTTTTTCAGAGTCTCACCCCCCCCCAAAATAACGCTTCCATCCTGTCATTGCCTGGGTGTCATTGCATTCTCTTTGCTTTCTACATAAGTTTGTTATTGTTGTTGTTTGCTGTCAAGTCAGAACTGACCAACACTGACCCTCCATTCATTTGTTGATGGGCACTTAGGTTGTTTCCAAATCCTTGCTATTGTGAACAACGTCACAATAAACATGGGTGTGCGTATATCTGCTTGGATGTCAGTTATGGTCTCTTTGGGGTATATTCCCAGTAACGGAATTGCTGGGTCAAATGGTATCTCTATTTGCAACTTTTTGAGAAAGTGCCATACCGCCTTCCACAGTGGTTGCACCTCTTTTCTTTTTGTTATTGTTTTGTGGTATTTCTAGACCATTTTCAAACTGATCAGTGTAGTTATTTTTCTATCAGTGAAACAAATTCAGGTGGTTAAACAATTTGTGGGAAATAAATTTTTCAGAAATTAATTCCCTTAAGGTTGTCACCATTATTGTTGCAAATTTGCACTGGAAATGGTGTTATTACTAAATAGAGAATATGATAAAATTCAAAGCTTATAAAAGTTGATTAGAAAACAAATATAATACACATCTATTGCCCATAACATATTACTACCTACAATACACTTATTTATTAAGACAATATTTTTAGTTTATCAAAGCAAATATGGGGCAATTGACATCAGAATGTTAATCTAAATAGTAATAAAAGTGCAAAATTACTGTCTGCAAGAAATTAGGATTAAAGTATTCTCCCTTTCCCTAAATAGAGCAATTAGAGTTTTTGTTGTTGCTGTTTGGATGGCAAGAATGAGCACTGTAAATCAGAATTTATCATTTACATTTATGTCTTCCACACTGTTGTTCATATGAATTTAAAAAACTTTCATAAGTCTTTCTAAATAATCACCTCATCAGAAATACAAAGCTAAACCTAATGGAATTCTCAGTCTACTGTTTGAGATTTTTCTTAACATTACTGGTAAGTATATTAATTTTCTCCTGGACACAAAAGCCTATTATTTGGTCCTAAATGCCTTCTGAGGTCCCAACTCTTCTCACTATTTCTTAGTTGTTGGAATTGACGGAAAACCTCATAAGCAGTTCCTTACTTCACCTCTGCCTTGCATGAGGACTTCCAAGCTGTAAAATAACCCAGTGGTAGATAGAATTTGGTCCAGGATTTAAGAACAATAAATGACATAATTGAGCCTCTCTACATCTTGTGGTTCCTAACCTTTATACTGTAATAGACAAAGTGCTAGTCAATAAGCCTTTTATTTTAAGAATTGCCTTCTCTCTGTAACTTGATTTGTGCCACTGTTAGAACCTCTACTTAGAATATTATTGCTTTTAATTTTTCACTCATATACTATTAATTTGTTAGTTAAATTTGTGTCTTCTAGGCTATAACAGTTCCATGACACATCTTCAAGGATATGAACATGTATGGCTAAGCACAACTGATAACAGTGCATCTAAATTCCAAAATCAATCTCCACAATAGTCTACGTGTTCACTATTGCCAAAGGGGCCTTTTAGTGTAGTGAGAGAAGATCTTCACCCTGAAACCTACAGCATCCCTTTTCATCAGGAAGTAGGTAAGAGACTATGCTGCCCCCTTTTCCTTATGAATCAGGGTGAATCTCTCTCAGGGAGGAGTGATAGGGAATGGCAAAGGACACAATGACAAAGGAGATTAATCAGAACTTGTTTTAACAAGCACTGTGACAATGAGACAATTAAAACAGACTTTCAAGGAGGGGGGAAAGAGGAATGAACTGGGGTGGGGGGTTAGAGAAAATAGTGCAACAGTGAATGAATGGAAATCCAAAATCTCTGTAAATGTTCATTAAAATTAATAAAATAAAATTTAAAAAAGAAAAGATATATCAAGATAATATTCCTTTTCATTAATTTTATAATCTGTAAACCTAATATGTATTATAGATTTTACTGCTAGAGTTCTTTCACTAATAATAGTTATTAAATAACATTAATGGTACACCTTAGCTATGAGGTTACTATATCATTTTTATTAAGGAAAATAAAAGTGATATTTGCTTGAAAGGTAATAAATTTCAGAAATATAATTTTTTAATTAAATGTAAATATGATACTTTTCAAGAAATTCAATTACCACAAGTACAACATTCTTCGTGGAAATCCAAAACCACACAAAAATATTAAATATTAAAATTAATTTTTAGAATTGTATAAGACAACAAAAGATATTACTTAGGAAAGTTTGTTTTCATTGGTTTTAAAAACTAACACTTAAGCAACATGTACTAATAATTATTTCCTGTAATTGTAAGAATAAAACATTTTCTATTTCATAGAATTTCTTAAATTCAGTTATATTGAATAAATGGTTTTGGTAAAAAAATTTCTTTTCAAGGTAATTTGAGGCAAACTGAATTTTAGCATTTCCAAAGAATTTTTTTTTTCTATAACTGCTCTATTCTCTTTTCCCCAGATTGTTATATACATCTGAACTACATGGAGTAAATGGAAAAACATGTTTCTTTCAAAAAAAACCTTTTCAAAACATTCCCTACAAAAATGACTTTGATATTTTTATCATAGGAAAGTTCTTTATCTTCTTTCCTATCCCTGGAATACCTTCTGAAGTGTTACTTTGGCAAAGTTACTGATGACTTCACTGAAAATAAAAAAGGTAAGTAATTCCATTAGGGAATTTTTTTTCTATTTGTTGTAAAATAAAATAGAATTGCAAAAAGTCTTTTAATGTTTTTGGCATAAGATAAATACAAACATATGTCTATATCCTTTCGAATACTTTGACGCTGTATTCTTGAAATATGTTAAATTAAGGTCTCTTATGCAATTAAAGGATGAAATGTGACTGAAAATCTAAACTAGATGTGTTTCATATTTCACTCCTTTTCTGAAAACAAAACCAAAAATAAGTGAAGAATATCTCAGGGTGGTAAATTTTGGATGGTGTTTAATAGCATTCTCTCAATCTTAAGGAGGTATATCAGCCATATACCAGAATACAAGGTTCCTCTCTACCTAAAAAAGTATAGTGTTCCTGCAAAACTTTCCATAAGCCAAAATGAAATAAAGCCACAGTCATTGCTCATATGATCAAAATTTTGAGCATTCTCTGACCCCAAAAAATACCTACCAAATATACAAATATCATAGACAACTGGAAAGAACACTAACATGTAGGGTTCACAGACACAGTTAAAGTTATGGCAGCTTGATATGGAAATGCTGATTGCAGTTTCTGGAGAAGGACATGGCCCTGGAGGATCTGCCTCTTTCACAACTGGCAGCCAAATTAACACCACACTTGAGTTTTGTT
The DNA here is from genome assembly GCF_000299155.1 of Elephantulus edwardii. Taxonomy (NCBI): domain Eukaryota; kingdom Metazoa; phylum Chordata; class Mammalia; order Macroscelidea; family Macroscelididae; genus Elephantulus; species Elephantulus edwardii. The sequence goes on along the minus strand of NW_006399772.1, from coordinate 12,652,314 downwards.
TTTCACCTTTTCTTAAAAAAAATATAGGAGAAAAAATGGAGCTCTGGTGGCTTAGTGGCAAGAAACTGCTGCAATCCCGAATGGCTCACAGTTTGAATCCAACAGATGCTTGGCTGGAAAAGGATGGACAGTCTGGATCTAACTTGAAAGCATACAACAACAACAACAACAACAACAACAATTAAAATTAAAAATGAATAAAGTGTCACACACAAAAAAAATGTGTTTTAAAAAAATCCTCTTCCAATGTCTTTAAGATACAAAAACTATATCAATGTATGTCTTTTGCACACGTAAGGTGATATAAAATGAACTTTCCAAAATTTGGGGATAAATTAGATGTAAAACTTGAGTTCTAATAATAATTATACCCCCAAAAGTTCTATCCTCTTTAAATTTGAGTTTAACAATAATTAATGGACATGATCCAAGGATACTTAACTGACCAAGATGAAAATGAATGATGAAGATAGGTAGAAACAGCTTTTGCAGTTCAGTCAATACTTGTGATTATCTTAGAGCTTAAAGAGTTAAACTTAGGTGAGTTTCAGATGGCCTTTCGCTTTGGAGATGTTCTTCTAACATCTGGGAGAACTCACATATCACTAATTAATTTACATCTATTTAGTATGTACAAAGCCAAAAGATTAACAACAAATTTTGAATTTGATTAGAATATATATATCATATCCTGTAAACTATAGTTTATTGCAAAACACTGCATGTAACAAGTAAAATTGTCTTTAAAAATCCCCGAAAATAGCAGCTATTAAGGTAGAGGAAAAGTAATTTGAACCCTTAGGAATTTCAAATAATACCACCTTTTTAGGAAAATGTTCGATCTCCTAAAATTTTAAGTTTGTATCAATCACAATCCATTGCCATCAAGTCAATTTTGACTCATAGAGATATTCCATGAAATTTCTGTGGCTGTAAATATTTACAAAAGGAGATTATTCCTCTTTCTCCCATGGAGTGGTTGGTGAATTTGAAGTGATGATTTTCAGTTAACACTTCAATGTACTACTGTTAAGATTAGAATCAAGAAGAGTCAGAAGTTTATGCTCTGAAAATTGAGCTGTCAGAACCGAAAAGCCTATACTGGCATGCATAGAATTAGTACTTTGACACATGAGTGATTTCAGAAGAAGTGGATGCTTTGGATGCATGAAAGACATCAAATAACATGGACCAGAGTGAGAACCACCAATTAAACTTTGAGCTCATGATCAGCATCGTCTTATCGACCCAGAATCCAGTCCCAAGGCCTGTCCAGATGAAGAATCCATAAATACAGCCTCACCTTACTGGCATGTTCCCTCCTCCATATTTCCTATCAAGGAGAAAAGTCTTTTCCATCTTTAGGATGTAACTTTCTAACAAATCTATCTTTACTTTTAACTTTCACTTCTGCCTCTTTGGAATTTGCTTTGTTTGTTTGTTTGTTTTTCCCTTTTGGCCCCTTGCACTAACAAAAAAGCTTTGATCTATATTTTAATGTTGTGTCCATCAAAGTCCACTCTCCCATCAGTACACTGTACTGCCATGGTACTCAGGCACCATCAACTCATCTGTTTTTCTACCTGGCATATTTCCTTTGCCTGTTTGAGAAGGGCAAACTAGGGCATTAATCTCATGACCTTAAGTCCTAGGGATTCCTTCTGCCACAAGACTCCAGAAATTTCCCTTCAAGAATTTTATCCAAAATAAACAGAACTTTAGGTTCATTTAAAGAAAATAAAAAAATTATTGTACAAGAATGTCTATGGCAGTGTTATTTATAATAGCAAACAAAATTACCAAAACAACCGTCTGCCGAGACATGTCAACAAGTGAGCTCATGTAATGGAACAATGTTCTACAACAAAAATGTGTTAAAAATGTATGTGAAAATTGTGGAAACAATTTCAAGGATATCTCCAAAGTGTAACCAACCACAAAAATCATCACATATACTGGCAACAACTCCCCAAATCAGTTGCATAAACACTCTGTTAAGTAATTGATACTAGTCAGGTGAGCATTTAATTTTAAGAAAAATAACTTCAATCAGTAAGAAAAATTTATAACATTTTAGTTTTCATTTTTCTTGTCCACATTCCTGCCATCTAAAGGGCTGTCACTAAACATTATTCTGGAAGTTCTGACTAAGAAATTAGACAAGAAAGAGAAATAATATTGTCAATTCTAGGAAGGAAGAAGTAAAATTTTAGCTCCAGTTGTCATGATTTTATACCTATAGAAAATTCTAAACAATTCACAAAAATCTATATGAGGTAATGAATTCACCAACATTGTAGGATATAAAATAAATGTGCAATAATCAGATGCATTGCTATACACTGACAATTGACAATCCCAAAAGTAAATTAAGGAAGTCATGGCATTTATTTAAGTTGCTGTTATATGCCGTCAAGTTCACTAGGACTCATAGCAGCCCTAGAAACAATAGCTCTGAACCCTACCCTATTACGGGTCAATCTTACTGTCTCTGACACACTTGCCCCATCTGCCACTGTGTCAGTCTATCTCATCCAAGGTCCTCCTCTCCTGTAATGACCCTCCACCCTTTCAGCATGATGTCCTTCTCCAAGGACTGAATGCCTCCTGGCAACATGCCCTTAAATAGTATGTGAGGTGGAACTTCACAATTCTTACCTCCAAAAACAACCTGGTTTTAATAATGTAAGATGCTGGGATATGAATATATGTATTTAAAGAAATAAGGAAATTACCCTATGATAATGCATTATAAGACTTAATAGTGTTAAACCATCTACTGGGATGTCTTAATTATTACAAATAATAACAGAAAATAAAAACTTTCGGAGAATATGGAGAAATTAGAACTTTCATATTCTGGTAGAGAGCTCTGATGGTGCAGCATGTAGTCATTGACACTGATAACCCACAGATAGCACTTCTCTGCTGATTTGAAGGCACCAGCAGTGCTGCAGGAGAAACATGGACAATCTCCAGTGTGATTCAGTCTGAAAACCCACGGAATTTTTGAGTTGGTTCCAAATCAATAGCAGTGATTTCGAGTTTTGATATTTCAGAAAGAATGTAAGATGATAGAGTCACTGTCGACCAGTATTTGATGGTTCTTGAAAACTTTAAAATAGAAGTACTGTGTCATTGTTGCGATGTGCTCTCGACTTGACTATGACTCTATGAACAATAGTTCTGAACCTTTTCCTATCCTCAACCAACCTCACTATCTCTGACACACCTGACATTGACGCAGTCACTATGTCAATTCATCTATCCATGGTCATCCTCTTCTGTTCTGACCCTTTCCTTCACTTGCCCAAGCATGATATCCTTCTCCAAGGCCTGGTCCTTCCTGGTGACATGCTCAAAGTATGTCAGACAGAGCTTCAAAGTCCTTGCCTTGGAGAAAACTGGCTTCACCCTTTTCTGGGCAGATCTATTCGTTCTTTTGGTACTCTGTGGTATGTTTAATACTCTTCTCCAGCACCACAACTCAAAGACATTGGTTCTTCTATCATTCTTATTTATTGTCCAGCTCCCTGATACTTAACAAACAATTGAGAAGACCATGGACTGAATCAAGTGCAACTTGAGTCTCTATGCTTACAGTGTTGCTTTTTAGCACTCTGAGAGATCCTTGGAAGAAATTTTTTCCAATGCAATTCATCTTTTGATTTCTTGACTGCTGATGCCAAGAATGTTGATTGTGGAACCAAGCAAAATTAAATCACTAACATCTTCAATCCTTTTTCCACTCACCATGATACTGCCTATTGGCCTGGTGGTTTGGGTTTTTGTTTTCTGGATTTTGAGGTGCAGTTAATATTGAAGGCTACAGTGTTTGATCTTTTGTATCAAACATTTCAAATCCTCCTTAGTTTCAAAGAGCAAAATTGTATCTTCTGTGTAATGCAGGCTTTTGATGAATCTTCTATCCTGATGCCATATTCTTCTTCGCCAAGTCCAGTGTCCCAAAGTATCTGTCCCACATGGAAATTTAAAAGGTTGAGTGCATCCCTGAGGCACTGCTTTCTTGATTTTGAACTGTACAGTGTTCCCTTACATTGTTCAGACAGCAGCTTCCTGAAAACAATTTCTATAACTTCCCCTCCTAGGTATTTACTAAAAAGAATCAAATGAAAGTATTTATACAAAAAAATTAAGCATGAATAGTCATAGCTGTCCCTATGATAGCTAACAAGTAGAAGCTACTCAAATTTCATCAACAAATAAATAGATAAACAAATGTGGTATACTATTATAATGGGAGATTCTAAATAAAAAAATCATAATAATAATAATAGGAGCATAAAGTACTGATAAATGAAATCATGATTATGGATCAGCAGAACAATAAAAGAAATCATATACAAAGGTCACACCTTGTAGGTTTCCATTGACATTAAATAATCATAATATGTAAATCTATTGTGCTAGAGAGCAGAATAGTGGTTTCTGTGGCTTGGCTGGGGAGTAAAAGGGAGACTGGGATTGACTTTATAATTTACATAAAATTTCTTTTTTTATAATTAAAATATTCTGGAATCGGGGAGGAATGATGTTGTACAACACTGTTAATAAAAATAAGTCACTGAACTTCACACTTTAAAATGGAAATAGGCAATGTGGAAAGCGTTCTTTTATGTGTTCTTAATTGTCATTTTTAAAAAAGAAAGGAATTAATGAAGCATACAACAAGGAGGATAAATCTAAAAATTATTATGCTGCATAAACAAAGCTTGACCAGAAATATACTTGTATTTCTATGAACTTCTAGAAGGTAAAATAGAGTAGTAGTAGGTTAGGATGAACAACTAGGGTGGATCAGAATGAAACTTTTTGTAGTGATAAAATTTTTCTATATCCCTAGCTATTACATGGTTTTATGCATTTTTCAAAGCTGAACAAATATCTATTGAAGTATGATACATTTCATTGTATAATCAGTTCTGCTCTAACATTTGTTTGGAAAATGTGAATTTGTTCCAACATGACTGAACTATTAGGGGGGAAAAAGAGTGAAAAGAAATTTCAGCTTGCTTATGCTTTGTATCACTGAATGATGGAAATTATACTTAGTTTATCCAAATTAAATAACCCACAAAATACATTTACACACACATCTCAAACATCTGTTAGGTACTTCAGTTGACCACGTGTATTACAAGCTACATCTAGAGTTACAACTCTGACCAACTTCACATGATCCAGAATATATTATCTTGCTAAATATTTTCTTAATAGTCTTGCTTAATTAAAACTCCTCTCAGAAAGCATGACAGAGAACCTAGTCTCTTAATCAATGGGACACCCATCAGTCAATACACTCCATGACTTGTCAGATCTTTATACTATTTGCTGCTTCTTTTGCCAGTTCCTCTGATATCAAGAAAGCCCATTTTGTGTCATGGTCCTCTTTTCTGTCCTTTCTTTTAAAATTACTTCTCATCATTATTAATTGTGACAATTTTTTTATTTGCTTGTCATAAAAGTGAGGATGTTCTTCAGTTTCTTATATGTAATGCAAACCAGGCTTTCTGACTGTTGTTAATTTTCAAAAAGGAAAGCTAATTTAAAGACAATTCTGTGATAGGTTGTATTATGCTTAAAAAGAAAAAGGAAAAGCATTTTTTAAAAAAAATATCTAGTGTCTTAATCTGAACTTACATATAAGATTAAACACACTACTTAATCTTTTTTGGTTATAATGTCTTTGAAATGTGGAAACATTTCCAAGCTGTTTGCAAATTGTTCTTTTTTCAAAGAATTAAATGACAGATAATAAGGATTGTCTAATGAAGATATATATTATATAAACTCCAATAAATGAAATTGCTATTGTAGCCATTCCTTTCAATTATTTCTTGAGTCCATATAATGTCCTCATATGACTGATAATTTGGCAATGCTTACAGTTCTAAAATTAACTTGCTTTAAATTTACCAATGTTTAACCTAAAGTATTCTTTCGTTTTGTAAATATTCTGAGTTATATCAACAGCAAAAGTCACACACAAACACACATAATCAATTATTCAGCAAGGTTTGGCTTCATTTGTCATAATGAATCCATTTTATTTTGGATTATAAAAGACAAAACCCACCACCTCCTAACCAAAATAATTCACTAAAATAAGTTGTAATGCCATCTCATTTCCAATTCTCAAATTCTTCTCATTTGCTAAATATGTTTCCAGGCCAGAGTACATACAGCATTTTCATGAACTTATCTCTTATTATTGTTGAGAGATACTTTCTCTTTGAGTTCTTGACAATGTGGGTCATTCTTCATATCCTCAGATGATGAAGGAAGCTTAGAGTTCAAATTCCAAGGCAGGGCAGTAACATGGATTGTAATTGGCTTGTGTAATTCACTCCTTCTGAAAACCCACTGGAGGGTTAACTATAAGTTGATTCAAACTCAAGGGCACACAACAACAACGACAGAATGCATGGCACAAGTTTCGTTTTCCCAGAATTCCTTGGGTGGTACAGTTAATACTCAGTTGCTAATTGAAGGGATCAAGTCCACATAAATTGCCAAAGAAGAAAAGCTTAATGAACTACTTCTAAAACAATTGTTCTTTCATACTACTGAGTCAGAACCCATCCAATCCTTAGCTCCAGTAGGATTTCAGCGGAGTTAATCACAGGAGAGATTTTCCACCGTCTCTTACAGAGCAACAGGTGGATTCCAGCTGCATAGTTTTGACTAAACAGCACAACTCCTTACCTCTAGGCCACCCATGGTCACTTCCATTGAAAATCCATGAAACAAATTCTACCAATAACAAAAACATTACATTGAGTAGTACTTCAGGAAAAGATTGGCTATTACTGAGCTTTTGTTCTTATGTTGAAACAGTAGATCCCTGACTACATGTTGAATGATAAAAACTGTTTACACTAAAATTATTTTTCTTTTCTTCATGATTCATTCCATTTATTCAATTATTTAAGATTTAAACAGTAGGGACTATATCCGATGAACTGTTCAGCAAAGTACATTCTTCCTATGCAAGAAAAGTCAACTTATTGTCTGTCATTTTTTTTAAAATGTATGGAAAAGTATACTGAATCTATAAGCTTCACTTTTGAAATATGAGCCCAAATAAATAACACACAGTGTGTATATATTTATATTTTCTATTCCTTAGAGTTCTAGAATACCTCCGACCTATATCATCGTTGTATGTTTCCTTTAAGATGTATGCTAGCTGATTCTGAAAGTGGAGTTTTGCCTCATTTTAGTTAGGTATGGGAAAAAAAACCTCTAATATAAAAGTGAAGATGAAATACTTTTATTAAAGTTGTCTGCTCCCACTTGTCACCATTGTTCTATGCATTAAGCTTTTAAGCTTTTTTCTATAGTACTGTTTGCATTTTTAAAGTCATGCATCAGAGTGTGTGGTTTTATCTCTTAAACCAATATACTCTTCTCAGTTGATTTCCAATTACTAAAACCAGTACACGTTTTCTTTGTAGCTCAGAATGCAGGACATTTTGGGAGTGTTTTCTAAAATTGCAATTAATAATTATGAACCAGAATATTAACATAACACTCTTATGTTTTCCTTTTATCAGAATACAATTTCTTCATTTAAATTGCCCCAATATCTATTGTTTGCACTGCTTGTTTTGAATAGAATAGAACAGCTAACTGATTACAGGTATTTCTTTAAATCTAAAAATAAAACAATCTACCAAACTTTCAAAATGAAAGGCATTCATCTAGGTGTGAAATGAACTAACCTATTCTTAACCTCAATACTTATTATAGATTATAATATGAATGATGAAAAATTTATACAAGGCTAAAAATAAAAGTATGCTATTGAACATAATTCATCAGGATGCAGAAAAATGGAAATATGTATCTTTTTTTTTTACATTTTGCACCTATGTTGAATAAAATTGCTAAAATCTCTTTTAAATTATTTTTAATCATATAACTACACAGACTTTATTTCTTCCAAGGAGATTTATAACTAAATTAAGAAATTAGAGAAGAAAAGCAAAGATTCTCACTCACTTGTTCACTCATTGTCATTGAGTCAGAGCTGAAAATGGAGTCGAGTTAGAACCTACTCATAGCTGACCCTCCAACAGGTTTTCAGAGTCCAAAGGAGATTTCTCTCATTTTCTTCCCACAGAGCAGTTGGTGAATGTCGACTACCTCCCTGTTGGTTGGCAGTGTAACTCCTTACCCATCAGACCACTGTTGTTGTTGTTGCTGTGTACCAAACAATTCAAACATACCCACAGCTTACCCCTCAGGTGGGTTTTCAGAGGCCATTAATGACATGAGAGGAGGTTGCCCATTTTTCTCTAATGGAGCAGATGGTGGTCTTGAACCACATGCCTTCGAGATTGTAACTCAGCATCTTGCCACTAGGCCACCAGAGCTCACTAAACAAAGATAAACAGTGATACTGGATCCATTACCTATTGTACCTATATCCTTTTTTGGGGGGGTATGCTCAGTCTCTTTCATTTTTCTCTCTTATCTCTCTCTCTTTCTCTCTTCCCTCTTAAATTTACTTGTGGCATATTTATATTGATGTTTTATGTACTTTGTTACTAATCAATCAAAAGGGAGGGTTTGTTGGACTCTTTCATTTCTGTTGTAGAAGTCCTCTATCAAAAGTAATGTGAATTTTTAGTCCCATATAATTTTCCACATGTTCTTTGGCCTCAGACTTTCCATTTGGAATATATTCACTCACTTACTAACTGCCACAGCATTGGTTCTGTTGCACAGTGACCTCACATGGAGTTCCCACGGCTTTAATAGCCTGGGAGGAGACTGTTCTTTTTCCTTCAGAATCACTGGTGGATTGAAATCATAGAAGACGCAAACAGCTGTTGGGTTAGCAGTGCAATGCTCTGTGGACTGCACCAGGCCTCCTTAGTAATATGTTGTTGTTGTTGTTGTTGTTGTTATTGTTGTTGTTGTGTGTGTCATCAGCCCAGTTAGAACCTACTCATAGCTAACCCTTCAGCGGGCTTTCAGTATTACGTTAGCATTCTACAAATTACCCAAAATTTAAGGAGTAAAGTTCAGCAACTTCATTGGTTCTGTTCCCTCTCCGACCATGCATCTTTGTTAATCCTCCCATTGAAAGTAATAAAAGAAAAATGGAGATTGAGAGAACATCTTAAATCCTTCAGAAAAGACAAGGTGTTGAGTTCTCTAGGAAAATCTGTTTGACCTCCTTATCATCTATCACTTCTCACTCTTCAAAATGTTTAGCAACAGTTTAGTGGGTAAAGGGAGATAGGGAAGGAAATGGAAAGGATCCAGGTGAAAAGACAGGGGAATTATGGACAAGGTTCAATAGTAATTAATTTTATAAACTGCATGAGAATGATTATATGAAACACAATGTGAATGAAGAATAGTATGAAACAAACTTTGTAAGCAAACCAATTAAAAACATATTTAACAGTAGTCTCTATTACTCATTTTACAAAAACCATTTTAAATTCATTTAAATGACTGTGTATGTGTGGTCTTTGCATGTATATGTCATATTCTTCAGGGTACTTTACATATTTGTGTATATTCACCCATTAATATTGAGTCAGAACTGATGAATAGCTAACCCTCCGGTGGATTTTCAGAGGCTGTAAATCACACAGGAGGAGATTTCCCATCATTCTCCCATGAAGCAGCTAGTGAACTTGAGTGGCCTGCCTTACAGTAGACAGTGTAATTCCTTAACCCATGAGGCTACTAAATCTTCCACATTAAATGCTGAAAAATACTAGTGAATGCAATGATAGACTTCATGCATTTTACTGGGGCTTAGGTCTCTGATGTTGAATGTGTTAGTTTCTCAAGTAGTACCTCACAGAACATGTAACAACTTGTTCAAAATATGTGACGATGGCCAGATAATAAATGCTGAAACTGAGTAGAGTTCAACTTAAGCCAATATCCCAAAAAACATCATTGTCTTTGATAACCATTTGGAGGGGGGGTTAACCCAGTGCTTTATCATATGCTAAGATGAACAATCATAATCACATAATCAAGCTTTTGGAAAAGCCACATATGTGTTCATCTCAAGGGGGAAAAATAGGCTAATAAACTAAGACAAGAATAACCGAGAATTGAGTATTATTTGTCAACAAACTATATCTAAGACATAGTGATGCAAAAGGAGGATACAGAAAAACCCAATACAGTGGTCTTTATAAATCAATGGAACAAGAATATGTGATGGTTTATTCTTTAAGTTGTCTTGTCCCTTTCATCAAACCATACCTTTCCAGTGAAGGAAATATTTCATGATATGCAACAAATGGTAAGTTTACTGAATCTATATTAATGTTCTACTGTAGCATATCTTTATACGTTATATGGGTTTAGAAAGGTTGAATTTTATCCAAGTAATATATAAGCAACAGCAGATCTGTACTATAGTACTAATTTGTACTATAGAAAGTAAAGATAGTATACTAATCAAACATTACCATGTGAAATGTAATCAAACTATTGGTGACTATTTTTCTTGTCTTCAGGTGGCGGAGACCCACTCAAAAGCACTTCATCCTTCAATTTTCTCTCTGCACTTGGAAATAATCATTCTTCAATCACTCAGTCACTTCCAAATCATCTTGCTGCTTCTACTTTAAAAATTAGAATATATCACTATCTTGGAATTGAATCCCTGGGTAGCAGAATTGGTCAAGTGCTTAACTACCTAGTAAAAAATAGTTCAAACTCGTCCAGAGCCACCTCAAAAGAAAGACTGAGTGATCTGCTTCTAAAACATCCTAGACTTGATAACACTGTGGAGCACAGTTCTTCTCAGCAGTAGATGGAGTTGTTATATCGGAATTGACTCAATGGCAACTGTTTTGATTTTTTAAATGAAAATAATTAATACAACATCGGGGAGTTCTTGTGGCCTAATGGCAAGGTTCTACGCTGCCAACCCAAAAGCACAATGTGGGAATCCACCAGGTGCTTTGCAGGACAAAGATGGGCAGTTCGACTCCTGTGCCATTTACTGCCACTGAAAACCTGCTAGAGGGTCAGCTATGAGTCAGTTCTGACTGGATGACAACAACAATGCAACACATTCTGACATCCATGTACCTAAATTAAAATCCATATTCAAGAAGGTCAATGGCATACTCCATGATTTGTTCCCTACTACATATCTGGCTTTATCTGGAACTCAGTAAACCTTTGTTTAATACCCTTGATCCCTTTTTTGGTTTTGATCATAGTGACTTCATTCTACCATCAGGAATTTACTATTTAGAAGACCTGGAAAACTCAGCTGAAATGACACTTCCTCAGAGAGTTCTTTGTCTGTCAATCTGAAGAATACCAACAATAAAAAGAGCAAGAGCAAGGACAACCACATTTGACCTTAACCTACTTCACAAAAGAAATTATCTCTGCCAACAGCATCAATAACACAAAATTAATTCCTGTGAGCTCAGTTATGGATCCCACACTCCCATACCTATTACTACTCATCTCAACATCAATATTATTACTTTTCTAAGTACATAATTCAATATGATACCTCAGAGACCACACAGAACCATATTGGGAAAGTCAAAAGGCTAGAATCCAGGTTAATAACAGAGTACAGACAAGTACAGGCCATGGTTTTTGCAATCACTTGTTATGCATCAGAGAGTTGGACAATGACTAGGGAGGACAGAAGGAGAATTGACGCCTTTGAGCTGTGGTGCTGGAGAAGAGTATTGAATGTACCATGGACTGCTAAGAAAACAAACAGATTCATCCTAGAGAGGGTTAAAGCAAGCTACTCCTTGGAGGCAAGGATTCTGGGGCTTCGTCTGACATACTTTGGACATGTTGTAAGAAGACACAGGTCTTTAGAGAGGGACATCATGCTGGGTAGAGTAGAGGAACAGCGCAGGCAGGGAAGACGCTCTATGAGGTGGATTGATTCAGTGACTGGGGTAATCGGGATGTGTGTGTCAGAGGCAATGTGACTGGCACACGATAGAGCATGGTTTAGGGCTGTTATACATAGGGTCGCTATGAGTCGCAAACGACTCGACGGCACATAACAACAACAACAACACAGACAAGATAGCTCTTGAAATGTACACACAGGCACCTTAACTTTGAGCCTTGTGGCCTTCCCATGTTCTGAAGTTCTCAGTCCTGTATTGATTTCCCACTCCCAGTTAACCAACAAAATTTTCACTCCTACCAATATTGTGTTCCCTCCACCCTAAAGTCCCATCTTAGGTCAGGTCTCTAGTTTGGCCATAGGTGGATCTGCAGCAGGAAAGGCATCTTACATTGTCTTACTTTCTCTTCAATGGGCCCAAAAGATCTGTCTCTGTTGTTGTTAAATGTATTGGCGAGACTACTCAGTCCTCTTGTAGATTGTTGAGACTGGCCAATCCCCTTGTAGATTGGTGAGAGTCAATACTCTTGTGGATAGGCCAACACAGCCCATTCACATAGACCTGCCCGTCACATGGTTAGGGCAGATACAAATGGCTAATAAAAGTCATATTGAAAGATAAACTCCACACCAACTTCTCAGTCCAGAATTTTAAAATGCTTCCTCAATAGGCATGTGTATGCTATTCCAATCAACATACATTAGCTATAACATGCATTATGGTATCATAAAATTTCACCTTCATCTAGTAATAACACAGCTACAAATATACACACTTAATGAAGGCTTAATAAGTGTGTCGGTAACCTTTGGAATTAAATTGTCATTTGCCTTACTTTTCTCTGACTTTAAAGAATTCATTTCTCCTCTTCCTCAAATAAGATACGTGAGGCTTGTGCTGTTTCTTCCCCTCTGTTCTAGACAAGTGTCTTGCTTCAACTTCAAGGCAAGATTAGTCCCCATCTATTTGCCAGTGGTTTAACTAACATCACCTTCCAGATCTCTTAAAATTTTATCTTCTGATCTAGTAATTAAAACTCCTTTTTTCTTTTCAATGAATACACAATATCATTGTCAAGCTATTTAAATAAACAGCATTTCAGGTTAAACTTTTTCTTCTTTTCCTTTTTCTCTTAATCCCATTTATGAGTATTCAGGTTCTTGATTCCAGATTGCAAAGTACCTTTTCTTTTGTGATTACACATATTCCTCTTTTTAGTTTATAAATAATTTCACCCCTGCAAATAAATCTTGAATATTCATCAACTCAAGTGTGTTAAACAGCTATATTTCGTCTCTCTATGCTTCTGAAACACTGTCAATTACATTCTCAAGAAAACAGATTACTTCCATAGAATACATTTACACAACTTTAAACATCCTGAAAATATATAATGTGAGTGATTTCTGTTGCATATGTTATTCTTGGTGCAAACATTGTTTATATTTTCAGTAGTTGCCGGATGTTCTAAGCTTAATTGATGCAGGATCATCACTCTAGTTTATCATAAAGATGACAACTTCAATGACCTTTTCATGTTCTGTCACACACAGGAGTGATGGAATGACAGGCTATCCTGCACTATATTGAATACTGCACAAAAACAATGTCAAGTTCTTCTGTAAGTCTTTTCAACACAGTATAGGGAATTGAGTTGTTTAAGAAGCAATCATATAACTCCTCAAAAATGAGAGCTTTTGAGCTTTTCATCTGAAACCAATTATTTTTTAAAAGCAAAACCCCAAAACATTGATATGGTTATACTCAGTAATATTCTTGAATCAATTCTTACGGTTTATGTTCTCAATATCAAAAAATGTAAACAGTCACACTTCATTGTTTGTTCCAAATACTACTTGCTTTACCTGATTGCAAATCAAAATACCTGGGACAATTTCTGTGTTTGATATAAAGCTTTTCCTCTGTGGAGCACTTTATATAAATAATGGACTGTAATACTCACCCTATCCTTACAAGAAGTAAATAATACTAATATTTGTTATTATGGTTAACAATCATTACTATTATTATTCTTAACAACCATAGTAATGGTTGTTTCATTTCACCCTCCAGAAAACACTATTAAAAGGGGACAGTAAATGGTACACATTACAAAATCTTTAAGTGATCCTCAACAGGATACCATCTTAGCAGAGGACAGGAACAGACTTGGGTAGAGTTCAAGAGAGAAATGCATATAGGTAGAGGAACAAATAGCATGAATGCCAAGGAAAGGAAAGGAAAATTTTTAGCTTATGAGTAAAAGGACAAGAAAGAAATAATCTAAAAAAATTTTTTTATCTCTACAATCATTGTATCTCCTAGAAAAAAAGCACAGAAGACTGTATATCGAGTTCAGCAATATAAAGATCTTGGCTAGCCTAAAGATGTATATGCAATATGAAAAAGGTCATTAAAGTTGCTGTCTTTCTGGTGAACTAGAATATTGGCCTTGCATTAATTAAGCTTGGACTATTCCCCAACTACTGAAAAATACAAATTATTTTGGCAACAAGGTGAATATATGGACCAGAAATAGCTTGCAATATAGAGTTTCCATGCAACTCTAAAGATCTAAAGATATAGTGGATGTTGCCAATATGTTCTAAGAGACCCCAATACCAGTTCAAAATAACCCCATTCTCGCCATGCATCAGCTCCGAAGTTTTACCATTTTTTTAAATTAATGATCCTTGATAAAAAGTGCAGTTTTCAAACAAGAATAGATATTGATTTTACATAATTTGATAGACCAGAAACTGAAGAAATAAGAATAATAGTGCCAAGGAAAGCCAGCTAAGGAAGCGGCCACATTTCAGCCTGATGAAAGGATGTTTGGAACAGCTAAGGACCATTGGAGAGGGAGTATTTGCCGATAGGCAGGCCAGCAACTCTAACACCACAGCCAACTTTTAATTTTATGTTTTACCAAGAACAGAATGGATTCTGTAATATAAAAAGAAAGTGCATAAGAGAATGAGAGTCAATATCAATTTCCTCACTTACTTTAATGTTCACACTTAAGCCTCTTCTTTTCATAGCAATATTTGCTCTGTTGTGGTCTGAAACCGAACCTGCAACATCATTAAGGCTCATCTAGACTGTCCATTTTCTGAAGTTGCAAATAATAACAATATAAATGTTAAAACCTTTAATTTTATCTTTCAATTTTTTTATCTTTTTAATTTTATCTTTCAATTTGTTAATCTATTACACAAATATTTCCAAACCTGTGCAATGGCGTATCAGATACAATTGATAGAGAGAGTTAATTTAAATATCACCTCTTGCCTTCACAAAAACGTAAAATCTCTTGGGAAGATGAACAGGCAAGGAAGGTCTCGGTGACAATGCAGTGTGTTAGAAGAGACAGTAGTACAAGATGCCACTGGAGCCCCCACAAGGGATCTGGTAAAGGTAAGCTGGAGACACCTACAGATGAGCTGATTCCTGAGAATAAGTCAATTTCATCTTAGTAAGACCAAGAAGGATGAAGACTTTAAAAATTTAAAAAGCATGTGTAAAGGCACAGAGGTTATGCTCAAAATGTCATGATGCACTAAGACATTATAAGTAATTGTTTATTGTTTCTTTGAAGGAGTGCCTGAAATTGAGATAAGAGCAATCAACTGTAGGGCTGAATAAAGGGGAAAAATTTGGACTAATCAATAAATTTTATAGTTATTCTAAAGATGGGAAATGATTGTAATTTTTAAAATCATTTTTGAACTATGATGTATAACTGTATACATTTAACGTATATAATTTACTCCATTTTGACAAAATATGAAAAAGAAAAAGTATATACTATATAAAATATATATTACATATAATCAATTATATCTATGAAAAATGTAATATTTTTCTTGATAGTAGCACATCTACTTGACCTCTAGGGATGTGATGGTCTATTGACTCTATCAACAATTATTTACTTAAGTTTCATCAATAAAACTTGTTAGTACTTACAATAATTTAAATGCTCTGGCAGGGGCACTAGTAGTCTCAGGTGAATTCAGCATTGCCAACTCAAAGACCCAAGTTAAAATCAATCAGCTTCTCCATGGAGAAAGTTGAGCAAAATATGCTATGATAAAGAGGCAATGATGATGAAAGAGGAAGTTCAAGCGACTCTGAGGAACTTGCAAAAAATAAGTTCCCAGGAATTGATGGACTACTAACTGACATATTCCAACAAACAGATGCAACTCTGGTCATGTTCACAAAGTTGTGCCAAGAAACCTGGAGGACAGCTACCTGGCAAACTAACCGAAAGAGATCTATATTTATTCTCATTCCCCAAAAAAGGTGATTCAAGAGGGTGCGGAAATTTTTTAACAATACTACTAATGCAACATATAAACAAGATCCTGCCAAAAATTATCCAGAACCATTTGGTACTGTACATAGAGAACTTCCAGAAATACAAGCTGGGTTTAGAAGAGGCCATGGCTCTAAGAGCATCACTGCCAATGTCAGATGGATCTTGGCTGAAACCAGAGAACACCAGAAGAATGTCTATTTGTGTTTTACTGACTATGCAAAGACATTTGGTTGTGTGTATCACAACAAATTGTGGCTACTATTGAGAAGAATGAGAATCCCAGAACAGTTGATGACGCTGATACTAAAGGTATATTGAGATCAGGAAACAGCCATCAGAACAGAGCTAGGGAACACTGCATGGCTCCAAATCAACAAAGGAGTATGCCAGGGTTATGTTCTTTCTCCATACCTTTTCAATCTCTATATGTAACACATCATTCGGGAGGTTGGACTTTATGAGGAGGAATGCAGCATCAGGATTGGAGAAAGACTCAAGTCATAGTATTACCAATTGTTTTATATACATGTAAATGTTGGACAATGATATAGAACACTGCTTAAGGGGAAAAAAATGAAGCCTTTGATTTGTAGTATTGGTAAAAATTAGTGAATGTATCATGGACTATCAAAAACACAAAAACCAAATCAATCTTAGAGGAAATACAGCTAGAGTTCTCCTCCAGAGCAAGGTTGGCAAGACTTTGTCTCACATATTTTGTATGCTATCAATAGGGATCAGTCCCTGGTGAAGAACATCATGCGTAGAAATATAGATGATCAGCCAAAAAGTGGAAAACCTTAGAGCCAATGGATTGACACAGTAACTGAAACAGTGGGCTTAATTATAACAGAGATTAGGAGAAAAACTCAAGATCAGACAGGGTTTCATTCTTTTGTTCATGAGATGACAGTGAGCCAGAGTCAACTTGAGCTAATCCAAACAACAGCTACTGAACTTCATTTCAATATCTACCTGTTAATTTAGTGGCTGTTTTTCCTGTGATGCTGGAGCCGTGCCAATGACATTTCAAATACCAACAGGGACACCAATGTGTCAGTTGATATGTATGTATGATATGTATCAGTGGGGCATTGTGATTAGAAAAGACTTGGAAGAAAGATTTAAATATCTACTTCGGAAAATTTGCCAAGGGAAATATGATGAATCATTAGAGAATATTTGTTTCGCTTGCTTGTATCGGACACATTAGCCCATCTCCCACTTGTCTGTCTTTTTACAATATTATCTTGGTTAGTATATTGTTATGATTCTGAAAGCTGAACCAACAGCATTTCAAGGCAAGCAGGAACAGCCATGGTAAATATTGTAATTAAACTTCCCAATAAAGATAGATTTTTAAAAAATAAAAAAAAAAGGCTGAACCATCTACTTTCTAATAAATAGCCAGGGAAAACCTTATGTATCACAAAGGAATACTGTCTGAGACTAAAATGGAAGATGCTGGGTTAGAAGTAATCAAAAGACATAACCTCTAGAAGAAAGGAAATTTTAAGAACAAGAGCTGAAATCAATGAGATAAAAAACAGAAAAACAATTGAAACCATCAACAAAACCAGGAGCTGTGTTTTGTTTTGTTTTGTTTTTAAAAAAAGGTCAGTATAACTGAGAAACCATTGGCAAACTTAACAAATGGGGCAGGGGGAAGAAGACACTAATAACTCAATTAATGATAGAGGCAACATCACAACAGATCCAGAGGAAACTAAATCCATAATATCAGAATATTCTGTAAATCTATACTTTGATAAATTTTAAAACATAAAGGAAATGGACAAATTCCTTGAAACTCATGTTTTACCCAGATTGACATTGTCAGATGTAGCACACTGTAACAGACCCATCACAAAAGAGTAAATTGAGCAGGTAAAAAAAAACTTTCCCACAAAAAAAAAAAAAAACAACAAAACAAAAACCAACAACCCAGGACCAGATGGCTTCAGAGCTGAATCCTACCAAACATTCAGAGAAAATTTAGCACTCATCCTCCTTAAATTATTGTAAAAAATATAAAAAGAAGGAACACTCCCAAAGATATTCTATAAAGCAAGTATAGCCCTAATACTAAAACCTAGTAAAGATATTGTCAAAAAAGAAAACTACAGATGAATATCTCCCATGAACATATAAATCATAGCCTATAGAATACAAAAACACATAAAAAAATCCATCATGAGTAAGTAGAATTCATAAGACTTGTGCAAGAATGGTTCAATATAACAAAAACAATCAATGTAATTCACCACATTAACAAAACAAATAATAAGAACCAGATGATCTTAGTAATTTATGTAAAAAAGACATTTGATAAAATATAGCACTCTTTTCTGATTAAGACACTCAGCAAAAATGGAATAGAAGGGAATTTACCCAACAAAGTGAAAAGTGTACATGCAAAACCAACAGAGAAAATGCAACAGAGAAAAACTAAAAGCACTTTCCTTGTGAACAGGGACCAGACAAAGATGCCCACTATCACCACTTCTATTCAACATTGTATTGGTAGTACTTGCTGGGGTAATACGACAAGAGAAGGAAATAAAAGATATCCAGATCAGCAAAGAGATGTTTAAACTGTCATTGTATCTAGATGATATGAGAGTGTACACAGAAAACCCCAAGGACTCAACAAAAAAACTGTTAGAGCTAGTGGACTAGTTTAGTAGGGTTGTAGGATACAAGATCAATATTAAAAAATCAGTGGAATTCCTTTACAGTAACAATGGAAACACAAAGTAGGAAACTAAGAAAGCAATACCATTTATAATAGCCAACCACAAATTGAGATATTTGAATGTGAACCTAATTAGCAACACAAAAGACCTGAAAGAAAACTATAGAATATTTCTTCAAGATATAATAAAAGACTTAAATAAATGGAAAAATTTACTCTGTTCCTGGACAGGAAGATTCAATAGTGTGACAATCCTACTAAAAGCTATCTACATGTTCAATGCAATCCCAATACTGATACCATACTCATTTTTCTAGGAGATCGAAAGGAAAATCATCAAGTTTATTTGGAGAGTCAAAATATCACAAATAACCACAGCACTTCTGAAAAACAAAAATGAAGTGGGAGGTATAGCAAGCCCTGACCTCAAAATCAAAACACGATGGTACTGGATTTGGAATTCCTCCCTCTCCAAGACGTCAGCTGTGGAACATGAATTTCTACTGCTGCAGCTCCCAAAGTTATTTGATAAAAGCAAGCAGCTTCCAAATGAAGGTGAAGTAGCAACTGAACCAAGGCACTGGACCTCCTTGAGAAGGTTGTTGAAATGTTATTGTAGCTCAGATTGTTTAGCTGTAATGAAGATTTGGAAGAAATTGTTCCCAGCGACCAAAAGTTGGTGCCAGCAAGGAGCTCTGGACAGGAAACAAGCCAACACCAGCAAATGTCTAGAACATTTACAGCAGTCTTAAGAACACTTTTAAAACTATTTATCTCAGTGCCATTATTACCATGTGGCAGAGTTTAGCTGTCCCAAACCAAGAACAACTCAGCTGAAAATAACACTGCTAGCTCATCCAGGACCTATCCTAACTTCATTGCTATGGGATCTCAAAGACAAGCTAAGAAAGAGAGATACAAGCAAAAGAAGGAGATGGAAAGTAGATTGTGTGCACTGAAATCTGCTATGGAAAGTGTTCAAGCAGATTATGAACATGTCTGTGAATATTATTTTAGTCACTTTCAGAGGTGGATTTGTATCAGATTGGAAGAGACTGAGAGTATTGATCAAGAGATAAAGATGCTTAGATAAAAAGAGTCCTCAAAAGAGGCATCAACTTCTCATTCACCTAAACAGGACAGGAAACCAATGAAGCTCTTCATTCTCACCATGGATGTAGCCCAAACCAAGGTGTTCAGAGCTGGTTATCCAAGCCTGGAAACTATGACAGTGAATGATTGGTATGATCAGCATCAGAAACATGGCACATTACCAGATCAGGGAATAAGCAGGACATCAGAGCTCACAAAAGCAGCCCAGCAACAAGGAAACCAGGAATGAAAGAGAACACATATGATGACAAAATGTTACACAAAGCCCGAGGTTGGGATGACTGGAAAGACACCCATCCTCTGTGTTATGGCAACAGACAAAATATGGGCTAATCTTCCCACCACAAGATGAAACTACAGGGACTCAACATCTCCTCCTCCAAGGAAAGATGTATATAAAGTCTTCCTCTTCCTTGGGTTCCTGCTTCACCTGTGTACAACAAAAGCAAAAAATACTTCACATTTCTTTGGGTTCAATAATGTGTCAAATGATTTTTAAAAAAGAAGAAGAAAAAAACAGCATGGTACTTGTACAATGACAGGCACATAGACCAATGGAATAGAATTAAGAATCAAGAAATGAATGCATCTATCTATGGCCAACTGATAATTGACAAGGAAATAAAACCTATCAAATAAGAAAATGACAACTTCTTCAACAAATGGTGCTAGCAAAACTGGACTGCTACCTGTAGAAAGCTAAAATAGGATCTGCATCTCATACTACACACAAAAATCAACTAAAAGTGGATTAGAAACCTGGAAGTGAAACCCAAAACCATAAAGTTCATAAGAGACAAACTGGGACCAAGCTTAGAAGGCTTTGCCTATTGTACAAAGAGACTGCCAAATACAGGCAGAAAAAGCACAATCTGGAGAGGATAAAATTGATGAATGGGACCTTCTAAAGACTAATAAATCTTTGTGCTCATCAAAAATCTTTTCCAACAGGGTGAAAAGGAAGCCTACCTACTGGGGGCAAATTTTGACAATACCATTCCAGACAAGAGTATCATAAGAAAAGTTTACAGAATACTCCTGGGCCTCTTGAAGAAAAAGACCAATAACCCAATTACAAAATATGCAAAAGTCATGGATAGACTTTTTGCAGAGGAAGACATTCCGGTGGCCAACAGACTCGAGAAGAAATACTCAAAATACTGGCAATGAGAGAGATGCAAATCAAAACCACAGTGATATATCATCTCACTCTAGTAGTGGTGGCAAAGTATAGTAGGGCAGCAGGCAATAAATGTTGGACAGGATGTGGAGGGGTAGAAACTCTCATATACTGTTGGTGGGATTGTAAAATGGTGCAACCACTCCGGAAGACAATGTGGCATTTCCTTAAAAAGTTGAACATAGAAACTCCCTATGACTCAGCTATTCTACAACTAGGGATGTAACACAAGTAAATGAGAACTGATGCACAAATGGAGATTTGTACACCAATGTTCACAGCTGCGTTACTCACCGTCACAAGAAAATGGAAATGGCCTAAATCTCCAACCACAGCCAAATGGATGGAGAAATTGCATTCATACAATGTAGTATTATGCAGCATTCAGGAGCAACGATTTTGAAAAATACTAATGTAACATGGGAGAGGCTGGTGAACATTATGCTGAGTGAACTAACTCAGTCTCATTAAAACACATACTGTATAAGACCATTTATTACTGTAAAAATAGAAAAATAACTAGTAAAATATATATAGGAATTCAAGGTGAGGGAGGGAGATAAGGGGTGAGGATAGGTAGGAGTGGAGTCACGGAACTGCACAGTTTGGTGGGAGGTAGTGGGGAAGCAAAAGGGAAGGATCTGGGCAAAAAGTCAGGTTAATGACGGGCAAGGTTCAACGGTGATTGATTTTATAAAATAGAATGTATGAGAATGATTGTATGAAATACAATGTGAATGAAGAATAGTGTGAAATACAATGTATTAAACTTTGCAAGCAAACCAATTAAAAAGGATGTAGAATAGATTATATGAATGATGGTATAAACAGTGTGAAAACAAAAAAAATAATGCTTTCTTTTAAAAAAAAAGAATATACTTGAGAGAATGGACAATAAGGAATATAATGCAGGACGTGCCAAAATTCCCTTCTTTGTTGTTGTTGTTATGTGCCGTTGAGTCGCTTGTGACTCATAGCGACCCTATATACAACAGCCCTAAACTCTGCTCTGTCCTGTGCCAATCTCACTGTCTCTGACACACCCATCCCAGTTACCCCAGTCACTGAATCAATCCACATCCTAGAGGGCCTTCCCCTCCTGCACCTGCCCTCCACCCTCCCAAACATGATGTCCTTCTCCAAGGTCTGGTCTCTCCTTACAAAATGACCAAAGTATGTCAGACAAAGCCTCAGAATCCTTGTCTCCAAGGAGCAGCCTGGTTTAACCCTCTCCAGGATGAATCTGTTTGTTTTCTTAGTAGTCCATGGTACCCTCATTACTCTTCTCCAGCACCAAACTCAAAGGCATCAATTCTCCTTCTATCCTCCCTAGTCATTGTCCAACTCTCTGATGCATAACAAGTGATTACAAAGACCACAGCCTGTATCAGGCACACCTCAGTCTCCAAAGAGACACAATTGATCTTTAGTACTTTAGAGAGATCCCTAACAGCAGACTTTGCCATTGCAATACGCCTTTTCATTTCCTGGATGCTGGTGCCAAGAGTGTTGATTGTGGAGCTAAGCTGACTAAAGCTGTGAACAATCTCAAGCTCTTCACCATCCATCCTGATCTACCAATTGGTTCATCAGAACACATCACCTTCATTCAGGACACCTTACCACCAAACTTAGGAAACTCTGGTCACAGCATAAGAAACTGTTAGCTGCAGACGTGTCTGAGATTACAAAAGCCAAGGAAGCCTTAGATATAAGCTATTAGATCAAGGGCTGGACAATGGGAGATAGATGTTGAAGGAAGTGGGTAGAAGTGGATGGGTATCTTGATGGATGGTGGAGCAAAGAAATAAATGGGTCAAGACACTTGTGCCAAGGACAAGGACAACACTGAAACTAATGGTTAATTCCACAAGAAGGGATATGCTTTCACTCCTTCTGTAAAATGCTTATCTGTTGGATACTTCTCTAAATCTGAACATCCAGATTAGGACACACTAGGAAGATGGATTGGCCATCCACTTCCAAAATAGGATGCCTTTGAAAACCCTATGTACCTATCCCTTCTATAGTGTATGGTATTTCCAGGAACCAGAGTTGACTCAGTGGAGACTCACAATAACAAGGCATCAAAGCAATTGACTTAAAACCAGTCAGTTTCATCATGATTTCATGGCTAGCAAGCAGTGTGTATAGGAGGAAAAAGCCACGGTGTTAACAACAATGCCTCATAGATAACAGAAAAGAAAATCTCAGACCCTTAATGCTTTTATGACTTCCTAAAAATTTCTATATTAAACTCTTTCTGGACAGTTGTGTGCTTTTTTTTTTTTAAATATATGAGCGGAAATTGTATCTTTTTTTTTTTTACATTCTGTTTGTCAAATTTTCTGTTGGTTCCAGCAGGCCCTTTCCTAATTAAAGCAGTAATAGAAATTTTATACACACACACACACGCACACACACATATATATGTTATAATATACATATCTAATAACATATGTGTGTGTGTGCGTGTGTGTAACATAGACCAGGTGGGGACAGCCATATCTGACCTTTATCTGCTTCACAAAAGAGAACTGTCCTTGTAAACAGCATCAGTAAAACGAAGACAATACTCATTATATATTTCTTCCCTCCTCTTCTCTTCCACTTCCCACAGTCCACTTTGTGAGGCACCTCTTGTTCCAGATTGTTGTTATATATATAATGACTAATCATATATTCCTTTCAGATACTTCTTCCCTCGAGTTTTTCAATGCAGTGTTTATTGTCTATCCACTCTTTCCCTATTCTCTTTTTCAATTCCTCAAGTCAGTACTATTTTATAACAGTGGTATCATGCAGTATTTTTCCTTTTGTGACTGAAATATTTCACTCAGGATAATGTGCTCCAGGCTCACCCATGTTGCATAATGTTCTACAAGTTCATTGCTTTTCAATGCTGTTAATATTCCATTGTGTGATAGTTTTTCTATCCATTTGTTTGTTGATGGTATAAGTTGCTCAAGATTAGCTATTCTCCTGATGGATTAGCAGATAATCAATCCTGTTGTGGATAGGTTAACACTCCTCATTCACACATTCCCACCCATCTACATGGCAAAGTCAAACTATGGCTGGGAAAGTCATATTTAAAGATAAACTCCACAGAATCTAATATGGAAAACCACTTAAGGAGGCCTAGGTGTAAGGCAAGTCAGTTGACCAGATGTAGTAATTGAAACAACAGGGGTGTGTAAATGATATCACAAAGGAAGAGTGTTACGAAGTAAAAGAAAACAAAATTATTGGCAATCTAATTCTGTATAATATTGCCATTAAGGAAAACCTTAGTAGAATAAAAAGAGTAGTTGAAAAAGTACTTCTGGCAGAGAGAATGAAGGGGGAGAGAGAGAGAAGAAAATTGCATCCTAGAAAATAAAGGCATTTTAAAGAAATCAGTGAGACTCATTGTTTAAATGTTATGAAGAAGTATGGCTCATCAAGTACATGAAAAATGTACAGATATAATGGTATTACAGGCACACGCTAGAGCTTTAAAAAGAATAATTCCCAGGCTCCAACACGCCTGACCTGTGTATGATCTGCTTCACAGCCACAATGTGGACCGCACCTGTAACCCCAGCCAGGCTAGCTTTCACAGCAGGCTGCTGGTCCCAAGGGGATCAGAGAAGAGAATGAAGATGAATCATTGCTCCATTTGAAAACACAATCCAAAGCGCACGTTTATTGAAAGAAGGACAATAAGAGTTTTCTTCTTATGAGAAAGCAACATAGTTTATAGCCTTTAAAAAAAGAAAAATAACCACTTAAGTTTAGACTGACCTACTGAGTGGGCCACCGGGTGGACTTTACTGATGCTTCCCTTTAAAAGAACAGCAAGATTCTAAGGTCCAATGCTAGTTGGATTTTTTGCAGCTATAAAGTAAGTCCAGCACAGCTTTGAAGGTTGCAGGCCCTTAAGTCGGTGATGTGGGTGAGAAAGGGAGAAAGAGAGGGCATATAGTCAAGGACAGGCTTTAGCAAGTATATCTTTTTCATTCATGCCATTAATCAGTAACAAAGAAATATTAACATAACGAAGATTGAAAGACAAAATTCTACAGGAAAGATACTATGAAAAGGAATTACAGATATAAAGAGTGATAAGAAGGGAACGGGCTCCATCTTCAATGCCAGGTAGCACCGACGGGTCTTCATAACAGCAGGGCATGTACCTTTATTTCCTTTTTACTGCCTTAGGATTGATAAAAAAGACTTGAAAGGGCATATGAAAATTTAAAGGTATTACTTTCTTTTTCTTCTCTCTCTTTGTTTCTTTAACCTAAAGAAGATATATGGGGAAAACCCACACAGTAATTAGCAAAAGTGAAAAGATGGTTATGAACAATTAAAATCTCTTCTACTTCATTAGATTTTCATTGTTAAATGATGTCACTGATTAATGGCAGGCTGAGACATTGGATATGTCTCTCAAATTGCACATGTATCAAGGACTGAATCAAAGAAAAAAGTGACACAAAAGAGTCTGCAGAACAAGCTTGTTAGCAACATGACATGAATAAAAGGCTTAGATCAGAAAAGTATATGACTCAATTTAGACTGTTTTATGGGGTTTTGTAGTCACAAAACCATATATGCAAAGCTATCAGCATTCTTTCCATTTTTTCCAACACTTCTCAATGTAAACAGCACAGGTGAACAGGGCCAGCTACATATGACAAGGGCAAAATTAAAGGAAGGGGGTTTTGTTTAAAAAAGATTAAAAAGGTACCTTGAGAAGTACTGATATATATATATATTTTTTTCTTTTTTCTGTAGCCTCTTTCTTGGTTTGTCATAGAGTTTACTAGATAATGTTCGCTGTCATTATAAATAAAGAAAAAAATTTAAGTCTTAAATTATCAGAATGATCTTTACCATTCTTTTCAACATAATACAGTGTGTATTTAGGTGGTTAAGCGGCTATGTACTCATCTGTTAACTGAAATGCTGATGATTCCAACCCAGCAGCCGTTCCACGGAAGAATGATTCCAATCCAGCAGCCGTTCCACGGAAGAATGATGTGGCGATCTGTTCCTATAAAGGTTACAGCCTTGGAAACCCTGTAGGTTAGTTCTAGCCCATCCAAAAGAGTAACCATGATGTAGAATTGACTCAACGGCAATGGAAACTGCTCACTTTAAATGTAAATACGACATCATGAAACTTGTATGCAACATCACAGTTATAATTCATATTCTGTAGCTTACATGCACCTGTATTTCTTATTATAGAAATATATCACAGAACTAAGTTTTTATTTTACTTCAAGATATACACATTACTGACACATTACCTTTTTGATCAGTAAGAAATATTGAGAGGAAAAGGGACAACACACCTCCGTCTCCTTCCATTCCTTTGATGTCATCATATTAGAGTAAGTGAGAAGGTAATGCAGAGAAAGGTAATGCAGAGAAATATGCACATATATACATTTAAATTATCATTGCATTCAAAAGTTCTGCTACAAATAGAACCATGACCTCGTGACACTGTCTGCACTCCTGTATGCTCAGTAACAGACAGAATGTGATAATGTTGTGCTTTCTTTGACTTCAACCCTCCACATTAAAGTTATTGCTCTGGACTCTGAAATGATTCAAGAGTGTTTTCAAAGTGTGTTTGCAGAGGTTATAAATTGAACGGGAGGATATATTGCCCATATTTCTGCTGAATAGCAGCTGATGGATTTGAAACACCAACTTTTGGGTTAGCATAGCAGCTCCTTAGTTAATAGGCCATCAGATCACCCTACATGTTACATAATGTTGTGCTCCTGGGCTATCACAAATGCTATTTTCAAAAGAGGCTGGTGGCCTAGTGTAAAGGAACTGCACTGCTGACCCAAAGGGACATGGCTTGAATCCATGAGCTTATGGAAGAGATTTACTGATTCTGAAAAGCTGCTGGAGGGTCAGCTAGGAGTAGGTTGTAATGAAAAGGCACATAACAATAATTTGCAAAATTAGTGGTAGGGTGCTGTAGACACACATATTGGGCATAACTACTTACCACAGGTAAAAGAGAAATGTATTTTTAAAAAATCAATGAGGGAGTTTTTCTTTTGCTTTTGAAGGAGAGGAGCAAACGGTGGGGGGAGGGGGGTGCGGGGAGAAGGGTACAACAGTGAATGAATGGAATTCCAGAATCTCTGTAGATGTTCATTGAAATGAAAAATAAATAAATTTTTAAAAATATCTAAGATGATGGCAGTGCAGTATTGAATTGAGTAAGAATACAGTCTTTTATAGTTGTCTCAATGTCCAAAAAGTTGGCTTAAACAAGTGAGCTTGGAAACAGGGCAGACCTTACACTTCTAGAACATTCTGCTATTTATAAGTCACAAGCTCACCTATTTTTTACCCCACTGTCATATTCGTTCTGTCTGTAGATGAGCAGATGTTATCCCTAAAAGACTGGTGGGATGCTTGACTAGCCAATGGTTAAGAAGGAGCATAATTTTCCCTAGAACTCAGACATTCTACTCAGTAGTAAAATGCGTATTTACCAGAGCATTCCCACCTGAGAAGAGCTGTCAAAATCCAAAGGAGACTTCCAATGACCACTCTATCCTTTGCTTAGGTTAATTATTTAAACTGAGAGAGAGAATTTATGATCTATCTAATTATGGTCTATCTAATTTGTTAATCTGAACTGGAATTAGAAAATCAAAGGAGAAGTACATGCTAGGTATTTCTCAAGCTAAACGAACTAAGTAACAAATTCAAGCTTCAAGATTCTATGGACAAAATCTTGAAAATGAAAGAAATGCACATAGTCACCGTAACAAAAAGAATTGGCTTGCACTGAAACACTTCAGAAAATAGCATAGGATCTAGAGCCACTAGTAATGAAGAAAGAAGTCCAAGTTGGACTGATATTGTTAGGTGCTATTGAATTGCCTGCAACAAATAATAACTCTATTATTAACAGCAGTTCTGAAACTTGCCCTATCCAAAGCATTAGCAAAATACTAAGGTCTCAGAAAATTTGTAGTATACCAGTTGAGGAAACAGATGGAAAGCTAGATGTATCTTTTTATCAGTATATGTTCACAAATTTGGAAGACAACTACCTCGCCAACAGACTGAAAAAGATCCATATTTTTCTTATTCCATAAAAAGGTGATCTAAAAGAATGTGGAGATTATCAAACTAGACAATAGTGTCTACAGAGCTGAAAATGACACATAGGGGCACAGGGCAGTGAGTCTCACTGAAAGGGTCAAGTGAATGAGACTAGCACAGCCCAGGCTTTAGACTCATAGACTTACAGTTGTGGTACTGAGAATGGGGTTTATCAAGGAAGTAAATTGGAGAATGGGAGAAGCAGAGAATATCACTCAACATATATCCAAGCTTTTGCCCGAGTTCCAAGTCACAATTCCTCAATTAGTCCAGGATCTGGTTTCAGTTCAGCTGACAAATCTAAAGCATCCAGCAAGGTCTCTCTCAGGGCAGTTCAAAGTTAGATTCTCCTTAATTATTCTGCATAAACAGTAAAACCTTTAAATGTGGCCAGCACAAATCTAAGAATCTTCAGGTTACACCTTACCACAGTTTCTTCAATGCCACAGCCTTTCTACCTCAAACTGCCAGTATCTAATATCAATCTCCATCAAGTCTTTCTCTCCTCAAATCTTAATGTCCCAGTTTCTGCTCCTCAGTGTGCAAGGCTCTCTTGCTCTTATCCTAGCCCCACAGGTGTTGATGATTTGCAAGACCTTGTGTCTGCAGTTAAGGTGGCTGGAGACTAGAGGGAGTTTAATATAATGGATTAAATAAAAAAAAAAGAGGGGGAAAAAAGCCAACTTTTAGGCTAACACTACACATAGTATTATATGAAAGTAAAATCCTTTTCAAGATTATTTTAAAAATACTGATAAACTTTCAGAAATTCAAGTTAGATTTAGATGAAGCTGTAGCATGAAGGACATCATTGCTACTATTATGTCAGATGGATCTTAGCCAGAAGCAGAGAGATTACTTGTATATTATTGACTATGCCAAGATATTTTATGTGTGTATCATAAAAAAATTACTGATAACACAGATAATAATGGGAATCCCAGAACATTTATTGTGTTCAGGCAAAACCTATATGTTAACAAAGAAGTAGCTGCTCAAAGAGCATATATAGGTTGTTAAATACACATATATTGTTAAATATATCTTATATGTTGTTGTTG
>NW_006399772.1:12621141-12621659 GCF_000299155.1 Elephantulus edwardii | reverse complement strand
ATATTTTCATAGAATATATATTTTGTACAAATATATTTATCTCTTATTAATTTTACCTGTTAAAATTGTTGGCTACCAGTTACTTACTAAGATTCCTTTCTGTCTTATCATTCACCTGGAGTAGAGCACCACTTTTACCTCCTCATATGTCTTTTTGATTATGCAATTTTCTTAAATGTCATTTTTCCATAGAAGCTATCACCAAGTTTACACAGAAAGTCATTGCAGGGCTTTTCATTTGAGGACACTCTATCAAACAGGCAAAGCTGCCCATTAACTAATGAAAGAAATGGCCTCATTCAATCTTCCCAGAATTTCTTATCATCAGTAAGTAACTTCCAGCATCTCACTCACCTTGAAAGAAAGTGTAGACCATAAACATAAGCAGGAAGAAACCCCTGTGTCTATGGCTTCCTGAGGTGCAAAGAAAAATTACAGTCGCTTCATTACCTAAGTTTCTTTTCTTTTGATGCTACATTATTTTCCTCCAAGGCAAAGCTAATTTCATTCTTTTTTTT
>NW_006399772.1:12611896-12615085 GCF_000299155.1 Elephantulus edwardii | reverse complement strand
CCCCCAGCTGGCAGCCTCGCCGCCCTCGCGCTGCGTCGCCCTCGCGCTGCGTCGCCCTCGCCTAATTTCATTCTTTACCTCTACTCTCTGATATTAAAAGCACTATAACACTTTCATTTCCTCAATTAAAATAGGCTTAGAAGCAGGAGTGGCATCCACTTCTGAAATACCTTGCCTCCGGAAACTCTATGAACTTGGAGAAATTATGAAAGTTATACAAGAGTTCAGGTCTTTCATTCCTAAAGTCACTATGAGTCGCCTATGACTTGACAACACTTAACAACATCAACAACAACAATAAGGGAGCTCTATTGGCCTTGTGGATAGAAAGTTATGTTACCAAGCCAAAAGTGGGTGATTTAGATCTGCAGCCCTCAGGCCTGGTTTTAATTGGTTTTGGTCAAACATTCTTCTAAGTGGTCTAGCATTGATCTGTCCATTTGCTGTACAGAGGTGACTGTGGTTGAACACTGTGACACCGAGGAGTCAAATGTGGTAAGTTACCCATGGTGGACAGTGTTTGGTGGAACTCCTTGATTAAAACAAGCTTGGAAGCAGGAGTGGCATCCACTTCAGAAATAGCTTGCCTCCGGAAACACTATAAACTTTGAGAAACGATGAAAGTTATACAAGTGTTTGGGTCCTTCGTTCATAGGGTCGCTATGAATCGTCCACAACTCGATGACATTTAACAACACCATCACCAATATTTTTAAATCCTTTATCATAAAAAAAAATTGGCTGCAACAATAGCCTCAAGCATACCAATTGTGAGATAGCAATGCAAAGGGAAACGTTTTGTCCTCTTATATATAAAGTCACCACGATGTGTAATCAACTTGACAGAAAATAACAACATAAAAGTAAGTAACCAGATGAGCTAAAGTCTTTACCCAGTAGTTTGTCTAACAAATTACTTAAGAAATTTCCCTGGTGAATAAGAGTTGAGAGATCTAAGGATGACTTTATATATAAAATGTGAGCTCTATGAAGATATGTTACTGTAGTTAGGTGACGTTCTCTCAATTCTGACTAAAGATAATGGTGGAAGACAGAGTAGAACTGGCTCAGGGATTTCTAGGCTGTAATCTTTACGAAGAAATAGACAGGACTTTTCTCTCAAGGAACAAAGCTATGGGTTCAAACTTTCAATCTTTTGTTAAGAACCAATCTCTTAACCAACTGTCATGCCCACTCTATCTTCCCTTGGGGTGAAATACTAAGAAATACCAGCTTCCTTTTTCTATGGCCCTTGTGTCCAGCTGTCAGGGACCCTGAGAGAAGCCTCAATACTTAACACTATTGCCAAGTTAATGCCAACTTATAGTGATCCCATGAGACAGAGAATTGCCCTAGAAGATTTCCAAGAAAGCAGAATGCCACCTTCCACCTGGATAACAGCTCGGAGTTCAAATCATCACCTTTTTTGTTTATCCCATCAGCCTTAACCATTGCACTACCTGGGCTCCTTCTTGAAGGTACAAATTGTCATCATTTTCTCCTTATAACTGAAACCTAACACAGTGTCTGGCAAAGCATATAAAGAGCTCATGTCAATTTTGTTATTTCATGCAAATTAACATACTTTCTCTATTGCCTCCATGTCTCATTTATCACACAGTTAGGTTTGCTGAAATCAGTGTATAGAGAAATGGAAAATAGCTGTTTCACATCAACCCTTTACCTATACTTCACTCCCAAGCCTTATACCCACATATGCCGAGTCAGAGTCCACTCTGACCACAAACAGGCTTGTTCTTGACACCCTTTAGGGCTGAGAACGAGAGTCATACCCCAGAGTTCAGTCTTCTTTACCTTAAGAGTGACTCACCTTCAGGAAACCATTTGCTGCTGCCCTATCTTCAGGTTACTGTCATCATCAGAGACGCACCGGGAAGTATCCCTCCAGCACCCCTCCGGAGGCCTAATCACTCCCTCTGGCACCTCAGAGCGAGAGGAGACCATGCCCCCTTTCCCTGCCCTAGGTGTGAAATACTAAGCAATATTATCTTCCTTTCTATATAGACCTGGTGTCCACTTGTCAGGGAGCCTGATGAAAACATTAAGATTCATTAATGCCAAATAAAAACTATTCAGAGAGTGGGTGTTTGCTATAAGTGCAAAATGTTGGGCAACAAGACAGTCGCTAAGTGAGGATATAAATTAATACCAGAATTTATCAAGTAGATAGAGAAAGAAGAGTTCAAACTCTGTCTTTAGTTCTTTGTGTGACTTTAGGTATGACACTGTTTTTAGCAGCTTTCATTTTAGGAAGGCAAACAACTCACATTATAGAAAGAGCAGTAAAATATGCAGATTCTTCACCTGAGCCAGTCAAGCAGGTAACCAGATGATCCATTTCACAGCTGCACAGGTGGGAAGATAAGTGGATGGCCTACAGCAAAGCTTCCTCCTCCAACTTGCCTTTTTTTTTATACTCAGTGAGGCAGCCCATGTCTCTCAATCTGTTTATCACGAGATACCTATAAATAATGTGCTCTCCCTCAGGCATCCTGTGAACAATAAAAAGAACTTTCTAAGAATAATAATACTAAAAGTCAATGAACTATATTGATACAGAACAGAAGCAAAGACGCCACCTGGCAATTTGGTAGTGTAAGATAGAAATTCATTGAAAATTCATTGTTAACTGGGAACGATTTTTGTATTACCCCAGGAAATCTTCTCTGTCTGTCTTTGAACATCTTTCACAAAGCTTTAAATGAAGGAAGACAGTTTTATAAAAATTCCATGGAAAAAAGAAATCATCTGCTGCTGTGAGGTGAAAGAATGAAATGAAGCACAATTTGTTAATAGTAATACATTGGCAAGTTGGGCTAATTCTATGATATTCTCAGCCCCTGCATAGAGACTTACCACACCTACAGTGAGGTTCTAACAATGTGGCCATGGAACACCTGAAAATGCAGCCTTGTGTGCTGGTTCCAGCTTCACGGTACACAACAACAGAAACAGCATCTTCAACAAAGAGCAACTGAATCAGAATCTTTGGAAATGGGGGAATCTGTATATAGCCAGTCTTTGGGTTGCAAACAAGATCCACTTCTGCCTTTTTCTTTAAGTTTGTAAGTAGAATTTGTAGGTAAATCATAAAAGATGTACATGGCTTAATAGTGTAGGAAGGAGTGTTGGTTAATGCAGTTAGCTGCTAAACAAAATGTTGTTGTT
>NW_006399772.1:12573402-12610141 GCF_000299155.1 Elephantulus edwardii | reverse complement strand
CCACTTAGTCTTCTGCACAAAGAGGAGGCAGTCAGTTTCTGTAAAGATTGACAGCTCTGGAAATCCTGTGTTGTTCTACTCTGCCTTATAGGGGATCGATGAGTCAGAGTACACTTGATAGTTTGGGTTAGGTTTTTGTTGTTGTTAAGTGTCGTCGAGTCCTAGGCAACTCATAGCAACCCTATGAACAAAAGTCCTGGACCCCTGTTTAACTTTTGTCCTTTCTCCACATTCATAGGGTTTCCAGAGGCAAGCTATTTATGGAAGTGGATGCACTCCTGTTTCCAAGCTTGTTTTAATTGGGGAGCTCCACCAGACACTGTCAACCATGGGTAACCATTATCACATTTGACACACAAGTGTCACAGTGGTCAATTTCACAGAAACCATGAGTTACATCAAGTGGACATACCAGGGTTACATGACTTTTAGCACAACAAAAATCTTTTCAATGACTGAAATGGAGTAAATTGAGCTAATCATCGTGATGGTGATGAAGAATTTGTTGTGAGTATAGATTAATTAAAACATTTCAGAGTCAGTAAATTTGCATACTACTAAAGCCCTTCCTAACCAGAAGAAGGTTTGTATTTGAACAAAAATCCCACATAGATCTTCAATAACTTTAAGTTTGAATAATACTAGTTTGTTGGCTTGTGTTTGGATAGCATCTTCCAATTTATGTGGAAACAGTAACATCCAAGCCTAAAATGTATAAATGCAAACTCCTTGATAGGAATCATCTGCACAGGCACTGGTCTGCAACAAGTTCCCCTTTTTTTATGAAACTAAGTCTGTGTGTTCTTACAAAACTGCATCACTGATGCTGAGTCTCTGGCCAGAGCCTATAGTTCAGTCTTTAAAAAGATTCCAAAATTTTGTATTTTAGAAAACCATCAAAGTACAGAACATTGAATTGTCAGTTACATTATGCAAATTTAAATTTTTTAAAGCATGTCTAGAGAACATTAACAGAAGGATGCCCTATTTTTTCCCATCCATAGATATTCCAAAAAAATCCTTAAATCAGATTACCAGTTAGCACATGATGGGGCAAATTGAGATACTTTTACAAAGCTGAGATACTTTACAAAGCTTCCTGTTGTTTGTGTTGTGTTATCAGTAACTTTTCTTTCAAGTGGGTATTTCAAAGCTGTGTTTGAAGACATTCTGCTCAGTATATCATAGTATATATTATTTTTAAAGATAAAAAGTAAAGGTAGATTTATTAGAAATTTACATCCCAAAGATAGGACAGACCTATTGTCTTAGAAAGGAAATATGAAGACAGCCACTATATATTCTTTATGAAGATTCATTTTCTTACCAAAAAGAGAGAAAAAAACCAACACTCTTTCTCTCCTACAAATGAGTTTGTTTTCTCTTTGCTTTGACTACTGGGGAGTCAAGAGTAAAATTTATGGCACAATTTAGCAAGTATACAGTACCTGATCAGACAAGGTTTTGATCTATTATATATAGAGTTCCTATGATTCAGGGTCAACTCAACAACATCTAATAACAATAGTACCAGATATCATAAATTTCATGGTAAGTGTTATCCTCTTACTTTAATTTCTTTGTGGTCTATTATCTGCATTTTGTTTTACCCTTGCCTTGCTCTTTTATATTGCATCTGAAAAGCTGCTTGAATCTTATTTTTCCATGAAATACATAAACTTTCACTGCAGTAACAACATAGAGTTGCTATACCCTAATTTACTTTTATGCATCTTATATTTAATGTCTACTATTTTTTCAACTGTATAACTCCCTAGGACATATTTTGTATATATCCATACATACATATACACTATATATGTAGATATGTTATTTGTATGTAGAAATATAATTTATATTTTCTCACCATATAAAATTAATATTGAACAAATTTCATTATTCCCTTCTAGGTAAAATCTCTACCACATAAATTCAATATTTAATATTACATGTATTACATCATCAGAGAGAAAAATGAAATCAGCAAGACCATTTGTAGAAACTTGCATTTTTCAGTAAAGACTATTTAGAAAAACAGATAACCGGCAGGGGGGGGGAATATACATTGCCAGGTAGAGATTTAAACATTGAACATGTTCCTCATCCTGCTCCCTCTCTGCAAAAAAAAGGGCCATAAAGTCCAAACCTCTATGCCTGTGTTTAGGTATCTCTGGCAAACTAGTGGGTGAGAAGTTGTACCACCATTCCAAAGGCAAGTGGTTCCAATTTGCCTGCTGCTCCAGGAGACAAAGATGGGCAAAGTTCTGGAGGATCAGTTACGCTATAGATAGATGAGAGAGATAGAGAAAGAGACAGAGACAGACGAGAGAGAGAGAGAGAGAGTGAATCCCAGAAGTAGAAGCTCAAAGAGACAAAGGCCTTCATTCAAAGCCAAGAGAGCAAGCCTAAAGCCTAGAATTCAGATTTCTAGCCTCCTAGAAGGGAGCTCTGGAGGTATAGTGGTAAGAAGCTACACTGTAATCCCTTAGGTACATGGTTCAAATCCACCAGCTGCTGCACAGGAGAAAGATGGGCAATCTCTTATTTGATTGACTGCCTCTGAAAACCCACTGGAGGGGCCGCTATGGGTTGGTTCTGACTCAGTCCACCAAAAGAGAGCCCAAGGGGCAGACTCCATTATAAATAGTGCTGCTAATCCAAAGCATACACCTGTCTGGAGAGTTGAACCCACCAATAGCATAGAGAGAAAATGGGCAATTGATTCTTTGCATCTACATCACTGGAAAGTCTGCTGGCGGGTCAGTTATGAATGGGTTTTAAGCTGAGGGCACTGAGTTTTGAGTGAATTTCCTACTGTGGAAAAAAAAATTGTTTGATGCTGTTGAGCACCATCAGTTGCCTGTGTGTAATATTTCTGTTATAGTAACACTTGACAACTTGGCATACTGTATTCTTTCAGTCTGTGTTAGGAATCAGGCCCTTCATTGCCTGAGTTCCCAGTTCTCAAATCACATGAGTAAGCAAGTTACAGTAAAGAAAGATTAAATCTCTCTGATAAAGATTTAAGGACTTAGGTTTAGCTTTTGCTTCCTATTGCTCCTGATAAAACTGTAAAAAGAGTGTACGCTTCAGTGCCAAGAAATCAATTAACTTGGGAAATCACAAACTCTGCCAATAGCCAGCAATATGAACATAACCCCTTTCCATCAGGCATGAAAAAATTAAATGACCAAACATACTCTGCTAAGTCCAGCCCTATGAGAGAGAATTGTTTCTCTGTTGTAAGGCTTTTTGAAGTGAGAGATGGCAATAGCAATGAAGGAAAGACCTTGAAGTAATTGTGTAGTCTTCCAAGTGGCATTCAGCCCAGAGGACAATCGGGTTCTGTTGTAAGCCACAGATACCTATGGATCCTTCTTATCTGAGTGTCAGAGCACACTGAGGCTCTCACTACTGGCCCTTAAGATAATTCAAGATTTAAACAGATTTATAATAACCATTATTGTTGTTGTTATGTGCCATAGAGTCACCTATAATTCATAACAACTCTATGTACAATAGCTCTGAAGACTGCCCTATCCTGAGCCAGTCTCGCTGACTCCAACATACCAACCCTCATTGCCCTAGGTACTGTATCAGTCCATCTCATCTGGAGTCTCCTGTGCTGTCCCTCCTCCACCCTTCCAAGCATGATGTTCTCCTACAAGGACTGGTCCCTCCTGGTGGCATGCCCAAAGTATCTAAGACGGAGAGTCAAAATCCTAGCCAAGGAAACACTTGCTTTCATCCTCTTTCAGACAGACATGTTTGCTCTTTCTAGACATTGAAATGAGTATCTCCTTGTATTATAAAGTCTGAAGACAGATGTTACACATAAAGATACTGAGAATTCTGATATTTCTCCATTAATTATGACAATGAGTCTGTCCAAATCAGAGTGGGACACTCAAAAATTTTAAAGAACATTTTTAATAGATTTTATATCTGTCTGTTTCATCTAGAGCAGTGGCCAGCAAACTACAACCTATTTCTCATTTCAAAGAGTCATAGCAGAGAGAACATTTTTTTCTTCCTCTTTTCAGTTTCTTACATGAAAGAGTTACACTAGTCCAAGTTAAAAGTGGACCCCAAATGGTTACATT
Organism: Elephantulus edwardii; assembly: GCF_000299155.1. Taxonomy (NCBI): domain Eukaryota; kingdom Metazoa; phylum Chordata; class Mammalia; order Macroscelidea; family Macroscelididae; genus Elephantulus; species Elephantulus edwardii. The sequence continues at coordinate 12,606,038 of NW_006399772.1, read as the reverse complement.
ATACAAACTGTGAGGTTTTAAACTTGTGACAAGGGACGGAAGGGAAATTTTCTACTCACTGCAAGGAAATCCTCACTTAAGCTTCAGTGAGCCACAAGCACTTATACCCCATGAACCTTCAGCTGGGTGTCCTCAGCCAGTCCAGTCTCTACGAGGAGCTGGCATGTGTTCTTTTTTTTTTTAAAAAAAAATAATTTTAACGAACATTTACAGAGAATTCGGATTTCCATTCATTCATTGTTGCACTTCTCTACCTGCCCAGCCCTCTCCCCCAACCCCCCAGTTCGCTCCTCTCTTTCAAAAGTAAAAGAAAGACTCCCTCCCTGGTACACAATCTCCCCTCACCACACCCACCACCCCAAGTACACTCCACTATGCAACCTTAATTGTGGACTCTTGTGATAACCATAATACCCTATCATACATCGCTTTTAAATTATTCAGTCCCTCATCTGTTTCAGTGCAGTATACACAATTTATCTAGTTTTTCTCTGTCTTACCCCCCACCCTGATATCAATCCCATTTTACAGCAGTGGCACCATGCAATATTTGTCCTTTTGTGACTGAGATATTTCACTCAGCATAATGTCCTGAGGCTCACCCATTTTGAATAATATTGAATGAGTTCCTTGTTTTTCAATGCAGCATAGTATTCCATTGTGTGAATATATCACAGCTTCTCTATCCATTCATTTATTGATGGGAACCTGGGTCGTTTCCAACTCCTTGCTATTGTGAACAGAGCTGCGATAGATGAATGGGACCTTCTAAGAATCAACTCCCTATGCACATAGAAAAACTTCTCCAACAGGGTCAAAAGGGAAGCCACAGACTGGGAAAAAGTGTTTGGTAATTACATGTCAGATAAAGGACTTATATCTAGAATTTATAAAATACTTGAGCACCACAACAAGATAAAGGTAAATAATCCAATTGAAAAATGGGCACAGGATATGAACAGACACTTCACCAAAGAAGACATTCAGATGGCCAACAAGCACATGAAGAAATGTTCAAAATCCCTAGCTCGTTCAAAATCCCTAGCTCTAAGAGAGATGCAAATCAAAACAACTATGAGATATCATCTCACTCCAGTCAGAATAGCAAAATTTAACAGAACAGCAAGCAACAAATGCTGGCGAGGTTGTGGAGAAACTGGAACCCTTCTTCACTGTTGGTGGGAATGTAAAATGGTGCAACCACTGTGGAAGGCGGTATGGCGCTTTCTCAAAAAGTTGCAAATAGAGATACCATTTGACCCAGCAATTCCACTACTGGGAATATATCCCAAAGAGACCATAACTGACATCCAAGCAGATATATGCACACCCATGTTTATCGCAGCTCTGTTCACAATAACAAGGAGTTGGAAACAACCCAGGTGCCCATCAACAAACGAATGGTATGTGTTATTGAGCTGGTCACCCTGCAGCTGAATTCTCCTTTTTCTGGATGCTCAATAACAGTAGCATTGCAGGCAAACTTCTTAAACGCCTTCACTAGTTTCTTTTTATCGTAAATCAGTGATTCCTTGGACAGTTGTAAGGGTCTGTCTTCCTGCCTTTTCTCTGTTGAATTCTTATGTGGATATAATCCTCAGTCCCAGCAGGAAGCAGGAAGACCCTGACTTGCATCAGCAAAGGAGTCAAAAGAGTGGAGGTTCTGGGTAGCAGACATAGGATACGATTTCTTTTCCTCAGTGGAAAAGGCCTGTGGAAGGCAGTGCCGGGAGAGAAGGCGGGCAGGGGGGACAAAGCATTGGGAAGTGAGAGGATTTGAGGGGGAGGCATCTGGGTTCTCAGGCAGCAGCTCAGTGATTGAGGCCAAGAGAATTTTTTCTCAGGAATAGACTTAGCAGTGTTTTAAGGCATTTAATTTTTTTAAACTATCTCCAGGCCACTATCTATTTTTGCAGATAAAACTTTATAGGATTAGCCACCTTCACATCTTTTATTTTTTTCTTTTGCATCTTTTATGCTTATTATATTTTATGCAAGCAAGAAGATAATGGCACGTGTTATACTTTTTTGTTAATTTTAACCTCCACCTTCCGTATTTCCATAAGCTGTTGTTGTTGGGTACCACTCAGCCAACCACAAATCAAGGTAGCTTTATGAATGACATATCTGAACTATGTGTTATCCTGTGCAGGTCTCAAAATCTTCAATATGTTCAAGCCCATTGTTACAGCCACTGTGTCAGTCTATCATAACAAGGATCTCTCTCTCTCCCCCCCCTTCTCTGACCCTCCAAGGATCTCTCTCTCCACCCCCCCTTCTCTGACCCTCCATGTTTCTCAGCATAGTATCTTTTGCTAGGAGCTGGCATTTTCTGACAATACACACAAAGTATGGGAGGTAAAATTTGACTATCCTTGCCTCTGTGGAAAAATCTAGTTGCACTTCCTTCAAGACAAATGTGCTTATTCTTTTGGCAGTTCATGGGATGATCCGTACTGTACTCCAACACCACAATTCAAAGGCATTTATCTTTTGCCCCTGTCATCCTTATTCATCGTCCAGCTTTCAGAAGTACAGAAGCAGTTGGAGAAAAAAAAATTCATGGCTTGGTTCAGGCATATCTTAGTCTTTAAACCAAGGTACTAGCTATGCTGACTTTTAAAAATATTAGCACAGTGTACTTAAGAAAATACCTGCTGTGGAGGAGGGTATGGTTGTAAAAGATAAAAAGCAAAATGTGTTATTTCTGTTAAGTACCCAAGGATTCAACTCATTGTTATAGAGTCAGAATCAAATCCTGGTTGACCCTTCACTGGGTTCCCAAGCCTGTAAATAGAGGAAGAGATGTCCAGCTTTCTCCTACAGAGCTAGTAGGGGGATTTAAACCACCGAAGATACGCAGTCTTTGGGCTAGCAGTGCACCTCCCTACAGCCTGTGTATAGTTATATTGTGTTCCCGATAAAGCTTAACTTTAACTCTCTCTCTTTAATAGTGCTTTTTACCCTTCTTAAGAATTACATTCAATCAATGTTTAAGACAGCAGTCCTTCTTTTTCTAGCACAGAGAGTAGTCATAAAAAAGTTTCTATGATTCTAATTGTATATTAATCTTTCCTCCCTACTAACATGTAAGGTTTTGGTTGGGTTTTGTTTTGTTTTCCTTTTAATCTTTGATGTTTTTCTAGTTCCAAGATATTCTGTTAGCTTTAGATTTAGTATTATCAACTAAATTTATAGGCAAACAGTATTGATGGTTAAACACATGGTAAAATTTAGTTAAACACGTGGTAAAATTTAGAGTCGAATCCCACCAGTTGTTCTGCAGTGGGGGAAGTTTTCTAGTCCTAGAAAATCGATGAGGGTTACCCTGAGTTAAAACCGATCCAACAGTAACAAGCTTGCTTGCTCCCTTACAGACAATGAGTGTGTATTTCAACATTTTACAGAGTTTCCTTTGTTAATAATGGAGACAGATAATACCAAGTGATGGTGAGGCTAGGGAATTCTCATTTGCTGAGAAATTGTTTGTCCAGGTCTTCTAAAGATGACTATTATGCCTGTTACATGGCCTGGAAATTCCACTCCGAGATTTGCACAAGAAATGTCTGCATAAATCCACCACTAGACAGGACTAATTCGACCATAGGTGTCATCATAATAACTCCAAATTGTTTACTATCCAAATGTTCATCAATAGGAAGCCAGCTAATTAATTAATTAATGTTATTAAGAACAATAAAAGTGAGTATTTAGTAAGTATTCATTTATAAGAGTTATGAGTAAATTTCATAAAATGTTGACAATATACAAACAAGAAAAGATGTAACATGTCATTTAATTTATATGAAGAACCACTATCAATCTATGGAGCTATAAGCCATAATGTAGTAACTACTCCTTTTGAAGGGCTAGTAACTGGAAGGAATACCAATGGACCTTTCTAGAACTTTAGCGATATTTCTTCATCTAATTGCTGATTACATGTGTGTACTCAGTTGGAGGAAATATTTATGCTTCAATTAAAAAAATTAACAATATATATGCTAGAGAGTTACAAGATTAGTGGTTTTTCGAATTCTTTTCCTTATACACTAGGATCTCAGAGGGTGTCTCTACCTTAGGGCCAGTTCTTCCTTCCAATTAATTGTGGGTTTGGTTTTATTTTGTTCTCTCAAGAGAATTATGGTTTTCTAGGCTCACAGCTATAATATAACAACAGTTTTACTTCCAGTGTTCAATTACACAACTGTAAAAATTATTTTTTACTTCCTCAATCAATAAAATAGACTTGCAAAGAGACGATAAAAAGTATATCCACAGGAAATTTTAAAATTGAATAGAACTAGAAATTTCTGCCAGATTATATTGCCAATAGTTTTGAGTCTGAGCCTGGTTTTAGCTGTATTTTTTCTTCAGGTTGAATATAGGTAGTGTCTTCCCATTAAAAGTCAGATCTGTAAACCCAGTGGAAGGTCACGATAAATCAGAACTCAATGGAATTAAATGTCCATAAATTTTAGCTCCATTTGAGTCAAGGGAGAGAAGTAAAAGAAATCTTATCACATTAAGTATATATAGTCTTCTGCTATGTATTTTCTGCACCTAGATCAATGGATACTTGGAGTCTTGCTAAATGTATGTCATCAATCATTTCTTCTCATTATCTTTTCAAACATCCATAAAAGTCCCAAAGTTGAATCTTCCTGCTAACTCATTGAATCTGCTATATAAACTCTCATACTGAATACAATTTTGACTGATATTCTGATTAATGAATTATACTACTATGGCTATAAACCCAAACAAACAAGTAAACAAAAACATCAAGTAATTTTTATCTCTCTTAACACTGCTCCAACAAATTACTTTAAGGTTGGAATGTATGAGAACTCTCACTGTTTTTATCCAAAATCTATGGAGTCCTTATGACTTACATTCTAAAGCTTAAGAGAAAGATTTATAAGCACCAGACATAAAGCATAGACTTAAAAGAAAACAAATGAATACAGCTAATTGCAGCCTTTCTCCTCCTATTGGCAAAATCTACTTTCTTCTCAAAGTTTCAAAATTCCATGTCAAAAATCATCTGATTTAATATGACTTCAGAATGCTCCTCAAGTCTAGTTTAGATTGTTTTCTATATTAAGACTCTATAAATAAGTCTGTCTTGGAGAGGGTGTAACCAATTTTTTTCCTTGGAGACTAGGATTTTGAAGCATTATCTCATGTACTTTGGACACTTAGCCAAGAGGGATCAGTCCTTGGAGAAGGTCATCATGCTCAGAAGGGTGGAGGGATAGTGCAGGAGAGGAGGACCCTGGATGAGAAGGATTGATACAGTAACTGGGGCGATGGGGCTAGATGTAGCAGAGTCAGTGAGACTGGCCCAGGACAAGGCAGGCTTCAGAGCTGTTGTACTATGGGTTGCTGGCGACTTGATGGCACATAACAACAGCAACAATTACTTGCTTCATTGTGTATACAGACACCAATTATCAGTTCATGATGAAACTAATTTTTGCTAGACCTTATTTTTAGTCCTTGCCTCTCATTTATGTCAACAAAATATGTTGACAGCTTGTGTTCAAGTCATGGTCTCTTATGCCATTTCTATGATCACTGTAGATGTAAGTAGTGTATTTTATGACACTATCAGTGGTTTAGATATGATTTTGCAGTATGTCTCCCCTTGCAATGCATCTCATTACTACCAATAGATTAGGATTGCCAGGTTGAGACTCATACTAGAAATAGGGACCCAAAATTCACTTTAATGAATGATAACCAATTAAAAGAAATCAAAGATTAAAAACGTACTGTAGATCTCACCATTCCAATTCACAATATATCTACTGAATATATTTAAAATAATGGGAGTACAACAATTAGGTATGCAGCTGACAACTGAGAGATCAGTGAAAACTACAGTGACTTCACAAGAGAAAAGACCTAGTGATTTGTTACCATAAAATCACAGCTCAGAAGGCCAATGAGGCAATTCTACTGTCATATAGGAATCTACTTGACTGCACACAACCACTTTAACTCAAGTACATTCACACTCACTCATTGCTGTTGAATAAGAGCCAACTCACCTATAGCTGAACCTCCATCTGGTAGCTTTTTGGAGGTTGTTACTTGCATGGAATGAGATTTCCCATCTTTCTCAGAGTACCTGGTAGACACTATTTTTGCATTAGCAATGCAACTTCCTACAGACTAGGACATCAGAGCTCCCCTTATATCAACACAGACATAAACATGCTTAACAGAAGTAGAATATCCACATAAAGTCATATCTTTGCACAAACTAATAAATCATTGTGTATTTTGAACTTTCTTTTTCCTTAGCAAGCTTATTTAATTAAATGTTACCCAATATATTTTATAATTGTTCGTATTCCAGGTACCTAATAATGAATAATATTATATCACTAGCATTTCCATTCATGTTTCACTTGCACTTTCAAGTGGCATAGCATGTAGAGAACCATGTTGCTAAACTAAGCTAAAGACAGCATGTCTGGTGGTTTGAATCCACCATAAGCTCCTAGGGAGATATTTCAGAAATCTCCTCCCATTCTATTTACTGCCTCAGAAACCTGCTGAAGGGTCATTATGAGTTGATTCCAACTCAATGGCAATGAGTTTGAATGGTCAGAGCTTTTTGGAGGGAATGAGTTGTTTTTTAAACTTCCTTCTAAAAAATGTATTTGCAGTCATTGATTTAGGAATTCAGCAGGTGTTTCTGTATTATATAACAAATTGATAGCAAATCCAAATTAAAAAAATAGTAAACTTCTTTGATTAAAAACAACAACAAAATGAAACTGTGATGTATGTTAGGAAGAGATTCAACTAGGAAAATCAAAACCTAAAGCAAAAGTCAACACCAATAGGACACTTCTGTTTTGAACATCTGTCTTGATCTGTGACAAGTGATGGCCTAGTGGCAAGAAGCCGTGCTTTAATCCCAAAGGCACAAAAGTTCAAGACATGTGCTTTGAATCCACCAGCTGCTCTGAAGGAGAAGGATGGGCAATCTCCTCCAGTGTGATTAACTGCCTTCGAAAACCCACCAGAAGGTTAGCTATGCATTGGGTCTGACTTGATGGTACACATCAACAACAACTAGAACTGAGAAGAGAACTATGAGAAAACAATATGCAATCATATGAGCAAAGTTTTCCTCATATACTCTAATTAATTAGCAAGTTGTGAAAGGTCATAGAGAAGACCCATAACAGTTCACACTTAAGCACAGAAACAATTGTGAAGATGGCACAGCACCAAGCATGGTTGTTTCTATTGTACATAGATGTTGACTATGAAAGAGAGTCAGCTTAACACCACTTAACTACAGTTTGACAGAGGCCACGAGCACAGTTCACACACGGCAGTGTCCAGGAACACACTCTAACTAATCAAGTGTGTTCTGGAAGGGCCTTAGACTTCTACCTGTGAACTAAGACTTTAAGTGCAAATTAAAACTCAGCATCCTTAACTTCCAAAGCAGAGGCTGTCACTCAAAAGACATGGCTGATATAGCCTTTAGGTAACTGAACTAATCTCACGCCAAGATAGAAGAATAAATTTCAAAGTAATTTGCAAAAGTAAAATGAGAAATATAACTTTGAGGGACCGAAAATGATGTCCTTTATTAATTTGCCATATGAAGTCAGAATGTTTAGTCAAATTCTCCAATACCATTTTCTACAGTGAGCTTTGCCTTTTCAGGCCCAGAATAATTTTTAGTGCAAAGTCACAGATAAAGCTAAAATATATATTTCTCATAATTTTGGACATCATAGATAGGCTTTCCAATTACTTTTTAGTTTCAACTAGATTAGTAAATTTTTCTTGAACTCATCTAAGTTTAATCATACAATTATATTTCATTTAATTGAAAATGAGTTGTTAAAATGTTTGAGTTAAAAACAAAATTTTCAGTAAGCTCAGATGGTGAAAATGTTCTCTAACTCACTCTCAAATATTAAAAAAAAAAAAGTCTTCCGGTGTCATTCATTATAAACCTAGGACCAAAGATTATGCAAAATTGTTACTGTGAAGTGTCCAGGATGCAAAGAAAAACAGAATATAATTTAAAAGTTGAGTTTGGGGGTTAGAAATATAAATAGTAATGTTTAATTTTCAGCTGATTAGCATTTCTAAGATTCAGAGTCTGTGAAGTGTAAGTAGGCAATGGTACTTAACTGAGTTGGGGGTGGCTGGTGGTCACTAAGTCTACATTCCAATGACCTTTTCATAGGCCTTCCTATAGATGAGACATTCAAATGGAAAACTAGACTCACTTAGAACAAGAGTTCTATATTTAAGGGCTATTTCAGCAAACATATGCACTTATGCAAGTTTTACAGTTAAAAAGAGGTAAAAGCAAAGTTCTGCTTCCTTTTGGCTATTATCTGTCAAAAAAGAGCATCGTGGATATTATGGTTGTTTCTTTTTTCTGCAGTAGTATTCTAGTCTGGAACCCCCAGATTCTGGAAATCAAAGGGTTTGTGATGAGATTTCAATCAGATTCTCAGTGGTTTGCATTTTAAAATTCTGTCTTCTGAATAGTTGTTGTTGTTGTTATGTGCTGTCAAGTTGCTTGTGAGTCATAGCAACCCTATGTACAATAGCCCTAAACCCTGTTCTATCTTGTGCCAACTTTATTGTCTCTGACACATCTACTCCCATTACCCCAGTCACTAAATCAATCCATCTCAATGAGAGTCTTCCTTTCCTGCGCTGACCCTCTAACCTCCAAAATATAATGTCCCTAAGGACTGGTCCCTTGTTGCAACATGTCTAAAGTATGTCAGATTAGGCTTCAGAATCCTTGCCTCAAGGAGCATTCTGGTCTCACAATCTCTAGGATGAATCTGTTTGTTCTCCAAGCAGTCCATGTAGTAAATTTTAAATTTCTTTAATCTACAAATTTTCTTTATAATCCAAAGTTAAAACATTAGCTCAATGCTTACAACTTGGTTCCAACTCATAGTAACCCTCCACAGAGTTTCTCAAGCTGATGATGGTAATAAATATGAAGTGGTGGATGGAGTTCATATAGCAATCCAATCAGCATTATTGCAAAGATATACCTTATAATTTTGGATTGATTTACTCACATATAAAAATCAATTGACTATACTTTCAGCTTTATTTTCCTTATGCCTTCCTTCTTTTGAATTATCAAATAATAGCATTTGGATTTATTTTATCTATTTGACTTGGATCTATGTAAACATTAACTGTACCAGAACACGAAAAATTCAAGAATGGAGATGGAAAATGTAAAGATGGTGTCTGCCGTGTTGTATTTAAATTACTCAAGATAACAATTGTTAAAATTATATTTCCAAACTCTTCTACAGAAAGGCTTAAAAAATGTCTAAGCATTTAGTACATACAATGCAAAGATTTCGGTTTCTAAGTATCATTTCCAAATAAAATAGAGTTGTATTTGTTGTTGTTAGGTGCCTTCAAGTTGACTATGACTCATTGCAACCCTATGAACAATGACTCTGAACCTTGTCCATCCCGAGACAATCTCATTTTCTCTGCACATCTGACCTCATTGCCAAAGTAAATGTGTCAATCCATCTCATCTAGGATCTTCCTCTTCTGCATTGACCCTCTAAGTTTCCAAGGATAATGTACTTCTTCAAGGATTGGTCTCTCCTGGAAAAACCTTCAAAATTCTTGCCTCCAAGGAGAAAAGTGGTTTGACTGTCTCCGGGACAGACCTATTTATTCTCTTTGCAGTCCATAGTATGCTCAATACTCTTTTCCAGCACCAGAATTTGAAGGCATCAATTCTTCTGACACCCTCATCTCTCAGATGCATAATAAGCAAATGAGAAGACCGTAGCCTGGTTCAAACACATCCTAAGACTCTAAAATGGTATCATTGCTCTTTGGACTCTGCATCAAGAGATCCTTGATAGCAGATTTTCCCCAATAAAATCTATCTTTTGAGTTCTTGACTGCTAGTGTCAAGGGTGTTGATTATCGATCCAAGCAAGATTAAATCATTAACAACCTCAAGCCTTTCTTCATCCATAATGATACTTTTGGGTCAGAACCAACTCACAGCTCACCCTCCAGTAGGGTTTCAGAGGCTGTAAATTACAGAGGATGAGTTTGCCCAGAGAGAAGCTGGTGGATCTGGCCAGCACGCATTTGGGTTGGTCGTGGAACTCCTTACACACTAGACCACTAGATCTCCTTTAGTGCAATATAGGACATTATGAACATCAAGAATAATTATCAAGGTAATGTTGTTGTTAGGTGCTGTCAAGTTGAGTACAACTCAGAGAGACCCTATTAACAACAGATCTGGACCCTGTCCTATCCTGTGCCTTCCTCACACTTCCTGACACGCAAAAGCCCATTGTAACAGTAACTGTGTCAGTCCACCTGGTCAAGGTTCTTCCTCTCTTTTGCCAACCCTTTACCTTTCCCAGCATGTCCCTCTCCTAGGACTATTCCCTCCAAGCAACATGGCCAAAGTATGTGAAGCAAAAATCCCATCACTCTTGCCTCCAAAGAGCACTCCAGCTGAATCTTCTCTAAGTCATATTGCAATAACTGGTTTAAGAGATGCTAAAAAAAGATAAACACTGAACAAAGGAAGGAAAACAAAATGAAATTAATTTGCAACTAATAAAATAGTTTGTTGTATTTTATTAATGAATACTAAAATCTGACTCAAAGTAAGAAGGTAAAATCATGTTTGTAGATTCTAGTACTTCTGCCCCATCCATCCATTCATTTAAAAAGTACAAAGTAAGGATATATTATCTGAACAACACAATCAAACAATTTCCCCTCACTCAAAATCATAGAATGCAGTAACAAATGAAATATTAATAGATTTAAAATATGCAAGATACATTCTCAATAACAGATTATATGCTCAATCACAAAGTTTCAATAAATATCAACGAATGCTATTTAACTAGAAATGATTAACACTGGAATATCAAGATAATTTACAAGTCGAAGAAATACTTCTAATACAAAAGTAAAACAACAAATCACAGTAAAAATTAGAAGACTTTGAACTGAGTAACTATGAAAATACATATTAAAACTGGGATGTATGAAAATGCATACCAAAACTGAGTTGCAAAGAAAGTAGCAAATTGCTAGAAAGGTATAACTTTAAATATTCCTATTAGAACAATCCTCCTCCCCCAGGACCTAAAATGCACTGTCATAAAGTTGATTCTTGTTCATAAAGACCCTATAATACAAAGTAGAACTACTTCTATGGGGTTTCCAAGGCTGTAAATCTTTACATGAGTAAATGGAAACATTTTTTGGGTTTTTTTCCTGCAGAGTGGCTGTTGTATCTGAACTGCCAACTTTCAGTTAGAAGCCCAATTTTTGGACATGTTGTTAGACGAAGTCATTCCTTGGAAATGGATATCATGCCTGGGTAGGTGGTGTGAAAGCAAAATAGAGAAAGAACCTCAACCAGGTGGGTTGATACTGTGACTGCAGCAATGGGCTTCAGTGTGCCAGAGATTGTGAGGGTGACAAGGTAAGACTGGGTGCAGTTCTGCTGTTCATACGGCCACTATGAGTCGTACTAATAACAACTACACTGTTAGAAAAGAAAAGAGTGTGTTTAATGAAAATAACAAATTAAGTACAAGATGTTAGAAAAAGAAAAATAAAGAGCAAAAATTAAATAAAAATAAACTAAATATTTAAGCAAAATAGGTACCAGGCATCAATATCAAAAGTTGATTTTGAAAAGACAATAATAAATTATATGAACTTCAGCATGACTAATTAACTTAAAAATTAACAAAACCAGCAACTGCCAGTATCAGTAATGGAAAAGAGATGTTTCACACGGACATTAAAGGGAAATTATAAGGATTTCAAACAACCATGTGCTGATAATTTAGAAGAAATTGACAATTGATTAAAATTGAAATAAAAAATTAAGAAAATTGACCTTGATTGCTTAAATAATTTTTTCCCATGAAAAACCTTTCCAAGAAGACAGCAGTAACCCTCGTAATTACCCTGATGAATTCTACCACATATTTGAAGGTGGGAAAAAAATACCAATCTTTGATATACTCAAGAAAGAAGGAAGACGGAATCCTTCACATCTAATTCTGTAAGGACAACATAACCTTGACACCAAAGCTGTCAAAACCTTTACAAAAAGAAGAAAGGAAAAGACATGGAAAGAATTTTCACTGAGGAATATATTCGAATGGCAAACAGACACATGAAGAAATGCTCCAAATCACTGGCAATAAGAGAGATGCAAATCAAAACCACAATGAAAACTCACTCCAGGAACAGTGGCAAAGTTTAATAGGGCAGCAAGTAATAAATGTTGTAGAGGGTATGGTGAGAAAGGAACGCTTATACATTGTTGGTGGGATTGTAAAATGCTATAACCATTCTGGAAGGCAGTTTGGCGCTTCCTCAAAAAGCTAAACATAGAAATTCTATATGACCCAGCTATTCCACTACTTGGAATATACCCTAAGAAAATAAGAACTGAGGCACAAACTGAGATTTGTACACCAATGTTCATAACAGCATTATTCACCATCGCAAGAACATGGAAACAGCCCAAACATCCAACCACAAACAAATGGATTGAGAAATTATAGTACATTCACACAATGGAATACTACGCAGTATGCAGGAGCAATGATTTTGTAAATTATTACCTAACTTGGGAGGAACTGGGGAGAATTATACTGAGTGAACTAACTCAGTCCCACAAGGATAAATATTGTATAAAACCATTATTGGACAATGACTATAAGGATCCAAGAGGGCTGGGAGAAGTTGGAAACAGAGGGATGAGGATGTGCAGGAGGAGGGGAGGAATTAATCCTGGGGTTGTACAATTTGATGTGTGGGTGACAGAAACTGAAAGAAAAAATTTGTTCTCGAAAACCATATATTCAAATTTTGTAAATAAACTAGTAGAAAATAAAAAGAAAAAGAGAAGGAAGTTGGGAGGGAGGGAGAGAGCAAGGGAGAGGAAGAGATTAAGGAGAAATAAGAAAATTACACTAAAGTAGTGTTACTATCATCAAGAAAAGTAATTTTTTAATCAAGAATATTAAAACTGGTGATATGTTAAGATTAAATTAGTTAATACCAGAAATACAGCATTGATTTAAAACTTAAACATTAAATAATATAACACAATAAATTTAAAAAAGTTGTTGTTGTTGTTATTGTTGTTGTGTACTGTAGAGTCAAAACCTACCCATCCATAGGGGACCCTCTGGTGGGTTTTCGGAGGCAGTTAATTGCACAGGAGGAGATTGTCCATCTTTCTCCCGCAGAGCAGCTGGTGGGATTTGAACTGCATGTTCTTGGGATTGCAGCTCAGTTTCTTGCTACTAGGCCACCAGAGCTCCCTAAAAGTATGCAATAAAATAGTATTCTTTAAATATTGTTTTTCCCACAGAATTCAACAGTCATTATTGATGAAAACATTTAGAAGAATACAAATGAGTGGCTAGGGGGAGGCATAGGAACTTTCTTACAAGATTATGCTCCTGGGAACACTACACAGAAAAACCATTACTTGTCTCTTCCACCTGCTAGAAGCTCCAGGTATCAGTTAGCTTATGGTCACATCATTCTACCACATCTATACATTGCCTTCTCTTTTGTATGTTTCCCCTAAATGTATATGATTGTAGAGTCAGCATAGCAAATATCTGAAATTTAGAATGTCAGAATCTAGAAAGAATTTCAAGAAAATAAATTTGTTATTTAAAACCACAGGCTTTGTGAGGCTTTGCTATTTCAGTCTTAAGAAATTAGATAAGATAGACAGGCAGACAAGAGAGATAAATATATGATTAGATATATAGATGATGATAGATAGATAGATAGATAGATAGATAGATAGATAGATAGATAGATAGATGATAGATAGATAGATAGAATAGTTAGGGGCACAGAGAGGCAAATACAGCTCTGTTTACCAAGAGGACCCAATATAATGATTCCCTATTAGCAATGCTCAGCTCTCTTGGCACCAGTAGCCAGGAAATCAAAAAACGTATTGCGATGGGAAAGTCTGTGGTTAGGGACCTCTCTAAAGTACTCAAGAGCAACAGTGTCTCTCTGGAGACTAAGGTACATCTGATACAGGCCATGGTTTTTGCAATCACTTGTTATGCATCAGAGAGTTGGACAATGACTAGGGAGGATAGGTGGAGAATTGACGCCTTTGAGCTGTGGTGCTGAAGAAGAGTATTGAATGTACCATGGACTGCCAAGAAAACAAACAGATTCATCCTCGAGAGGGTTAAACCAGGCTGCTCCTTGGAGGCAAGGATTCTGGGGCTTCACCTGCCATACTTTGGACATGTGTAAGGAGAGACAGGTCTTTATAGAGGGACATCATGCTGGGTAGAGTAGAGGGACAGCGCAGGAGAGGAAGACCCTCTATGAGGTGGATTGATTCAGTGACTGGGGTAATTGGGATGGGTGTGTCAGAGGCAATGAGATTGGCACGGGATAGAGCACGGTTTAGGGCTGTTGTACATATGGTTGCTATGAGTTGCAAATGACTCGATGGCACATAACAACAACAACAACAACATTAGCAATGAGCACAACCAACATTCCAGCCTTTATTTCTAAGTACTACTTCATGGTAATAGATCCAGGATTATTGGACAAAAGGTTTATTCCCATTTTTTTTCTAGGGAAAAGAAAAGATACATTCTGGATGACCTTACTGCAAAGAAAAGAATTAAAATATTTGGGGACATATGACAAGACCACGGAAAAAAACAGGAGAGGTGTGATTCATACAGCTAAATCTTGGACATTTTGGTACCAACATAATTACAATATTTTAACCCACTGAATAAAATAAGAATCCATGCCAATATTCCTCTAGTGGTCATAGGAATTTCAACACCAGAGGAATATTAGTATTAATTCTCATACCATTGCACTGGGAAAATCTACAGTTAGAGACCTTTCCAAATTATTGAGGAGTAATGATGTTAGTTTGAAGACTAAGGTGCATCTGATTCCTATGGATCTGAGAGCTGGGAAATGAAAAAGGATGACTTTTGATCTGTGGTGTTGGAGAAAGGCACTGAACATCCCATTGATGGCCAAAAGAACAAGCTTATACGTCCTGGAGAGAATGCAGCCAGAGTACTTGTTAGAGGCAAGAATGATGAGGCTTCACCTCACATACTTTGGGCATGTCCTGGAGAGGGACATGATGCTAAAGGGTGGAGTGTCTGCAAAGGAGAGGAAGACCCTCAACTGATTTACAAAGTGACTACAGCAATGGTCTCTTGTATATCGGGAAGTGTGAGGATGGCGCAGGATAGAAAGGAGTTCTTTAGTTCACAGGGTCACTATGAGTCATACTTGACTTGATGGCATCTAAGAACAGCTAATATTAATAATAAAGTAATAATGAGAGAGACAGAAGAATACAAACAGGTGCGCAAAGGATATAGGAAAACTTTTTTGCAGTTGTTGTTATGTGCCGTCGAGTTGTTTGCGACTCATAGCGACCCTAGGTACAACAGCCCTAAACCCTGTGAGAATGAAGGAGTCAGAAAACCATTTGTTGAGCTTAAAAATTTTAGGTGAAAGGTTAATAAAAAGTGATAACTATATAACACAAAGTATCTTCCTGTATATTACTGATTACAAAAAAATAAATCCTTTTACAAGGATAAATGTGTTAAAAATTATCTTGAATGAACAACTAAAGTGCAAAAATCACCAAATTAGTGCAAATTAACATCATGTACTTCCTGATATGATGCACTTTAAAGTATACAATACCATTCGTGTGTTATTCCTTCCTACTGTGTGATTTAAATAGAATCATAAGGCTTCCTCAGAGAAGCACAATGGTCTGTACTCTTGAAAAATGTTACCAAAAAAAAAGGAAAGTGGAGAAACTGTTTCAGATTAAATTAGACATTAAAAAAGTTGTTGTTGTTGTTGTTATGTGCCGTCGAGTCGCCTGCGACTCATAGCGACCCTATTAAAAAAGTAAAAAAAAAAAAGCAAGATACTTCACTGCTATCAAGCCAAAATTAACTTTTAAAATTTAAAACTAAAATATTTTCTGGGTACTATGAAGCAGGATGGCAGAGATGGAGAGAATTGAAGGAAAAAGTAAAAATGAGTATAACAGTAACAATTGATTAAGTAGTTTAAGTACATCAGGGTTTTATTATAAGATTCGTGTGGCTTTCATATGTTTTTCTATATAAATTAAATATTTTACACAAAAAGTAATGTCTCAAATATTTTTATTTTAACACTATAGAATATTCTAATTGATGTGGGATGAGGCATTGGCCTAACAATAAGGACATGTCCTGTCTCCATGTTATTGTTGTTGTTCTGTGCTATCAAGTCACTTGCAAATCATAGCAACCCTATGTATAAAGCCCTACACTCAGCTCTGCTCTGTGCCAATCGCACTGTCTCTGATACACCCATCCCAATCCACCTCATAGAGGGCCATCCCCTCCTGTTCTGTGCTTCCACCCTACCAAGCATGATGTCCCTCTCCAAGGACCTGTTCCTCCTGACAAGATGTCCAAAGTATGTCAGAAGAAGCTTCAGAATCCTTGCCTCCAAGGAGCAGCCTGGTTTAACCCTCTCCAGGAATTATCTGTTTGTTTTCTTAGCAGTCCATGGTAACCTGAATACTCTTCTCCAGCACCACAGCTCAAAGGCATCAATTCTCCTTCTATCCTCCCTAGGCATTGTCCAACTCTCTGATGCATAACAAGTGATTGCAAAGATCAAGGCCTGTATCAGATGTACCTTAGTCTCCAGAGAGACTCCGTTGCTCTTCAGTACTTTGGAGAAGTTCCTAACAGCAGACTTTCCCATCACAATACGTCTTTTAATTTCCTGGATGCTGGTGGCAAGAGTGTTGACTGTGGAGCCAAGCAAACTAAAACTTTGAACAATCTCAAATCTCTTCACTACCAATTGGTCCAGTGGTGAGAATCTTTGTCTTCTTGATATTGAGCCTCAATCCATACTGAAGGCTGCAGTCCTTGACCCTCTGCAGCAAGTGCTTCAGGTCCTCCTCAGTTTCAGCAAGCAGGGTTGTGTCATCTGCATAATGCAGATTGTTGATAGATCTTCCACCAATCCTGATGCCACATTTCTCCTCCTAGAGCCCAGCCCTCCAAATAATCTGTCAGCATGCAGGTTGAAAAGGTATGGAAACAGTACACATCCCTGGCATACTTCTTTCCCAATTTTGAACAATGCAGTGTTTCCTTGCTCTGTTCTGCTGACTGCCTCTTGGTCCAAGTATAGGTTTCACATTAGCAAGATCAAGTGTTCTTGGATTCCCATTCTCAGAGTCAGCCAGAGTTTTTTATGATCCACACAGTCAAATGCCTTTGCACAATCAATGAAACACAGATAAACATTCCTCTGGTACTCCCTGCTTTCAGCCAAGATCCATCTAACATTAGCTGCAATGTCCCTATTACCCCGACCCCTTCTAAACCCAGCCTGGACTTCCGGCAGTTCTCTGCTGAGGTGCTGTTCTAATCGTTTTTGGATGATCTTCAGCAGAATCTTGCTTGCATGTGAAATTAATGATATTGTTCTATAGTTTCCACACTCTGTTGGGCTACCCTTATTTTGAATGAAAACAAGTATAGATCTCTTCCAGTCAGATGGCCAAGTGGTTGTTCTCCAGATTTCTTGGCACAACTTGGTGAGCACATCCACAATATGCTAACATCTGTTAGCTGAAATATGTCAATTGGTATACCTTCTATTCCTGGGGTCTTATTTTTTGCGATTTCCTTCAAAGAAGCTTGAACTTCTTTCTTCCTTTTAAATTTATATGTGGAACATATCAGTAGATTGAACTTTATGAGGAGAAATGTGGCATCAGGATTAGAAGAAGACTCATCAACAACCCACGTTGTGCAGGTGACAGAACTATAGGCTTGCTGAAACTGAGTAGGACTTGGAGCATTTTTGAAGAAGGCCAAAAGCTGTAGTGTTCAATATGTATTGAAGCTCAACATCAAGAAGACAAAGACTCTCGCCACTGGGCCAATTGGCAGCATGATAGATGGAGAAGAGATTGAGGTTATCAAGAATTTCAGCTTACTCATATCCACAATCAACACTCTTAGCACCAGTAGTTAGGAAAGCAAAAGACCAGTTACACTAGGGAAAGCTGCTTTTAGGGACCTCTCCAAAAGAGCAACAAAGTCTGGTACAGGCCATGGTCTTTTCAATCACTTGCTATGCGTCAGAGAATTGGACAAGGACTAGGGTGGACAGAAGAATTGATGTTTTGAGTTGTGGTGCCAGAGAAGAATATTGAACATACCAAAGACTGCTAAGAGAACAAACAGGCCAGTCCTAAAGAGAGTGAAACCAAGGTGCTCCTTGGAGGCAAGAACTTTTAAAATCTATCTCATATGTTTTGAGCCTGTGACTAGGAGGAATCAGTCCTTGAAGAAGGACATCATACTTGGAAGAGTGGAGTAAGCACAAAAAAGGAAGACCCAAGATGAGATGGATTGACACAGTAACTGGGTATGGAGATAGGTGTGTTGGAGACAGTAAGACTGGCTCAGGATAGAGAAGAATTCAGAGCTATTTTACATAGAATGGCTATGAGTCACAGGTGACTCAATGGCACATAACAAAAACAAGAATGGCTGGGGAAATGCAATCACTATAAGGATTTAAAAGGAATAAAGCAGGTGAAGGATCTGAAATCCTTCTAATTGTGTCTTCTAAATGTGATTCCCAAGAGTCTGCCACTTTTCTTCTTAATGCTCACATAACACCAGTTTACACAATTTCCTATTACTCCCAACCTTTAACTGTAATTTCATTTTGTCCCAGCTTCCTGCACTTGGCAAGTGGACAAGGCACCATGCCTGGTTCTACCTGACATGCCCACAAAGCTGTTACTCCTCTATGCCAGACAGATGAACACTTTGGATACCAAGCACAAATAATATTTGCAGAGAGTACAGATATTTGATGTCATGAACATGCCTACAAATAGTAACTTGCCATTTTAGTTTCTTTATTATGACATCTCTCAAACATGGTCCCAAGTAAGTACATGAAAGACCTTTGCTAATAACATCAGCATATTTAAGGAAAATGTTAAATTCCCTAATAGTAGGAACATTTCTCTCCAATAAGCATAACTCACAGTAAAAGAAAAGGGAAACGAGAAGTATCTTACCACCCCCAAGAGATGTTTTATTCATGGAGAAAAAAAAATTATCTTTATTGTTTAGAAAGGAGCCAACCAAGCTCTTAATCATTCAAAATACTTTTTCTTAATTTATGGCTTTTAGTGTATGTTCTGTCATGCTTCATTTGTACTGTATTTTATAATATTAATTAATACAAATAATTATATACTTGATGTAAACTTTCTCACGTGATAACTTCATCAACACAAGGTGTTCTTTTATAAAAATAAGGAACATGTAGCAGAAATACATTTAAGAACATCTTCATTTTCTTCTATAACTTGTAAAATTGTTTATCAGATTTCTAACAAAAAGAATATAGTCAAAATCACATGAAAAATTCCTGAATCCACTTTATCCAGGCTTGACAATTACTTGTATTTTATCATATTTAATCAACTTCTGCTCTTGTTGTTGTTACATGTCAGGGGGCCTCCTGTAACTGTGTACAACAGCTCTGAACCCTGCTCTATCTCGAGGCAATTTCATTGCCTCTGATACATCTACCTCCATTACCCCAGTCATTGAGTCAATCTGTCTCATCCAAGGTCTTCCTCTCTTGCACTGTTCTTCTACTCTTCGAAGTATGATGTCCCTCTCCAAGGACTGGTCTCTTTTGGCAACATGTTCAAAGTATGTGAGACGGAACTTCAAAATATGTATATTATAGGGAGCTCTGGTGGCTTAGTTGTAAGGAGTTGTGCTACCAATCCAAAGGTATGTAGTTTGAGTCCTCAAGCTGCTTCATGGGAGAAAGTTGGGCAATAAATCTCCCATGTGATTTGCTGCCTTTGAAATCCCACTGTAGAATCAGCTTTGAGTCAGTTCTGATTTGAGGGCATATAACAACAGCAATAGCAACAACCACAAATATACAACACATATATAACAATAAATTGATTCTTAGAGATTTCATGTACAACAAAGTCAAGCACTATGCATCCAGCTCTATCTGCATATTTGTTGCTAAATTCATGCTCCTTGTTGCAGCCACTGTATCTCAGAAAAGACCTTCCTTTTTGTCCACTGACTCTACTTTACCAAGCATGGTGTGCTCCTCCAGAAATTGGTTCCAACTGATAACATATCCAAAGCATGTGTAACAAAATCCCTGCTTCCAGTGGATTTCTTTCAAGACATATTTACTTGTACTTCTGGCGATATATTCAATATTCATTGTCAATTGCATAATTCAAAGCTTTTTCTTTATCAAATTTTTCCTTAGAATAAACACTTTTAATACTTGTGCTAAAATGGGAGGGAGAAGATTTATTTTCCTTTCCACGCCTTGATTTTCCTCAGATAGAATTCCAGCTCCTTGCCCTCTAGCACATACCACCTGAGTGGCCCCATTGGCCTGGCCTGGAAGCGATACATGCACGAAGCTTGCCCTGTTGGGACTGCTCTTCTAGAAGACTGATGATTTTTGCATTCTTTTTTCTTGCATTGCATTGTTTCTGAATTTTCTTTGATCACTTTTTGTTTAAAATCTCCTCCTCTAAGCTAAGGAGTCAGCTTAGCCCCCTTCTTGTGACCCAGGAGTTAGTTGTTCAGTGTGGGACTCGTACCACTGGTGGTATGGTGTTCTTTATAAATCTTTATTACTCATTGTCCAGCTTCTCATCCAAATAAAGCAAGTTTAAATACCATGAAACGGATCAGGTGTACCTTCGTCTTCAAGGTGGTATCTTTGCTTCTTCCCTCTCTGATACTTTTTTAAAGGGGTCTTTTGTAGCAGATTTTCCAGATGCAGGATACTGTTTGATTTCTTGTCTGCCACTTCATGGAAGCTGATTGTAGAACCAACCAAAATGAAATTCTTGACAACTGCGGTATATTCTCTGATAATCATGATATTGTTTATTTGTCCATTTGTGAGGATTTTTCTTTTTGTTCTGTTGTGGTCCACACTGAGGGTTGTTCTCTTTAATCTTCACCTGGAAATGCCTAACGTTTTGTCTTTTGCTTTTTATAAGCAAGGTTGTACCATCTGTATGTTGAACGTTGTTAATTAATCTTCCCCCAGGAAAAGTCTGTGTTGTCCCCTATATAGTCTAGCTTTTTATTTTCTTTTTTTTTTTTCTCGGTGTACAGATTAAACAGGTATGTTGTAAGGATATGACCCTGATACACACACATCTTTCCTGATTTCAAACCATGCATTATCTCCCAAATGACTACCTCTTCTTCATGTCCAAGTTCCTCATGAGCACAGTTAAATATTCTAGAATTCCCATTTTCTGCAAGACTATTCATCATTTCTTATAGTTGACTCAGTAGGTTATCTTTGCAGAGTTAACAAAATACAGATAAATCTCTTTCTGGCATTTTTATTTTAATCCAAGATCCACCTGAAACCAGTAACAGCATCTATTTATCAAGCAATGTAAATTCTGAATCCATACCTTTTCTATTCACATTAAACAAACTATAGTCCAGAGCTACCAGTGCTCAAGGGGAGAATTCAAAACAGAATAGAGCAATCCACTAGCATGGATCTGTTTACCAGGCCTGAACACTTGCGATCTCTTTTAACCAGCAATGCACGCTTGTCCTTCCCTGCACTGACAGCTCTTTCTCTCCCTTGTACCTTTCTTAGAGTTAATGTAACTGACATCTCTCTTCTCTTTAGCTGGATTTTATATTTTTTCCTTGATTCATTTGTCCACATTTTATACAATGACTCTGGAACTGTTCTGAGGTTGACACTGAATGAGATATTTGGAATTTAGTCAATGTACTTAGTAAAACAATATAAAAATAATTTTTATTTCGATCAATGTTATATGTGACATGCAGGATGCTATGGGAGAATGAAACAGGGTGACTGAAACATCTCAAATGGATTACAGATTGTAAAGGGGAAAACATAGATTTCACCCAGGGAGCTCAATTAAGTTCATTAAATACTCAAAGGCCATAATTTTAGCTTAAGTGAGCAGCCAAAGCGAACATAAGCTGATGCAGCAGTTTCTTAAGACTGGCCCCATTCTCTTACTCTGTACACATGAGCTCTTAGTGGAAATGAGTGATAGTCACCCGCCCTAGACACAAATATTCTGATTATGTGCCCTCGAAGTCTATGGTATGATTGCATTTCTGAGAAAAAAATTGAACAATTAAAAAAAACATGTATTTCATTATTTGCTCTTTCAGTTCCCCACTGATTGTAAAAAGGAGCTCTGGTGGCTCAGTGATAAAGCACTGAGCTTCTAACTCACAGGCGTGAGATTTGACACGATAGGCTTTGGAAGAAAAAGATGGGCGTTCTTCGCTTGTGTAATTTACTGCTTCTGAAAACCTGCTGGAAGGTAAGCTATGTGTCGGCTCTGATTCAAATTAGCAGTACAGAACAACAGTAATCATGGAAGTTAAACGAAGCCTCCTGTACTGTAGAAGAGATTGCATCTAAAACACAAACACATACGAAGACACATATTAAAACAGAAACAAACAAATAAAAGATTGATAATGAAGAAGCTAGAAATAAATCTTGGCTGTTTCAAGATAATGAGATCTTGAGATGGATTGTTACTGCAGCATAACCTAGCCGACTCTGACTAAACAACATGCCTTTGGAAACTCTATGAACGCTAGAGAAAGGATGATAGTTGTAGAACAAGGTTCAGATCTTTTGTCCATGGGTCACTATGAGTCATATTCGACTGGACGGCACCTAACAACAACATCCTGACTAAAAGAGAGCAAAAAGCTGTTGAATTGCTGGGAGCCTTGCCAGAACCAAAATGAGTGATATCATGCTATGATCAAGCAATTTAAATAACAAGAGGGTAGCAATACTATTTAGACGTAATTAGTAAAATTGTAATCAGTAAAAGTGCATTCTACGTGCCAGAGCAAATGAACATTCAGCAATTAGGGGCCTCTAACCCGTTTCTCCCCCTCAAGTCAGATACACTCTGAAAGCTAATTTCTATACAGTGGTTTTGCCTGCTCTGTGCTGACCAGGGATAGTAGCTCTGAGGTCCTGAAGACTCTCCTGAGAATGTAAATGCAAATTCAAATCTAATGCAATAGGAAAGTCACTCCATTTACCTTGAAAAGAAGAATCTCTTGTTGCACCTGTGCTTAACCTCATGCAGGAGTTTAATAAGTAAATGTTGGTGGAGTGCTTTATTAAATCATTTGTGTTTTTACTAAGTTAACTCATAGCAAATAATAATTAAGTTGAAGCATAAGTATATGTTAAGAAGCTTATATATCGGTTTTTACAAAGAGCTAGAACTGTAAGTAATGGGATCCTAAATGGTGGTCAATGAGCTTAAGTAATTAACCACATCAATAATTAGATGTCCCTAGTGAGGTGAAACTAATGAGTGAATCTCAGCAACTATTATATCAGTGGAGAATAATTCCTGCTTATGTGGCACTACACTGGTATCAGTGAAATAATTTAACTTTCTAATGACCTTTTCATTCAGGTTTGATTAATTCCGAATCGTGGCATTAGCTCATGCAGTGAGCCTTAATGTCATGGTAGATATTATAATTACCCAGCAGAATCAAGGCTTTATAAGCACTCAGAATTTCAATAGAAAATGCTATCATCTGGATGTGCTTTGGCATTAGGAGACAGATATAGGGCAAAATTATCTATTATCCACAGCAATCTAATACTCAGGTATCAGAAGGTATTAAAGTGTTCAACAACAAAATTATTCAAAGCCATTAGTAACAATGCTCTACTGCAAACAACACGGTTGCTTTTCAAAAAATAAATTAGTTTTCCTTTGCTTTCACTTATGTATTGGGTGGCAGGGTTTTTTGGCCACTTCCTCAGAACCCACCAATCACATGCTACCTCCAGGGATGCTCTCAGCTGATAGAAATTTGAGCGTACAGAGTTGCCAAACACTCTAAGAAGCCTATTATGCAGTCTGTTATTAGAAAAAAATTAGTTGTGCTTAACCAATAACAAAAAAAGGTGCTGAAAATTAGCAGAGAAGCTTAGAATAAAAAAATAACCAGCAATTTATAATTTATTTTCCATGGGAAAATGGAAGGTGAGTTCTGTTGTTCAGGCAGGACATAGAAAAATTCATTTTTAAGGATCCTGGGATAGACTCAAAATAGTTCAGCTCTTCAAGTTATTATCTTCAAGATATTATCACAAATGCTTTTCTAGTTGTTCAGTAAATGATGATATATAACTTTAACCCCTTTTCTATCGTTTTCACATCCCTTGCCCTCAATAGTTCTGAGGATGAGCTGATAATATTGTCATTCTCCTCATCCTCCTTACAGGAAAATACTGGGGTCTGAGGTGCCTTGACTGAGGTCATTTAGTTGTAAATGGCAATGTGGAATCACTATTAAAATCCAGATCTTGGTCAGAAACCTTGAGTTTCCATCTCAATCAAATTTGACGCAAGCTCTATCTCTTTGCCCATACACTTGCTCGCGCACTCGCTCTCTTTCTCTCTCTCAACACACACACACACACACACACACACACACACACTGTTGTTGAGTCACACTTGACTCAAACTTGACCTTTAAAAAGGTTTTCTGAAGCTATAAATGGTAAGAAAGTAGAGAGTCCCTCTTTCTCCCTCAGAGCTGCCTGTAGATTTGAACCTCTAGAGTAGTGCAGCCTTGGGGTTAACTCCCGATGGACTACACCACCTGAACTCCCTTCATCATTGTTACTATTGAGGAAATCCTCTGGTCCTTATTTTCCATGCCAACAGAGTGAACATAATTCTTTCTTTAAGGAGATTTTAAAGGATTAAATGTTGTTGTGTATTTTCGAGTAGGAACTAACTCACAGCTGACCCTCTAGTGGGTTTTCTTGCCTATCTTTCTCCCACAAAGCAGCTGTTTGGTTTGAACTGCTTGCCTTTGGGCTGGCAACCCAACACCTTACCACTAAGCTACCAGAGGCAGTTGAGTAAAACGAACAAAGGTTAATATTTGCCGGTGATAAGCTGAAAAATACTATCAATTGGCTCCTTGAAAGAAATACACACATATCAAAATACAAATTAATTTATTGTAAATACTATTAATATACAAATTATATCATATGCAATTAATAAAATTTATAATCCTTGTTATGGTAAATTCTATATAGTAGCCAATTGACTCTCATAAAATGTTCCCATTGATTTTACTAACCTCTTGGATTAGTTGCCAAGTTATGATCACAATTCAATCAAGACTAGACAAACAGAATTGCCTTCCAATATGACAGCTCTTTTCTCGATTGAAGAATCATTAATACCCTTGATGTAACATAATTACTAGTCGATATTTTTGTTTACATGCAAGAAAGTAAAACAATCAAGATATTTCATCTGATCACCAAAGAACTGAATTATATCTTTGTTGAATAAAATATTAGGTGACTTCTTCCTCAGTTTTCATGCTGTTCATAATATAAAAGCAGGGCACAATTTGAAATTTAGTCTCTATTATTACCATTTCCTAAGATTAAACTATCAATAAAACATTACAGCTACAATCCAAATAAATGAGCTCAGGATCATCTCCCTCCAGTCAATTCTCATAGTAACTCCTTAAGACTGAATGCAAGTGCCATAAAGTTTCCAAGGCTGTGCACTTTACAGATGGCAACTGCTGTATCTCTCTCTCTCTGCGTGGTTAATGAGTTTGCACTGCCAGTCTTTCAGCTGAGATGCAAGGGCTTGTACTAGATATATAGATATAGAGAGATAGAGAGAGGTAGAGATAGAGATAGAGAGACAGAGAGAGAAGAGATAGAAATAGAGAGAGATATAGAGATAGAGACAGAGAGATAGATAGATAGATGATAGATAGATAGATAGATAGATAGATAGATAGATAGATAGATAGATAGATGAGAGAGAGAGAGAGAGATCATCAGAAGCATTAAAAAACCCTCAAAACTCCCAGCTTTCAAGTTGGAACCATCTCACAGCTTGTTATCTATTGGGTTTTTGAAGCTGTGGAGTGCACAAGAGGAAATTATCCATCTTTCTTCCGAGAAACCGCTGGTGAATTTGAACTGCCCGATCGGTGCAGCCTTTGGGCTAACAGCTCTGCTTCTTACAAACTACACCATCAGCGTTCCCTCAGGAACAGATTAGAGAAACGTAGGACACAGATTTGGAGATGATGACCTTTGCCTTACTATTTATCTTTGCTTTTAATGGATTCCCTTTAAGGATGGACTTATATCATTTTATTCTAATAATTACAGTTAACAGCTGTCTGGGAAATTCAGCAATGCATTTTCTCAAGGGAGCTAGGACTAGCTGTCTCCAGCACACATTAAAACTCACCAGGCATCTCAGGTTCATATACATATTTATTTTGTGTCTTATTTACCTTCTATCTACTTTCCTCCAATCAATTGACTACTCTATGCAGCCTAATTCAGCATTTCTGCTCTCGTCACATCTGGGAGCTTTGAGGAGGGGCCAGGGTAACATTCTTCATTAAGTTAGATTCAACAACTTCTAAACGTGCCTAGTTTCTCATAAAAATCACTATGCACCTAACATACTAATTTAGCTGTTGCTGGAGTTAGTGTGCTTCTGGGAAATAACCATAAACACAACCATTCGAATAAAATACCTTTTTCTGTCTAAAGAGGTACTTTTTTGTTCTATGTAGGTCCAACTCCAGCAGAATCCCAAAGGCAGATGGTTTGAGACCACCAGCTGCTACAAGGAGAAATATGGGCAATCTTTTCCTGAGCGATTAACTGTTTTGAAAATGTGTCGGAGGGTCAGCTAGGGTCTGTTCTGACTCTACAGTACATAACAACATGTAAATCCAGGTTAAGGGGAACAGCAGAATGAAAGGTCTCCTGTTACCAAAACCTCTGGATTCTCTAATGTAGTGACTCTTCTATGGTAAGAGTTCAGTGCTAACAGAGCTGAAATGATCATGGCCACGGGTATCTCCATTATTAGGAGGGGCTACAAGCTGCTTCCGACAATGGTTATAGAACAGGGCTCAGATCTTTTGTTCATAGGGTCGCTATGAGTCGTACTCAACCCTACAGCACTTAACAACAACAACAGTGACAAAATCCCTCAGCACAGCATTTCCAATATATAACAGGGTTTCCATAAAGATAATATCAACCTTCTGAATGTCAGAGTAGAACTGTGTACCATAGTTTTCAAGGCTTATTTTTCATAAACAAATCACCATGTCATTCCTCCATGGCACCGCTAAATGAACTCGGTCAGCAGTAAGTGTTTGCACCACTCAAGAACAGCAGAAGAGGGGAGTCAGGATAAAATATCAGAAGGTACCATGATATACGTACGTATGACAGCAATCTAGGGAGCTCTGGTGGCCCACTCCATAGAGAGTCATGCTATCAATCCAAAGATTTTGCCTTCCTTGATGGTGAAATCCACTGGGGATCCATGAGTTTCTCCAGCATGAGAATAATGAACACTCTCTCCCTGTGCAAACTGCCCCAGAAACCCAATGGAGGAAGAGTTATGAGTTGGTTTTGACTTTACAGTAATGAGTTTTTTACTTTTGATCACTCATTTGGAGAAGCTTTTGAAAAGGAGAAGATAAACAACAGTGCATGTGTGTGTGTGTGTGTGTGTGTGTGTGTGTGTGATATAAATCTATATATGTATATAGATTTTTGTTGTTGTTGATTGCCTTTGTGTCGAGTAAGCCTCATAATGATCCTATGAACAACAGGCCTGAAGCCCCTCTACAACTGTTGACATTTATCAAAGTTCATAGAGTTTCTGGAGGGATGTTGTTTAGGAAGTGGATGCCACTTCTGCATATGTGTGTGTGTGTGTGTGTGTGTGTGTGTGTTTTGTTGTTGTTGTTATTGAGTACCATTGAGTTGGAACTGACCCACAGCTGACCCTCCAGTGGATTTTAAGAGGCACTTAATCGCACGGGAGATCATTGCCCATGTTTCTCCCATAGAGTAGCTGGTGGATTCGAACTGCATGCCTTTGGGATTGCAGTGCAGTTTCTTATTACTAGGCCACCAGAGCTTCTTCTACATATCTACGTGCCTGTCTCTGTCTCTCTCTCTCTCTCTCTGTCTCTCTCTCTCTCTCTCTCTCTCTCTCTCTCTCTCTCTCTGTGTGTGTGTGTGTGTGTGATATCTACTGTCAGACTGGAAATGACTCATAATTGACTCTCCAGCAAGTAAATAATACAGGAGGCTATTTTCCATCTTTCTCTCATGGAGAATCCCATGGAGCTCCCATAGAATCTTCCCATGGTGCATTCAAACTTCAAGCGTTTGTGTTGGCTGAAGAATTCCTTACCATAAAAGCATCAGATATGATTGTAGTCGTTGCTGTGTGTCATTGACGCAGAAGAGATTCATAGCTGATCCCCCTGCATGTTTTCAGCTGTTCTAAATCTCATGAGAACCTTTATTTTTCCAAATGGGTGTACTCAGCTCTCTTCCAAGGAAGAACTTGTAGTGTCAAACTGCCTGCCTTTGCGTTAGCAGTGCAACTTCTTAGCACTGGGCCACTAGAGCTGTCTGAATTTAGGTATAATTATATCCTCTGAAATAGTAGGAGAAAAAAAATAGCATTGGGGAAGAGAAATTTGAAATGTCCTCTTAAACTGTTCCTGTTATTCTTCTAAGTCTGTGTCTCTAAATAGGAAGATATTAAAATAGATAAAGAGGAGATATCCTATCCACTGAATTTTTCCTTATCCATGATCCCATTTTTAGGTCTTTTAAAAGAGAGGATTTTGGTAAGTCACAGAGAAGGGCAATCTTGATAGGCAGGAAGTGACAAAGCTAAAAATGAGATGGTTAATCTTCAAGTAGAAAAGCAATGTTACAAGAAATACCTGAAGAGGGATTTTCTCACCCATAAATAGGTTATATTGTTAGATATTTGAATCATCAACACAATCACTTCAAAATGATTCTATATAATCTCTTCTTTGAAATGACATTCAGAATCAGGCCCCTCATCGAACAATGAGCCTCCGACAATATAAAGTGGCCATTCCTCACAGAGATCTCTAAAAACTCATTTCTGATCAGTCTTTTTCTATTAAGGCAATTGATTTTTGCGATCAATATAACAAGACTAAAGCACCTCCCTAGATGGCACATGTGGTTAAACACAACTACCAGCTGAATGACTAGAGTCCAACTTCATCACCCGGTAGTACCTTAGAGAAAGGCTTGGTAATGTCCTTACAAAAAGCCACAACTTTGAAACCCTATGAAGCAGTTTTACTCTGTACACTCAAGAGTTAAAATTGACTTGATGACAAGTAGCAGAACAACAAGGCAGAGCTCTAAATTTGGGCTTTGAACCGCTGATTCCAGCGCTATCCAATCAATTGCAGGAGAAACTGATCATTGACTCAGCATCATGATTTTTATTTATATAACATTTATAACAATGACAATAAATTTTCTTTTCCTTAAAGTATGCCCACAGATAGGGAGCTCTGGTGCCCTAGTGACAAGAAGCTTCACTGCAATCCCAGAGGCACAAGGTTCAAATCCACCAGATGCTCTGCTGGAGAAGTAGGGGCAATCTCCTCCTGTACCAGTCGGATCCGATTTGATGGTACATACACACACAAATAAGAAAATTTTTTTTAAAAAAAATGCCCACAGATAAGAAATTTGTATATGGCTTCTTTCTACATTTTGTGTCAACTGAACTATAAGTGAGGTGTTACAGAAGACATAGAAGCCATCACCCAGCTCCCACCAACAAAGTAGTGGTCTACTGATACACGTGACTTTCTATGCCATATTGTTAGCTCATTACACAATGATTTTACTATTTGAATATTGAATATTGAGGCTTACCAGAATTTGCATAAACTGCTAGGTCCTAATACATATATGATAAATTAGTGAAAGACGTTTCTACTGTAAAGACATTAGGAAAATGTGTCTCTTAAGAGGAGATGCTGTCCATGTGAGAATACACAAAGTCAAGAAAAATTAGTAATGGTGGTTGAAAATCAGAGAGCATGCACTGAATCAAAGAGAATTACTATCTTAAGGTATTGTGACTATCTTCCATCGGTGGGCAGTATGTGGATGAGTACAGTCTGCACGGCGTAGTCCATCCCTAGCTTTAGTCAACTTGAGATATAGACTTGACTCTTCAAGGTCAAATGAACTGAAAAAACCTCTACCATTAATCCCCACTTATCTGTCAGTTTGTTGCACAGTGATGGTTTGTGTGTTGTTTATAATGCTGGCAGATATTCCTTCAGTATTTCACATCACCAATGCCTGACGGGTTCCTGGACAACTTCCAGATAAAAACAGTGTGGGGGGAAAGGCCTGGCAATTATCTTTAAGAATAAGCCATCCTAAACCTTATGAATCATGACAAAATATAATCTGACTCAGTGTTGGGAGATGAACACCTTAGGTTTTATATGCTAAACAGTAGGCGTAACAGCAAATGGCAGCATACCAATAATGGAAGAAGACAACACTTCATTCATTTATAACATTATTATAATATTATTACACACAAGTCTCCAAAAGTTTGAGACAACTGAGGGGCAGCAAAATGACCTTAAATAAACCTTCTGAAATACTGGGAAGAATTTATCCTCAAAATGTGATATAATGTAAAGTCAAAAAAAGAGAACTTACTATGCAGTGAAGGGAGATCTGGAGTAAAGAGCTGTGCTGACCACCCAAAGCCTCATGGCTTTAATCCAGCAGCTGTTCCTTGGGAGAGAGATGGGCAATTTCCCCATTGGAATTCTCTGCCTCTGAAAACCTGAAGAGTCAGCTGTGAGTTGATTCCAACTCTATTATAAAAGTAAATTGTTTTAAATACACAATCACCCAGATTATCCCAATTATGAGTGCTTGTGTTACTCTGCCATGAAGTTAATTTCCCTTCATAAGGATCCTCCATCAGGTCTCCAAAGCTGTAAATTACAATAATAGGAGACAGTTCATCATTCTCCAGGGGAGAAAGGCAACCTTCGGGTTAGCAGCACAAGTTGGTATGTTCTAGGCCCCGGAACACCCCATGTGAGTGGCTAAGGCAGTTTAAATTTTCTTCAGTGATGAAGTCTAATCTGACCCAGCAACCTCAGAGTTATTGGAAGTTGGATTGATTTGGTGGGTTTTTTTTTTTCTTTTCTTTTGTGTGTTTTTTTTTTTTTTTTTTTTTTGTGTTTTTGTTTGGTTTTTTTTCCTTTTTTCCAATTTGACAAGATAAGCTTGTGTGGTCTTTTGAGAAAAAAAAGATTAAACTCCCTCCCCCCATCTATTTATCCATGTATTAGTACATAAGAGAGGGATTTCTGAGACAGGGTAGCCTCCATAGGGGAAGCAAGCAGTTCAACCTCCCAGAAGGAAACAGGTGAGGCACCTCCACTTGCAAATGCCTACAGAATCATTCTCTACACACATTACAGCACTTATGTGTCTATTTCAGCAGTGGTGCCAGTATCTGAGAACAAATGGCAGAATATTATTTCACTTCTTTGAACAGAACCTAGCAATTTAAACAGCAGGGGTTCAAGAGTTTTGTCAACAGTGTGCTACCATGGAAACTTTAAAAAAAGAAGGGGGAATGAAGTAAACCTTTAAAAACAAAATCCCTTAAGGAATGTAATGAACATGGTATGTTTACTGAAGTGTGGACTTAGAATACAGAAGATGTCACAGCATGCAACAATCTGGCAGTCATTCAGGATGACAATGAAATTATCTCTTTCCCCTAGTTCTGAGCTTCCTGTTATGCTCTATACTTCATTCTACCTCCTGTGAGGGATAGATAACAGAATACACTGCTTAGAAAACCACTGCTTCGCTCAGTTTTCCCGTCTGAACCATATGATTGCTTCATTGGATGCTGTCTATAATGACCTACCTCTCAGTGTCACCACGGCCAAGAGTCTTTCAAGCAAACTGTCACAAGATCACCAATTTGCCCTTTGGCCCAGTATGAGCCCTACTTACACCGTAATATCCTATAGGTTCCTGCTTAAGTTTTCGAATCCCAGGAAAAATTCAGAGGTCACAAAAAATTTCAATCTCATTCATTTATTTACTTTCTACAAAGTGATAGAACAGAATATTCAGATGTCCAGAATAAATCGAAGAGTTTTGCTTAAAGGCAATTTTAGTGCTTTATGCACAAAAATCTTAGGTATTGTGAAAATTGTAGATACTGCTAGAAATTCCAGTACTCTTTATGATGCTCTGTTAAATCTCTCTCCAGTAACAGTGGCAAAGTTTAGCAGGACAGCAAGTAATAAATGTTGGAGAGAATGTGGTAAGAAAGAAACTCTAATACATTGTTGGTGGGATTATAAAATGGTACAACCATTTTGGAAGGCAGTTTGGCACTTCCTCAAAAAGCTGAACATAGAAATTTCGTATGACCCAGCTATTCTACTACTTGAAATATGCCCTGAGAAAATGAGAACTGAAGCACA
>NW_006399772.1:12561204-12568036 GCF_000299155.1 Elephantulus edwardii | reverse complement strand
GTGTCAGAGGCAGTGCGATTGGCACAGGATAGAGCAGGGTTTAGGGCTGTTGTGCATAGGGTCGCTATGAGTCGAAAACGACTTGACGGCACATAACAACAACAACACCAACAACAACAAATAAGTCATAAGAAACAAATGAGTCAAAATAAAAATTCACAAATTAGAAGTCATCATTTAAGCAGCACATTATGCTACATTAAATATTTTTTAAATGAAATAGACACAATTAAGTTTAAAATTTATAACATGGCACAGAAAACAGGGGGAAAGTAATGCTGCATTAGTATCAAATGACACAAGAAATAATCAAGTAAATTACAACTGATTTCATGACTCCAAAACTTTTGACTCTAAGCTGCTGTTGAACTGATTCCAATTGCTGGGTTCTGCAAGTCAGTTCTGCCTTGTGGAAACTCAATAGGGTAGAGTAGAACTATCTCATTGAATTTCCTGTTCTATCGTATTGCTTTATTTTCTACTGACAAGTAGCTGTAGGAGTCAAACCACTGACTTCTAGGGAAATGAATATCCAAATTTTTAACCACTGTATCGCCAGGGCTACTCGATTACAACAGGAAGACTCAAAAGAAGCCAGTTAGATAATATAATCTAAAAATAATCCTCAACAACCAAGAAAAATTGTTAATAGAAAAATTTTTCAGATCTTGTTAGATGCTGATAATAACATGCCAAAGCTTAATGGACTGAAAGCAATGCTTTAGGAATGACATTGTCTGGATATATTTTCCATGGGTTGTCAAGCTTAATTTGGGAGTGTAAGGTTCAAAGTTTGAAATTTACCCTATAGACCAGTGTGAGACGTTAATCACATTAAAGAAGGACTCTGATATATTTCATTAGATGCAAGTACTCGCTATAAAATTTCTCTCAGAACCTCTATAGCAAAAATTATAAAATCATTGGAACTATTTAATTTAGCAGCCTGTGGATATCAACTTTGTTGTTTCTTTTTATAAAGTAGTTTGGAAAGGATACAAGCCATAC
The DNA here is from genome assembly GCF_000299155.1 of Elephantulus edwardii. Taxonomy (NCBI): domain Eukaryota; kingdom Metazoa; phylum Chordata; class Mammalia; order Macroscelidea; family Macroscelididae; genus Elephantulus; species Elephantulus edwardii. The sequence continues at coordinate 12,567,028 of NW_006399772.1, read as the reverse complement.
TTCAGAAAAGTTGTGTTTTCCTTCATAAGAGTTCCCAAAGAACTATTGAAGCAACAAGAGTTTGCACATAAATTCACAGTTGTGTAAGGCATCCAACACAGCTTGGAAAGCTGTGACCTAGGATGATAGGTATCTGGCTGTGAGAAGCCCTTTGAGCTTTTAAACGTGTGTTGGAGGGAAGTGTTTACTTCTTAACCCATGCATATTTGAGGTCGACCTGTTGGAGATGGAAGGCCTTTCAGAAGGAGGTGTTTCTGCAATGAGAGGAAATAGGTCATGAATTAATAGTTTGGCAGAAATTTCATGACATCTGCCAACCCTGTACCCCAAAAAAACATTTCTCAGTCCTTCACTTCCATGACTGTTGAATGAGCTCATATAATTTACAAAAGAAGGACTCTATACACTAATCATTTTCATTTTCTGACATCTGCTCCCTGAATAACTTTGTCAGTCAAAGATCTGTCACTTGTCAGTGACAAGTGAATCTAGGGAGGGGGGAATGCAAAAACCTACTGGAAGAGGATAAAGGATCTTAGCAAGAGTTGGTAAATGTCACTAAATATAAATTTAACCTTTACCCTAAAATTGACTATGTGAAGTTAAAGTTTCTCACCATAAGATTTCTTAAATAGCTTAAAAATTAACTTAAAAATCTAATTTATCTGACTGGTAATATACATTTTGTAATCTTATATTTTTGACTAGTACAAAATATTAACTCCTTTATAGGGGTGCATTTTCCTCTTTATTAGTTATTATTTCTTTTCTACTTAAAACGTTTGATATTTCTTCTTAAAAATCATGAATAAACAGTCCCAATACAATAAATATTGTTCCCTTATAAATATTAAATTTGCTTACTTTTATAAGAATCCATGCAGAATTGAGATAAAATGATAGAGTGATATGAATAAAATTTATTACAATCACATATAATGTTCTGTAGGGCAAAATTAGTAGAGTATAAAGTATATAGAGTGTATAAAGTATAAAGTCTATAGAGTATAAAGTGGACTGTGGTAATACAATTCTACTAATTAAATAATTTTAAAGTAACAGCAATATCTTTATTATAATGTTATATTATAATATAATAGAATGTCCTTAAAAGAGCTTTCATATTAATAAAAAATTGTAATAATGGAACTGGACTATGCAAAGTGTCATTGTGGAGTCAGTCAAATTAACTGGTGTTCAGAAATGCAAAGTTAAAAATATTTTGTCTCTGCCACAGGCCTACTAAAGTTTTGTTTTATTATTCTGTGTGTGTGTGTGTGTGTGTGTGTGTTAATGTTGGAATGTAATAATCACAAAAGGCGGATAATTTTTAAAATAACCAAAATATTAAACCAATTTTTTCTTATTAGAGTCAAGACTCGTATAGAAAATATTTGTTTTGTTTTGTTTTTTTTGTCCACATATTCCTGAGGATATGAATAAAAGAGGAGAGGATGTGACTGCAACAGAAGCAGTAAGCTTTGGTTTGTTATTGTTGTTATGTGCCGTCGAGTCACCTGCGACTCATACTATGTACAACAGTTCTAAACACTGCTCTATTCTTTGCCAATATTATTGTCTCTGACACACCTACCTCCATTACCCCCGTGACTGAATTAATCCATCTCATCAAGGGTCTTTCTTTTCTGCACTGTCCCTCCACCCTCCCAAGCATGATGTCCCTCTCTAAGGACTGATTCCACCTTGCAACATGTCCAAAGTATCCCAGACAGATCTTCAGAATCCTTGCCTCCAAGGAGCAGCCTGGCTTCACCTCTCCAGGATGAACATTTTTGCTCTCCTAGCAGTCCATGGTATATTCGGTACACTTCTCCAACACCACAGCTCAAAGGCATCAATTCTCCTTCTGTCCTCCCTAGTCATTGTCCAGCTCTATGATACATAACAAGTGATTGCAAAGACCATGGCATGTATCAGGCGCACCTTAGTCTCCAGACTGACATCATTGCTCCTCGGTGCGTTGGAGAGGTCTCTGACAGCAGACTTTGGCTTGCTAAAAGAAATATTCCAAGTAACTAAGAAAATGTAGTGGTAATATACTAATCACCTTTCGAAATCTGTTCATCTCTTTTAAAAGCTTCAGCATTTCCTCCTTTTGACCAGTCCACGTTCTAGTGTAAATCGCAGAGTCTCTTCTGACATCCGTTTTGGTCTTTTCTTTCTCCTTTTTCTTTAGTATGATCTTTTTATTTCCTCATGAATGATATTGTTGGTACCATCCCACAATTCATCTGATTTTCTATCATTATTGTAAAATGCATCAAATTTCATTTTGGGATGTTTTTAAATTCAGGTGGGATAGACTGAATGTTGTATTTCGGTTCTAATATACTTGTTTTTATTTTCTTCACCTTCATTTTTAACGTAATCATGAGTAATTCATGATCTCGTCCGCAGTCAGCCTCTACCTTGTTTTGATTGCTGATACAGATTCTCTCTGTCTACTCTTTACACAGATGTAACTGATCTGGTTCCAGTGCAGTCCAGTAGATCAGGGCCATTTGTACAATTGCTATTTATGATATTTTCCCAGAATAACTCGTTTTTATTATCCCTTCGCTCCCTGTTCCACAAGTTCCTCCACTTCTTGCAACAATTTTTATGTTGCTTTTAATCAGTCATACACAGTGTGTTTTATACATGTACTGTGTTTTGCAAAATCATTAGCATATATTATATTCTATAAATGAACTACTTTTGCTCCAAAAGGTATTTACAGTGAATAAGTAATTTGTTGCACAAAATTTAATTCCTTTGTCTCCAGCTTCATTTCTGTCACAACATTCATGTTTTCCTACTACCATGCCTTCCAACTTTTTCATTCCAGTCACTGATTATTATTAATATATATTAATTGCATGTTTAATCTACAACATATTGTAAAAGTCAGTAGACGTCCTCAATTTCTCTTGTGCTTTAGTAGATGATGCATATATTTGAATAATCTTTGTATTAACAACTCTTTCTTGTATGCACGTAGGTAGTATCCCACCAGTCACAGCTTTATACTTCTGGATATTTGTAGAAATTTAATTTTTTTTATTATGAATGCAACTCTATTCTCCCTCAGTTTGTCACTCCAGGTATAACAAACCATATGATTGTTTTATTCAAAGTGGTCAATACAAGTCCCTCTTAGCTCACTAATGTGTGCAGTGTTGATCTTCACTATTTCGTTTCTTGACAACTTGTTTTTTAGATTCATCTTTCATACATTCCGCATTCCATTTCTTAATGTGTGTTTGCTACTGCTTATGCTTAATTTTTAATATCTTTCAAGCTCAGAGACTTTACCTTAAATACTATATTTTAAAATGTTCCTCTATTCATAAAATTTTTGACAGCTCAAACACACATACAGATAAGAGTTATATAAAAAATACGTAAGACCTTTTCACTGATTGTTTAGAGTAAAAGAAAAGGAGGTTTTGCTTTTATTAAATGTATGTATTTGTATTAGTGTGGTTAAAATAGTGGTTAAAGTGCCTGAGTGCTCAACTCAGGGATAATAGTAGGATGAACAACATGCTGAACATTAAGTTTTGTTATTACTAATTGCACATGTAAAATATATTGAAATGGAATATATTTTTTTAAATTTATCAGTATAAAGTATAGATTAAAAATTATATTTCAGGAGATTCTGCTGGTGGTGTCCACAGTAAGTGATGCTGCAAATTCAAAAATATTAATTAAACAAAATTCACTAAATAAAACTTAAAATAACACTTTAGTATACTTCTATTAATTCTGATAATTACAGTAAATAATCAATAAAATATATAGAATTTCAATATCTAAGAAGTATTTTTTGTAAGAATATCAGTATTTACAGAAAAAATAGACAATACAATACAGTTTGTTCAGCTAAGAAAAAAGTCATGTATGCTGTATATTTGTATTTATATTGATAGGTATAAGAAGGTGTCCAAGAATATATGAGAATGTGGAATATTTTCAGTATACAACAGTAAGAACTGATTGGCATGGAATCAAAATTAACTCCATTGACGTTACCTTCCACTGAGTTTTTGAGATTGTACATTGCACAGGAGAAGATTATCCTTCTTTCACCCATTTTTACCATAGGCAGATTTTAACTGCCAAAGGTGTGACCTGATTAGCAATGTAACTCGCTCTGAACAACAACTCCACCAGAGCTTAATAGGGCTTGCCTAAGGTGATATGAGGACATTGTTCATATGACCAAAAAGGGTAAATGAAAAAGACCATGGCCTGGATAGGTACACCTTAATCTCTAGACTGACATTATTACTCTTTAACACTCCAGAGAGGTTTTTGACAGCAGATTTTCCCAATGTAACTCATCTTTTGATTTCCTGACTGCTGGTGCCAAAATTATTAATTATGGAAAAGATTAAGCTGAAATTGTTAACAACCTCAATCTGTTCTCCATCTATCTTGATGTTGAGCTTCAATCCATATTGAAGCCTGCAGACATAATGTTAATAATACCATGTAATGACCCAAATTAAAAGTTGATTTTTTTGGAGTGTAGAGTGTCTAAGTAAGTCGTTAGAATGATTACTATATTCTTTCACCACAATGTGACATTGCATTATCTACAAAAGTATAATTGTAGATGGGAAAGTATACTTGATCCTAGTATCAAGAAGCCCTAGGTTCAATGAAGTAAAAAACGTATCTAAGCAATATACCTAGTGAATGGCAGAGCTGAGCTTGAACCCATTAATTTCTTTTTTTTTATAGTACCTACTATTGTTCCTACAAACATAGGCTACCTCTGAACACCAGATACATGTTTTAAAGTGATTTCTTTGTCTTTTGTTGTTTAATTTGAAGATGACTTCTCATTTACTAGTCATATTTCAGAGTATGCCTTGAAAAACTGAAAATAAAGTGATAATGAACATTTTCCAAAGGTGATTAAGTGACTTATTAATTTTTGATTAAAGAAAAATTAACACTTTTTTGATTGCTCACAGGATAGTTTTGAAGTGTTGGAAGAATAAGATTTTTCTCTTGTTTTAATGTGAAATATAAGTGTAACTTAAGGAGGTGTATAGGGACCTCAGGTTCTAGTTTTTTAAATAGAAAAAGAATAATTTCCTGACACTTACCAGGAAATGGTATAACCAGGGGATATCATCATTTCCTAGCATTTACCAGGAAATAGGCATGGCCAGGAAATATTCTGCCCCAATAAAAGGATTATTGTCCTTCCATCTGCTCAGTACTCCAATCTTGGAAAGAGTAAAAATTTTAATACCACTTTTTTATTAGAAAATAACTAGCAATTTAATCTATATTGTCCCCCTTTACTCTTCTGCTTTGAGAGGTAATATTCAGCTATAAAGTCAGAATAAATTGGTGAGATCTTACACATGTTTGTAGGGAGCTCTGGTGGTGCTCTTAACCAAAGGTCATGCTTCTGTGGTGGTGCAAACTCATCAAAGATTCTGCAGGGGAAAGATAGGCAATCTATTCCCATGCAGTTTACTGGATGGGTCAATTTCCAAAAATTCTCTGGAAAGTCAGCTGTGAGTCAATTGTGTCAGCAATGATGAGTTTGAGGGTTTTTAAAATACATACTTTGGTTGTCATTGTATGCCATCCAGATGGAACCAACTCATAGGTGTCCCTTTGGTGAGTTTTCAGTGGCAGTAAATCTCATGGGAATAAACCCATCCTTTTCCCTCAGGGAAGCTGTTAGATTCTAATCATGTGCCTTTGGGATTACAGTGAAGTTTTTATTTCTAGGTCACCAGAACTTCCCAATACATGCTAGTAAGATAAATGTGTGTGTGTGTGTGTGTGTGTG
>NW_006399772.1:12559645-12561104 GCF_000299155.1 Elephantulus edwardii | reverse complement strand
AAAAAAAAATTAAACCAATGTTTCCCTACCAATAAAAGAAAACAACAACTTACTTCAACAACTCCTTCTCTTAATATAACAGCCAGAATATTCCTTAAAATTGAAGATGGTGAGCCATCCCTCTCACATAGGTTCTCCTTCCTCGCACATACGTTAGTCGTTTTATCAGGAAAAGCGAGAAGACAATGCAACTAGAATGCTCTTTTGAGGCAAAGATAATGAAGATCCCTCTCACGGATTTTGGGCACGTTGAAGTGGGACATAATGCTTGTGAAGGTGGAAGGACGGCAAAGGAGTAAAGGGAAGACCCTTAACAAGGTAGATTAACACAATGCAGTAATGTGGTAGAGGATGTCAGAGGTTGTGAAGATGTCACAGGATAGGACAGGGTTTAGATCTATTGTTCATAGGTTATTATGAATAGTACTTGACTCAACAGCACCTCACAACAATATAAGAGAAAGTTATCATGTTTGATAAGGGGTAAAAAAAGGGGGGGGGAAGACTATTAAAAGATGGACTGACTCAGTGACCACGACAATGATCTGAAGCATAGCAATGACTGTAAGAATGGCACAAAATAAAGTAGTATTTTTTATTATCACTGCTGAGTCAGAACAATCTGAGCTCTCATATCATGTATTGATTAATAATCCTATCAATGTTGTTCTTTCTACAAGTACACCAGAGTACAAAATAGTGGGAATTCTAGTCAAGAACTACATCCTCATTCATAGTCTGTTAGGAACCACTCATGGTGCAGTTCATAGAAAGTCGAACTGCTAACACAAAGTCTCTGCTTTGCTTGTGGATGTTTCAAAACCACCACCTGCCTCATGGGAGAAAAATAAACAAACACTCTTGTGCAATTTGCAGACTTGGAAACCCACTGTAGGCTCAGCTAGACGTTGGAATTGATTGACTTAATGTCAATGAAAGGTTTTCTTTGTTTGTTTGTTTGTTTGTTTTAAAATACCAAGATAGTAGCATTTAATGTATCAAGAGAGTACATGTCATATTAAGCCATTCCAGAAATGATCATAAAATATATAAAGTCAAGAGCTAGATGAATGGTTAAGAAATAAATGCTGCAAATTCACAGCTATGAAGAGTTAAAATAAACTAGAATCAGAAATAGACCTTGAAAAAGAGTTAATATTTTTTTTTTATACAGTAAGATGGAAAAAAAATAAAGTAACATGGAATTAACCCAAATTTATTTGGAAGTGACAAAACTGATTACATCTAGTGGTTTGTACAGCAATGTCCTTAGAATTAAAGTTTGAAAAGCACATTGGTTCAGAATTATAAGATTAGTTGAATGTATTAAGAAATATATTTATTAATTTTATTAACTTCTACAATATTTTGATGTTAGATAGTTTACAAAGATACAGCTAACCAATAAAAAATATTCTTAATAAATAAATCAGATCTGATTCCTATGCATACCATCAGG
>NW_006399772.1:12540526-12547650 GCF_000299155.1 Elephantulus edwardii | reverse complement strand
ACAGAGAAAGAGATAGAGAGAGACAGACAGAGAGAGAGAGTTGTGTTGATTGCGTCGAGTCGAGTACAACTCATAGCGACCCTATGAACAAAAGGCTTGAAGTCCCTCTACAACTATTGACATTTATCAAAGTTCATAGGGTTTTCTGGAGGCATGTTATTTAGGAAGTGGATAACACTTCTGCCTCCAAACAAATGTATGTATAGACTCTTAGTATTAAGAATTAACAAAACCATGGTGTTTATCACAGTCTTATAACTGAAATAAATGACACAGAAAAGACAAGACCTTTGAATGACCAGAAACTATTATAAGATTCAGGTGATTTTGAAAGTAAGAGACATTTGTCACAAGATCACTCAACAAAAGAGCTTTCTTAAGTTTCTCTGTGTGTGTGTGTGTGTGTGTGTGTGTGTATATATATAAAATTTTCCAAATAGGTAATATGATGATAAATGGAGAAAAGATTAAAATAGTCAAAATTTAAATTTTATTTGTATGTACAATAATGAACAGTCATGGAAAAAACACCCATGAAATGAAATTATATCTTACATTGGGCAAATTGGTTGCCAAGGATAGTTTTTAAAGTTCTGAAAAGCAAGGATGGCAATTTAAAGACTAAGTTGCATCTGGCCCACACCATGGTGTTTTCAGTTACTTCATATGCTTGTAAAAACTGAGAAATGAAAAAGGAAGATTGAAGAAGACTCTATGCCTTTGAATTGTGGTGTTGGCAAAGAGTTCTGAACATAACGGATATAACGGCTAAAAAGGCAAACAAATCTAGTGTAGAAAAAGTACAGCCAGGGTGCTCCCTAGAGGCTTAAAAGATAGTGGGTTTTCATCTCACATATTTTGTGCTTCTTATCTGGGAGATTTAGTCCCTGGGAAAGGACATCAAGAATGGAAAGGTGGAGGGTCAGAAAAGCAGAGGATGGTCATTAACAAGATGGATTGACACGGTGACTGCAGCAATAGGAGTGATAGGCATAGAAGATTGTGAGGACGATGTTGCTTGGAGAACACTGAACATCCCATGGACTTCCAAAAGAACAAACAAATATCTCTTGGAAAAGGTGTAGCCATGCTCTATGAAGGCAAAGATGATGAGGCTTTGCCTCACAAACTTGATGTATGTTGCTAGGAGAGAGATATGATGCTCAGAAAGGTAGAGGTTTGATGAAGGCAAGGGAGACCCTTAACCAGGTGGATTAACACAGTCACTACCAAGATAGGCTCTAATGTGTCAGAAAGTGTAAGGATGGCACAAGATGGGACAGGGTTCAGATCTGTTGTTCATAGAGTTGGTATGGGTTGTACTCAACTTGATGGCACCTAACAACAACAACAGCAAATTCAGTACATGAATATACACAGAAAAATACTAAAAAATGTTCTAGAGGTATCTTACATTTTAATTTCATGCAAATTCTTCCTCATATATATTAGCTATGTCTTTGCTGTATATTAAACTCAATCAAAACTAGTGTCCGGAAACTGGGAGAGTCAAAGTTAGGTGGATCTCAAATAAGAGTTATCATATTCCCATATTTTATCTGCGTGGTCCCACACTTATAAATGGTGTCAAGCACTTTACTTGTATTGGCAAACTGTCCAATTTTCTTGGTGGTCTACAAGCACCTTGTTTGTATAATTCCACCCAACTTTTTGATGAGAGTTGCAGGATGATAGCTATAAAGGTCATATAAACTGCAGCATACTACTTGATAGTTGGAATTAGAAGAGACGGTCCCACCTGCAATATCATTGCTGATATCAGATGGATCTTGGCTGAAAGCAGAGACTACCAGGGTTATTTATTTGTACTTTATTGACTATGCAAAGGCATTTGACTGTGTGGATCATAAGTTATGGCTAACGTTGAGAAGAATGGGAATCTTAGAACAATTAATTGTACTCATGGACCAAGAGGCTTTTTGGAAAATGTAGTATTTTAAAAAATGCACCAAAAAAGTCTTCTTTGGTCATATTATTCATTGTTCAACTTTCACATGCACATTAACTGAAAGAATCATGGTTTGAGCCAGGTACATATTAATTTTTAAACTCATACACTTACTGTTTAGCAGTTTAAAGAGGTCTTTGTCCAGTGCAGCACATCTTTTAATTTTTTTTTCACTGCTGCTCTCATGGTGTTGATAGTGTTGATAGTGGATTCAAGTAAAATTTAAATATTGGGGAAAAAAAGAGTTATCATATTCCCATTCCAAAAGAAGGTGATCTGAAAGAGTGTAGAAATGATCAGACAGTATCATTAATATCACATGCACACAAGATCCTGCTGAAAATGATCCAAAACCAATTGGAACAGTAGTACATTAGCAGAAACTGCCAGAGGTGCAGCCTGGGTTTAAAAGAGGTTGCAGCACTAGGGAAATGATAGCCTATGTTAGATTGATCTTAGCTAAAAGCAAAGAGTATCAGAGGAATGCCTATGTCTCATTGACTACGCAAAGGCATTTGACTGAGTGGATCACAACAAACTGTGGCTGACTCTGAGAAGAATGGGAATCCCAGAACACTTGATTGTGCTTATGCATAACATATACTTGGACCAGCAGTCAGTTGTCAGAACAGAGCAAGGAAAGAGTTCATGGTTCAAAATCAGTAAAGCTGAACACCAGGAATGCATCTTACCTTCATGTCTTTCCAATCTATATGCAGAACAGATAATTCGAGATGCTGGACTTTATGAGAAGGAATGTGGCATCAAGTTTGGAGGAAGACTCATCAAAACCCTGAACTATGCAGATGACACAACCTAACTTGCTGAAGCTGAGGAGGACTTGAGCATTTGCCATAGAAGATCAAGAACTGAAGCTTTCAATATGAATTGAAGCTCAACATTGAGAAAACAAAGATTATCACCACTAAGATGATTGGCAGCAATCATGATAGATGGTGAAGAGATTGAGATTGTTAACAGAGTCAGCTTACTTGGCTCCACAATCAACACTCTTGATAGCAGCAGCCAGGAAAGCAAAAGATAAATTTCATTGGGAAAATCTGCTGTCAAGGACCTCTCCAGTGTACTAAAGAGTAGTGATGTCAGTCTAGACACTAAGGTTTGCCTGATCCAAGCCTTTATCTTCACAATTACTAGATATGCATCAGGGAGCTTGACAATGATCAAGGATAATAGAAGAAGAATCAATGCTTTTGAATTGCGGTTCTGGAGAAGAGTATTGAACATACTATGTACTGCTAAGAGAACAAACAGATCTGTCCTGGAGAAGGTGAAACCAGGCTGCTCCATGGAGGTAAGGATTGTTAAGCTCCGTATCACATATTTGAAGGATGTTGCCAGGAGAGACCAGTTCTTGGAGAAGGACATCATACCTAGAAGGTTGAAGAGACAGTGCAAGAGAGGAAGACCCTAGATGAGATGGATTGACTCAGTGCCTGGGGTCATACAGACAGGTGTGACAAAAACAGTGAACTTGGCTCATGATTGAGCAGGATTGAGAACTATTGTACCATAGGGTCGCTATGAGTCACAAGTGACTTGACAATAAATACATAAAAACAACAGCACTATGCAGAATTGGATACTATAAAGACTAGAAAACAAGTTTTCCTTGGAAAAACTCCTCTTTCTATTTTACTCACAGCATCACTGGAATGAATTTTAACTGGAATTAAGACTTTCATCTAATCAGAATTATTTTACTTATCTAATAGTAATTCCACAGTATCTTCTTAAATTTATGGTTTCTTTTAAAAATAAGATATTAAGATCAAATTATAGAACAATCAGCAGCAAAACAAGAAAATAAACAAATCACAGACAGCTAGCTAGCTGTCAAGGATTTTCTATCTTTGTTTCATTGACTTTGCAAAAGCATTTGACTGTGTGAATCACAACAAATTGTGGCTAACCTTAAGGAAAATGGGAATCCCAGAACAGTTGATTGTGCTTATTATGCAAAACCTATACTTGGACCAGAAATCAGTCCTCAGAACAGAGCAGGAAAACACTGCATGGTTCAAATTCAGAAAAAGAGTACATCAGGGCTGTATCCTTTCACCATATTTTCTAAATCTGTATGCAGAATAGATCATTCAGGAAGCAAGGCTTCATAAAGAGGAATGTGGCATTAAGGTTGGAGGAAGACTCATCAATAACCTACGTTATTCAGATAACACAACCTTGCTTGCTGAAACTGAGGAGGACCTGAAGTGCTTGCTGCACAAGGTCAGGGACTCTAGTCTTTAGTATGCATTGAAACTCAACATCAGGAAGACAAAAATTCTCACCACTGGGCCAATTGGCAGCGCCATGATAGATGAGAAGAGATTGAGGTTGTTAGCCATTACAGCTTGCTCAGCTCCACAATCAACACTCTTAACACCAGCAGTCAGGAACATTAAAAGACAAACTGTATTGGGAAAATCTGTTACCTAAGCCTTCTCCAGAGTGCTGAAAATCAATGATGTCAGTCTAGAGACTAAGGTGCACCTAATCCCGGCAATGGTCTTCTCAATTACTTGTTAAACATCAGAGAGCTGGACAATGACTAAGGACGACAGAAGAAAAATCCATGCCTTGAAGTTGTGGTGCTGGAGAAAAGTCTTGAACATGCCATAGATTGTCAAAAAAACAAATGGGTCTGTCTTGGAGAGGGTGAAACCAAGTCTCTCCTTGGAGGCTAGGAATTTGAAGCTCCATCTCACAATCTTTGGGCATATGGCCAGGAGAGACTGGTCCTTGGAAAAGGTCATCATCCTTGGAAAAGTGGAGGGACAGCACAAGAGAGGAAGAACCTGGATGAGATGGATTGATAAAGTAACTGGGGCAGTGGGGTTTGGTGTGTTGGAATTAGTGAGACTGGATCAGTACAGGGCAGAGTTCAGAGCTGCTGAACGGATGGATCACTATGGGTTGCAACAACAACAGTGAAAGGGGAATGTAAGACCATCCAAGAAACTCATAGAATACTATACATAATAAACTCTAAAACAAAGTCATCGAAACATATCACAAACTCAAAAATCAAGGGGAATATTTACAAATACAAAATCCAGGTGACTCTTTTCTCAGCATCTCAGAAAAAACAAAGCATTACGTACCAAGGCCAAACAATAAGATTGCTCTAATTTCTAGGGAGAAACCATGCAAGCATTGAAGTCAATGGGATGGCGTATATAAAACCCTGGAAAAGAAAAGTTGCCACTCAAGAGTTAAATAGCCAAACTATTCATCAAGTATGATGGTGAATGTAGAAAATTTCTAGATAAACCTAAATTTTTAAAATCAAGCAAAGATTTAAGAATTGTGAATTGCTTAAAGGGTATTTGTCCAAGGAGCAGAGTCAACAATGACGGTCAGCAACAATCTTACAACTGAAAGTAGAATTAATTTGAAATTCCAAGTTTTGTTTGTTTGGTTTGTATTTTTTGTGTCTGGGTGATAGTTTTGTTTTCCATGGCACATCTTTCCAGTAGCCAGAGAAGGAAGTCTTCTCTTATCCAACAACATCTGGAAAACATCAACCATCCTCTTGCAAAAAACCCCAAACAAACAAAACAACAGCTTCATCTCAAATATTAAAGAAGAGTTGAGGAGGTTTATAGAAGACTGAAAATAGAAAACCAGAAGGGTCAGTGTGTACGCACTAACATCTGTGAAGCAAAAAGAGGAAATAAGTGTGCTAATCATGTTGCTGTTATTGTTGATTGGCATCAAGTCAAGGTCGACTCATAGCGACTCTATGAACAAAAGACATAATGCCTTTCTGTAGCTATTGTTGTTTCTCCAAGTTCATAGAGTTTCCAGAGCTTCTAAATGGAGAAGAAATTAAGATAATACCAAGACTATAGAAATAATCACAAAACCAGCAAATAAACCTTTTATCCAGCATAAGAAAGAAGATTGCAAGGACTGGTATACATGAAAGCAATAAAGTAAATGAAAAGCAAATCCAATTAATGATATGAACCCAGCATGAGGAAGTAATTGAGATCCACCAGGGGTCAGAGGGAGGAAGGTGAGCAGCATCCTCTAAGATTTACAGCTACCAGTGTTGATGTTGTGAATGGATGGTGCAGTGTTAGCCTAAAGTTAGCTTTTTTTTTAGCCGTTACCTTAGCCCCCTCTAGTCTCCAGCTACCTTAACTGCAGACATATGATCTTGCAAATCATCCACAGCTGTGGGACTAGGAGGAAGGGAGAGGGGGAGGGAGGAAGGGAGAGGGGGAGGGAGGAAGGGAAGGGGGAAAAGAAAAAAGGGGGCTGGAGAGAGAGAGAGAGATTCCCTTACTGAGCAGAAAGATTTGAGGGAGATTGGGGCAAGACCCTGGAAAGAGTGAGACCATGGTGATGATGGTGGAGAGATTGCGATATTGCTGTGGAAAAGCTGTGGCAAGGTGTAACCAGAAGAGCCCTGAGTTAAAGACATAGTTAAAGATTTTTGCTGTGTGCTTGCTGGATAATTTAGGAGAAGTTGACTTATAACTGCTCTGAGGCAAATATTGCCGCATGTGTGAGGAAACTAGAGGCTTCTTGAATTTGTGTTGTTGAACTGAAACCAGAGCCTAGACTAATTAAGGATTTGTGCTTTGAGACTACTGGGTTAAAATGTGAATTTACATTAGGTGATAGTGTTTCCCTCTCCCACTCTCCAACTTATTTCTCTAGTAAATCTCTGTCTTGATATCACAAATGTGAGTAAATTCTGAGCGTTAACAACTAATAAACGAACCTCTTGCAACTTGTGTGGCTCTCGAGGCACCATGGGGCTGGGTTACAGGCTCTATATCTGCTTTCTACTCTGGGGTGGTGAGAGGCTGTGTTATTCTCATTCCCTTTGGCCTTTTCAGTGAGATGCCCATGGCCCTGTGCTTCCATGTCTCATTTTCTGCTCTTGGTTGTTTGTTATTTTTCTTCCTAATGTATTTTTCTTTTGAATTTTGTAAAATCAATGACTTATTCATTGCAAATACATTTTATAAGAGACACAAACGCAGGTTATACACATGGACATCACCTGATGGTATGCACAGGAATCAGATCGACTACATCTGTGGAAGGAACCGCTGGAGAAGCTCAGTATCAGCTATGAAAACTAGGCCGGGGGCTGATTGTGGAACAGACCACCAAT
>NW_006399772.1:12535541-12538551 GCF_000299155.1 Elephantulus edwardii | reverse complement strand
GCAGGATAGAGCAGGGTTTAGAGCTGTTGTGCATAGGGTCGCTATGAGTCGGAAACGACTCGATGGCACATAACAACAACAACAACAATGTATTTTTCAATGGCGTCACATTGGAAGCCTGAAATCACTCAGTCGAAATTTACTCATAGCTGACTGTCCAACAGGTTTTCAAAGGCTATAAATCACATGAGTGCCGATTCCCTATATTTCTGACATAGAACCTCTGGGGGATTTAAACCATTTTCCTGTCTTTTGGTTGGCAGTATAACTCCTTAACATAAGGCTACCAGAGTTCTCACCATAATGGAAGTGTTTAGACCATGAAAATCAGCAAATGTTACCAATCAGGACCTTCTCCCAATGAACTAGTTGGTAGCCATGCACTAGTAACAGCTGGAGTATGAGTGGAATTCAAGCTTTCTGATCCCCATTACATTTTCTGTCTGTTCTCTTATTCAGATTATCTCACTTCTGTGAGTTGGCCTTCCATTGGGTTTCTGAAGCTATAAATCATACTCAAGGGTATTTCCCTCAGAGAGGGGATAGTAGATTCTTACCTTCTGAGGCAGGCATGCCCTTTGAGTTTACATCAGGGATCCCTGCAGGCTAAGTCGCCAAAGCTCCTCATATCTTTATCATGAAGACCAAAGCTAATGAACTAATTTTCCTGTATAATGTTTCAGTGCTCTTCAACATGGCCTGGACTTGGTAAATAATGTTTCTTCAAAAGGTATATTCAGTCTAATGCACCGTTAATGAAATGCAGGTTTAGATGCCCACAGTAATTACTGTGCTGTGATAATCTTTGAAAAAGATGGATGCCAGTTTTCTCTATTTCAAATTGTCTGCCATAAGAAAGCAATTACCTTTATTTAATGCCTTGGCTTCTGGTTATATTTTTAACATTGCTGCAGAGTGTTAACCAGACCCATGGCTTTTTGTGTGATCTATGCTACAATTAAATTTAAAAGCTTTATTTCTCCATGTTATGCTTATTTTAGCCAAATCTCTTAGGTTTAAAAAAAATGAATAAATACAGATAATACAAAATAGAAATAAATCCAACATTTAATTTAAACAATTAAAAATTTCTTATATTATTGCCTTATCCTGCCTTAATGTTTATATTCTAATTTATTGAATGCTATTATTACTTTTAGGGAAATCTGGCGGCGTATGGGTAAGGAGTTGTACTACCAACCCAAAGAAAGGCATTTCAAATCTACTGACTGCTCTATGGGAGAAAAATGGGCTGGCTTCTCCCATGTGACTTAAGGCCTCTAGAACCTCACTTGAGAGTCAGTCATGAGTCAGTCAGATGGTATATAATAATATTATTATGTTTAATTACCCATTTATTGTTGTTGATTGCCTTCAAGTTGACCATGACTCACAGTGACCCTATGAACAAAAGACCTGAAACCTTTCTATTAAGTATTGACATTTATCAAAGTTCATAGTTTCTGGAGGCATGTTGTTTAGGAAGTAAATGCCATTCCTGTTTCCTGTAATTTTTAGCTATTGATCCTTTCCACCTTTCCAATTTCAGCCACTAGTTATTATCAACACATCTTGATTACATGTTTGTATTACATCTTGTATTAGTGATTGGTGTGTAAAATTGAATAATAATCATATTAATAGGTCAATTTCTTGTTACTGGTAATTTTGTACTTCAAGATAGATGTTGAAAGGGTTTTTTATTACCATAAATGAGATGGGATTCTCTATCATTTTTCATCCCTGAACTAGTAGATCATATGATTTTCTGATTCAAAGTGGCCAAAACTAGTCCTTTTCAGCTTATCATTGTCTAGAGTATCTGTCTTCAAGCACTCAGTTTCATTTTTTGACATCTTCCAATTTTATGGATTTTATGCAGCAATAATTAGTGAATGCTTCTTCTCATTTAGGGCCATAAACTATAAAATATATAATAAACTTTCTAAAATCAGTTAAAGCACAAGCAGCAAAAACCTAGTCTATTTCTTCTCTTAAGCATGGAGGTCATTTTCACATATATACAGGAATTTTGAAGTAGTATCCTAGCCTCTACCTAAACGTCCGACTTTCTGAGCCTGTGATAAGCATTACTTCCCCCAAGAGAGACCTCACTTGATCATTTTCACACATACACTTTCCCTTTTTGGAACTCCAGTTTAGCACTTAGTCATTTTAGACACCTAATGAAAGAATGTGACACTTTAATTTTTGTTAACAAAAGCAATGAGGATGTCATTAATTTTTTAGCCTAACAGATATTCTTCATAAAATTAATTATAACAATAAAAATCTTTTCAAGAGAAATAAACTTATTTTGTGATGTTGTCATTCCTCAAATAATTTTGTAAGTTCTGTTTTGAAATTGCCAACAGTGACACATTACAAATCCTACAGGGAGTTTCCTGGTAGTGGACTAAAGTCTTCTTTGGTGAGGCTTCATGAGTGTTTTCCTGGCTCTCCTCACCTTCCATCCCCTCCATCCATTCCAACAATGGTTTTTACTTTAGCATCTGTTACAGATTGACTTGTGCCTGTCCAATCCCCAACATGTATCTATTAGGTTCTTTGCCATTGTATTTTCAATGTGATTCTTTTTAGAAATGAGGTTTATTTTTGTTGCTGTTAATGCTATTTGGGACAAATCAGTGTGGGACAGATCCTAAATCTGATCTCTTCTGAGTTACAGAAAGGCCAGATAGGCAAGGAGATAAACCCAGAGGGAAGATAGATATCAAGGGACATGAACTGGACAACATGAAGAATGCAAAGAATTGTTAGCAAGTATCAGAAACTAGGAGACTCACAGAAGGAATCAAATGACTGAAACTCTGATTTGGAACATTAGCGTCCAGACTTACAAGAAAACAAACATCTGTTCTTATAAACCACCCACGTCTGGTATTCCTGTTACAGAGCACTAGGTAACTGAGAGTCTTTAGAACTTTTAATTTACTCTTTCTCTTAGTTAGAACTTTGTATTTACTGATATATATATATATATATATAT
>NW_006399772.1:12518443-12535441 GCF_000299155.1 Elephantulus edwardii | reverse complement strand
TGTTGTTGTTGTTGTTGTTATGTGCCATCGAGTCGCTTGCGACTCATAGCGACCCTATGTACAAGAGCTGTAAATGCCGTTCTATCCTGTGCCAACCTAGCCATCTCAAACCCTCTTATTCCCACCATGTAGTCACAGAATCGATCCATCTCATCGCAGGTCTTCCTCTCCTTTGCCGCCCCTCCACCCTGCCAAACATAATGTCCCTCTCCAAGGACCAGTCCCTCCTTGCAACATGCCCAAATTATGTCAGACAAAGCTTCAGAATCCTTGACTCTAAGGAGCACTCTGGCTTCACCTTCTCCAGGACAAACCCGTTTGTTCTCCTAGCAGTCCATGGTGTATTAAACACTCTCCTCCAGCTCAAAGGCATCAATTCTCTTTCTATCAACCCTATTCACTGTCCAACTCTCTGATGCATAGCACATAAGTGCGAAGACTAGAGCCTGGATCAGGCACATCTTAGTCTCCAGCCTGATGTCGTTGCTCTTCGGTACTCTTGAGAGGTCCCTCACAGCTGACTTTCCCAATGCAATTTGTCTCTTGATTTACTGGCTGCTGTTACCAAGAGTGTTGATCGTGGAGCCAAGCAGACTAAAACTGTTAACTATCTCAATCTTTTCACCATCCATACTGATGCTGTCAATTGGCCCAGTGGTGAGAATCTCTGTTTTCTTGATTTTGAGCTTCAATCCATATAGGAGGCCACAGTCCTTAACTGTCTGCAGCAAGTACTTCAAGTCATCCTCAGTTTCAGCAAGCAGGGTTGTGTAACGCAGGTTGTTGATGACTCTTCCACCAATCCTGATGCCACATTCCTCTTCATACAGCCCAGCATCTCGGATGATCTGTTATGCATACAGATTGGAAAGGTATGGAGACAGAATATATCCCTGATGAACCCCCTTCTTGATTTTGAACCATGTTGTCTCCTTGCTCTGTTCTGACAACTGCCTCTTGGTCCAAGTATAGGTTTTGCATGAGCACAACCAAATGTTCTGAGATTCCCATTCTTCTCAGAGTCAGCCATAGCTTGTTGTGATCCACACAGTCAAAAGCCTTTGCATAGTCAATGAAGCACAGATAGACATTCTTCTGGTATTCTTTGCTTTCTGCCAAGATCCATCTAACATTAGCTATAATATCCCTAGTACCACGACCTCTTCTAAATCCAGCCTGCACATCTGGCAGTTCTCTGTCGACATATTGTTCCAAATGTTTTTGGATCATTTTCAGCAAAATCTTGCTTGCATGTGATATTAATGATATTGTTCGATAATTTCCGCACTCTGTTGGGTCACCTTTCTTTGGAATGGGAACAAAAATCAATCTTTTCCAGTCAGTGAAGTGGGCCAGCTAGCTGTTCTCCATATTTCTTGGCACAACTTAGTGAGCACATGTAGGGCAGTGTCTGTCTGTTGAAATATGTCAATTGGTATGCTGTCAACTCCTGGAGCCTTGTTTTTTGCCAATTCCTTCAGAGCAATTTGAACTTCCTCCTTCATCACCATAGGCTCTTGCTCATGTGTCATTTCATAAAATTCTTCTGTGTCACCCAGTTAGGTGACATTTTTCACACATTGTTCATTAATATCATTATGTGTGTCCCAAATACAACAAAAGCAGTCAGATGTCTGATGTAGTTATAAGACTTAGATATTTCTTCTCAGGAATTTGTGAGTTTACTGGGAATATTCCATGTAGACTTATCAATTTACAACATTCATCATTGTTTTTATAGATATGTCTAAATTTGTGGTTTTGTTTATTTAAAATGAGGTTTTAAGTTTATAAAGAACTTGGATTTCCATTCATTCATTGTTGCATATTTTCCTCCCAGCTTCCCCTCCCCTCCCCAGTTTACTTTTTTCTTTGGAAAAAAAGTTCTTTCATTGTTGTACAGTTCCCCCTCCCCAAACCATTTTACTATGTAGCTCTTATTTTGGACTCTTGTGTTTTAATAAATACCTCTAAACACACACAGCAGAAGTGGCATCCACTTTCTAAACAACATGCCTCTGGAAACTATGAACTTTGATAAATGATGATAGTTATAGAAAGGCTTCAGGCCTTGTGTTCGTGGAGTAGCGATGAGTAGTGATCAACTTGACAGCAGTCAACAATAACAACAAACAACAACAGCAAACACACATGGGCAAATAACAGTTGACAGGCACTGGTACTTGAGATTCAGGAAAGAAAACTATATAGTTAAGTACTTATGATCTGGTATAGGATGTATATCTTTAAAGGGCTTTATTGAAGTAAAATATCAGAATCATAATATAAATTTAAAAGTGAAAGTGAAATGAAAAATATTATAGAAAAGAAATGGATTGGTATGTCTTCTGCACTCTCCAAGGAAATATGATTGGCAAGAAATTGTCATATCCTACAAGCATAATAGGACATTAATAGGGTCTATTCCGGTGTTCTTAATTTCTCATGACTTGAAAATTATAAGAGTTCTGGGGGCATCATTGCCATTAAGATAAAATAGCTCATAACCAACCCTCCGAAGACTTTCAGAAGCTGTAAATCACACAGAAGATTGCTCATTTTGTTCACTCAGAGTTGCCAATGGATTCCTAGAGGGAGCTCTGATATCCCCAAAGACAGATGGTTTGAATCCACCAGCGACTCCTCAGGGAAAGAATATCCATCTCTTTGCATTTGTTTCTAGTTCTGTGGTTTATAGTTTCTGAAAACCCACTGGAGGGCTAGCTATGACTTGGTTTCCACTTGATAGTAATGAGAGAGAGAATATTTCCTATATTAAAACTGATTCATTGATTATGATGTAATGTAAATTGAATAATGTAAATGTAGTTATTGGGAATCTGGGGGTATAGCCTAACGCAGTGATACTTAAATTTCCAGGTAATCTTGGCACTGTAATCTATTGTTTCTTTATATTTGCTTTAATAGTTACGATGGTAAGGGCCATTTTGTTTGCTACTTTTCTTCCCATTATAGTGCCTAACTTCTACTGAGCAAATATCTGTTGACTGAATGCAGAATTAATTATAATGATTTTCCAACAAGAAAAACAACATACTTCAACATATGTTTATCTATGTCACTGAAAATGAATAAATAAGAGATCATTGCACTGAATCCATCAATCTTAGGAAGATCAGTTTAAATTTAAATAGAATTGATATTACATAGAAGATTAAACTTCCAATTACTTCTGTTTGTCTCAGGGTTCCAGTTTATGATGTCTCATTCTTACCTAAAAGAGGAATAATATTGCCAACTCTTTTATTTCAATGAACCTTACCAGTTTTCTGGAGGGAAGACTCTCAGAAAACCACTGAAAAGGTGGGATGGTACAAAGGTTTGGAGATTTTGAGTGCATTTTCTTATTGAAATATCAGGTCATTGATTCTCAGATGCTGGGTTAAAAAGTGTTCCCAATCCACTGGTCTGGCCCAATTACTGTCTCCAGGAAAAATTTAAACAAAGATCTTTTTTCAGTAAAGAAAGATGACTGTTGATGTTTCTTGCTGCTAATGTTCCCATTTTCATCCTTTGCCAATGGACTAAGAATCTTAAATGACTCATTTTCTCAACAATTAACTTCTCATTGAAGTTTCAAATATCATTTTCACCACAACCCTTTTGTTGTATGCAGCTAAATCAGCTTTTTCTTTTTTCCCCTATGCAGTTAATTGATTGTAAGTATTCAGGCTTGAACAGAAATTGGCTATATAAGCAAGCATTGTGATGCACTCTTTTCAATCACATTAACAGTGAATTCACGAATGTAGACATATTCTTACCCTTTATCATAATGCCTTTTTTTTTCTCAATGACGCTAAATATACATAAAGCATTAATATGAAAACTGGCAGTTTCTCTTTTTATACACATCTTTAAAAAGATTCAAGCAAGTTATATTTAATTACGTGACTGACCAAATATAGAGAGAGCCACCAGAGCTCCCTCAGCAACATATATGGTTATGTTGTTGTTATACATAGTGCCAAAAAGTTGCCTTCAACTCATAGAAACCCTAGGAACAGTAGATCTGAACCCCGATCTATCCTGCGCCATTCTAATCATCTCTGACACACATAATCTGTGCAAATCCATTTTGTTAAATAACTCCCTTCTTTGCTAATACTCTATTTTTCCAAGCATGATGTCTTTTTCCAAGAAATTGACCCTGCTAACAACATACCTAAAGTATGTCAAATGAAGTTTGATTGCCCTTGACTCCAAGGAGCACCCTGGTTTCAGCTTTCCCAAGACATACTGGTGTGTCCTTTCGGCCGTTCATGGGCTATTCAGCACTCTTCTCCAGCACCACAACTCAAACGCATCCATTCTTTTATGATCCTTTTTCATTTACCAACTTTCTTATAGAGAAATAGACATTGTTAGGTGGTTGTTATAGATATGTGTGTGTATATATGTATACTTTCACATATATATGTATGTGTGTGTATATGTATATATGTGTGTGTGTATACACACATACACACACACAAGTTTATATAAGTTGTTGTGTAACATCAGTTGGTATTGATCCACCATTGACCTTCCAGCAGGTTTTCAGAGACAGTTAATTACGTGGGAGGAGATTGGCCATCTTTCTCTTTCAGAGCAGCTGGTGAATTCGAACTGTTTATCTTTGTATTGGCAGCGCTCTTTATATGTATAGAGAGAGATCTCCAAATATCTATTAAGTAAGATTCCTTTCAAAAATATTTATCATTATACTACCTCTGTAAACAAACTGCCATAGATAAAAAGTGGTTGCAGGTACATTTACACCACACAATATTTTGCCTGTCATAATTTGGCTCCATCTGTGCGCATCTTTTTATATATACATTTTCCCCTAGGCAATATGATGCTTCATAAAAAATCACACATTAGTTGCTAAAATGTGTTCACAAGGTCTTTTTGGGTTGTTTTTGTATCATTAAGCATGGTGCAAATTGCCATGTCTTCAAAGATTTTTTTTTAATTAACATCTAATCTAGCAGAGTAGGTATCTGTCTGAAAAAAGGAATTTTTTTCCCAAAAATCATATGAGTCTTTGAATACTTGATTATTTCCATGTGTTTCTCTTCACGACTTACTCAAAAGACTGGTGACCTCATCATAGCAAGTCCTTATTTTATTATCTGGTCCTGTACATACTTCACTTGTCATAGAAGCACCAATTATTCCAGGAAACAAAACTACATTTTCCAATTTCTCTGCTTACACTGAAAGCTGTTCTCTAGGATTTTGAGACAGGATGGAAATTCAACAAAATGAAAAGTGATATGCTTATTATTTTGCTTCTGAATATATGTGACAAAATATTAAAAGAGAACACAAATTTGTTTGCCAAATCTTTGCAAAAAATTCACAGCCCAGGGTGACAATTTCCTTGCATCTATTCACATCCTTGTTCACAACTTTATGTTCTATTTAAAGAGTGCCACAGAAAAGAGAGGAAGCTCTGGTGGCCTCATCAGTAGGGAGTTGTCCTACCAGCCCAAAGGTGGCCCTTCCAGGTGGTTGAATCCACCAGCAACTCAGCAAGTGAAAGGTGGGCAATCTCCTCATTGGAAGATGAGTTATAAACCAGTTGCAAAAGGACAGCAATGAATGAGTGGTATAAAAAGGAGTTCAGGTGGTGTAGTTCATAGACAGTTGTACTGTTAATCCAAAAATACAAGCAGCTTTGTCCAGAAACGATGGATAATACCTACCATGCAATTTACAAACTCAAAAACCCAATAGAGTGTCAACTATAGGTTGGTTCCAAGTAGACAGCATTGAGTGAGTGGGCCATATATGAAGAAGATCCCTGACTAGGAAACAGTAGACATCAAGAGGTAGAGCAAGGACAAATAAGTTCTATTTGCTTAAAGGCCAAAGGCTCCCATCTCCTATTTCGAAGAAAATGTAATTCCTTATCCTATGTTCCTACCCATAGCTAGGGGGCTCTGGTGGCTTAGTCATAGGAGATGTGCTGCCAACTCAAAGGCTGTTGGTTTAAGTTCAGCAGCTTTTCTGTGGAAAAAAAGATGGGCAAGCTCCTCCCATATGATTTACTGCCTCTGAACACCCATTTCTCAGAGTTGATCACAACTCAATGGTACATAAAAACCCATAGCTGATTACATGTTATGCCATGAAAACTCTTCAGAACTATAATGAGATACAAAATCACTATAAATTGCTTAGCTTGTAATTTGCATCATCAATATTGTATTTTTAATAAATTAGGTAACAGTGATATTCAGGAGAAATACAGAAAAGCAATATTTTTTTATTTTACTGATATTATTTAAAATCATATCATAAGTTTAAAATCAACAAGTAAAGATACATCTTGCTCTGTGAAACAGATAGAAGATTGAATTTTGTTGTGTGTTGTTAAGTTGGAACCAACCCATAGCTGACCCTCCAGTGTGTTTTCAAAGGCAATAAACCACATAGGAGGAGACTGCCCTTCCTTCTCCCACAGAGCAGCTAATGGATTTGAACCGCGTGCCTTTGGGATTGAAGCTCAGCTTCTTATCACTAGGCCACCAGAACTGCCTAATGAAAATTTAGCATCACATGTTTAGAAAGAGTTTAGTTCTTGAATCCTACCTTTCTTTCATTTTTCTGGAATTTTCTATCCAGACATTTGATAACCTATTGAAAAGAGTATGTGATGAACTATTGGCTTGGTAGGGATCCCAAAACTCTTCACATGTAGTGCTGCTTAGCAATAGGATATTAGGAGAATGTGGCTCATCTCAATGCCAATAGCCAG
Source organism: Elephantulus edwardii (assembly GCF_000299155.1). Classification (NCBI taxonomy): domain Eukaryota; kingdom Metazoa; phylum Chordata; class Mammalia; order Macroscelidea; family Macroscelididae; genus Elephantulus; species Elephantulus edwardii. The sequence goes on along the minus strand of NW_006399772.1, from coordinate 12,528,672 downwards.
AATGGAAAGGAACTGTGCAGGGGAAGGATTTTATGAGTCTGGAAGAAGATCCCTTCCACTCCCATGGCCAGAACACAGGTATATGCCACATTCATCTGTAAGGGAATTGCCACATTCATCTGTAAGGGAATTGAGAAATGCATCTGTAAATAAGTTCTGGAAGAAGTAAGCTCAAGTTTTGGAGAGCAGCTAGTAATTTCTTCAACATTTCCTTAGAACATAATAACACAGAAGGCTTAAAAATGGTGAAAGAAAAAAAAAAAAATAACAGGCCAGTCCAAGAAAGGACACCTGGTTCCTAAGTGGGTATAGGCTCCTTCACTGACCACGGTAAAAGGGATCACAGTATAGGAGCCTGGATATAGTGGAGAGAAATTTGAAACAGAAATAAAAAACATTAAAAGGCTAGACTGATAGAGGCTGGTGGAATCTCCAGACTATACCCTTTGTCACCCTTTGAATTTGGTACAACGACATATGAAAAGCACAATTCTATTGTGGATATTGTAATTAATGTTATAAAACAAAATGTATGTGTGTGATTTGCTCAATGGAAAACAAATGTGCTTTGTAAACATGCACTCAAGTCACAATAAACAGAAATAATGCTATAAGATAAACTTCTAAGCCAAATTCACCATTATTACCAAATAAGGTAACAAGGTAGCCAATGAAGTAAAAAGCATAACTAAATACTCACTTTTTATGCTTAGTAATATAAAAACATTACATAAATGCAATATTGAAATGGTTGAAAGAACTTAAGAGGGAAATTAAATCATTGTGACAGTTTTAACATATGTCTTTTCACATAAAAATTTGGAAAGCCACAGGGGGGGAAATGGTGAGATTTAGAGGACTTAAATAAAAATCAATCTTTTTTTTAGATTGAAATAAATCTTTTTTTTTAGATTGAAATAAAAATCAATCTTGACCTAACCACATAGAGAATTCCTTTTCTTAATAATTACAAAACACATTTTATATATGTTAGGTCCACTAAAATATGCACATATAAAAAGAATTGATCTACATTATTAAAATGTTTGTGTTTATATAGACATAGGCACGCAGTTCATACCCACCAGTTGTTCGATGGGAAAAAGAAAACGAAGCTTCTCTGCTGCATTTTACTGACTTTGAAAAGAGACTGGACAGTCAAGTATGAGTCAGATCTGACTAGATGGTAACAACAACAAAAATATAGAGTTTACTAAAAATAAACATGAAGTGTGTATGAGGTCCTGAAGTAAATCTCATCAAACATAAAAGAATCAGAATCTTGCATTTCCTTTTATACATAAGATATCCTCTGGCCAAAATGACCAACAATCGTCAGACAGACAAGACAAAACAAAACCCCAACACACAATTAAGAATTGTTAAAAATAACTCATATTCTGATTCCTTTTTGGTACTTCTTAGTATCTTAAATTACTAGAACATGTTAGGAATATGCTACCATTATTCCAGTCATCTTACTTCTCTGGATTCATTTCCTTGTTACTTATATTCCAAAGACCTTGAGCTACTATGAATACAATCAGGTGTTGGTATTCTGCATGAAATAGACTGAGAAGTGCAAGCAGGCAGTGTGTTGCTATTTTTCTCCTCATCCTGGGTTCTCAGGAAATCCTCTCCCTTTGCTTTCTGGATCCCTTCTCTCCTACCAGCCTGCAGTTTTGCAAATAGAGTCATTACTTTGGGAAAGAGTGTCAAACAAAGCAGTACCTGTCACTCCGGCTCACTGGGAGCTGCTGGTTACATGGTCCTCTGCTTAGTGTTGATTTAATAAAAAAACTCAAACTTGCTGCCATTCAGTCCATTAACTCATAGTCATCCCCGAAGGTTTCCAAGGCTGCAAATCTCAGTGGAAGAGCTGCTGGTGGATTTGAACCTCCAGAAACCTCTGCCTCTGGTTAACAACACCAAACACACACTAGGGACAAGGGAAGGATTCCTGCTGGCACAGTGCTTGTTGAGTGCTAACAGAAAGGAAAATTCCATCTGGTAGTTTCTTTTCCTAATATATCCTTGGAAGCCCATATAGGGTCACTGCAAATCTGATACATTGGATAAAGTAGATTTGGGGGGCTTGATTTGTTTAATACCCTTGATTTTAGTGTATTTGCTAATAATTTTTAAACTGTTCTATATCATTGATGAGTGTCACACTGTTATTGGGCTCTAGTGGCAGTTTCATATAACTTCTATTTTTTTTCTGTTACATTGGCATTCCTTATTAGATGAATTTTAATAGAACTCTGAGGTAACTAAGGGTCATGTTTAAAATGTAGCCTCTTAACATATTCTTGCAAATGTTGAAGAAAGTTTAGTTTGTTCAAATTCTACATACTGGCATTAAAGTATCCTGGGTCAGTGATTCAGAAATTAACATGAATGTCATATCTTGTTGTTGTTGTTGTTGTTGTTGTTGTTGTTGTTGTTACGTGCCGTCGAGTCGTTTCCGACTCATAGCAATCCTATGTACAACAGCCTTAAACCCTGCTCTATCCTGTGCCAATCGCACTGCCTCAGACACACCCATCCCGATGACCCCAGTCACTGAAGCAATCCACCTCATAGAGGGCCTTCCCCCCTGCACTGTCCCTCTACCGTACCAAGCATTATGTCCCTCTCCAAGGACCTGTCTTTCCTTACATGCCATATCTTAGTTCATCAAATAATGACAGGTATTAGTAATTTCTATTATGATTCAGCATGACGGCTCTTGGCTTAAGGAAAACAAAGAAAAACTCTACACATGGTGGAACAATTTATGTTTGAGTTTCATTTTATTTTTAGCTCTACAATCGTATTTCCCAAAGAAGTGAAGCAAAAGAGTCAAACTGATTGCCCAGTTGAAACCACTCATCGCTGACCCACTGTTGTGTTTCCAGGCTATAAATCACGATACCTGGTGGGTTAGACAACTAGAAAGATATGGCCTTTAAATTAACAGTATGACTCTCTTCAGACTCTTAAAAAAAGGTAATGAATTCACTCATTGGCATTCTCTTTAGGCAGGTTCTTACTTCATAGCCCTAAAGAAATAATTTTAATCGCTTGTTATTTGATAACCGCTATATATCTAGTGTTATTTTCTTTTGGAAGAACATTCTTCTAAGTTGTACAGCACTCCTCTGTCAATTTGCTGCACTGAGGTAATCTGGGTTTGCTGTGATGCTGAAACTTGTGCCATTGAGGGGTCAAATGCCATAATGGCTACCCATGGTAGACAGTGTTTGTTGGACTTCTAAGTTTAAGACAGGTTTGGAAGCAGGAGTGGCATCCACTTGCTAAACCACATGCCTCTGGAAACTATGAACTTGGAAAAACAAAGATAGTTCTAGAAAAGCTGCAGGCCTTTTGTTCATAGGGTCGCTATGAGTCATGTTCAACGTAATCATCAACAACAACAACAATATTATCTGTTGTTCTTGTAGATTAAAAGACAGAAGAATACAATTTAATATCTAAAATTATTGAATGCATTCATATTTTCGAGGCTGAAGTCTTCTTAAACAACATATAGAAATATTCTCAACCCAAATATTACCCAAAACATTTTTATTCTATAAATAAGTATGCTATTTTTAGAATTTTACTATCTTAAAATTATATATTTATTATTATATTCTATTATAATTTTTAAATTATACCTTGATATTATCAATGTTAATTATAAGATTTTGGAAAATAATCAATTCAATATTAGAATAACTGTAGAAAAAGGCTAATTCTGCCACACCCAGCCTGAGCTAGGGCACGGATGTAACTTTATTTTTAAGTAATTCAAAACAGAGAATAGAGAGATAAATTCTTTAACATAATGGCACACAGAGGTTGACTGAAGGTAATAACATTGATCCAAGCAAATGTGATGAGTTTTTTATAATTGCTTAATCTGTATATCTATTCAGTAATTTATCACTTACCCTCAAAAATGCTGAACTTTCCCTAGATCAATTAGGAAAAAGCTATGTCACAGTAAAGCTAAAACTCCATGCTAGAAAAATGATTAAACACTGAAAGAGAACTTAGTGGACCACAATGTCTAGGGGAAGGTTGTTCAAGGGAACTGTTAGAGGGAGTCTCAACATCAGTCCCACACACAGTATCCACCTTGTCCAATGAAGAGTAGACAAGAGGAGTGTAACAAATGAGCCAATCTACGTCAGGATTGTTGACTTGTTTATGGACCAAAATAACAACAATGCTACACAATCTCTTACCACCACCTGTAACTTCCCTACAAGGGACAGCATCATTCCACCTTTGCAATACTAAAGGCAGTAAACTAAACTGAATTTATTGTAGTCAAATCATAAACCCACCCATAGCGGACTCTCCAGTGGAGAGCATATAAATTGCAGGGAAGAAGATGGTTCCCTTTTTCTTTCTATGGAGCAGATTGTGGATTTGAAATGTCTTCTTTTAAGTTGGCAGCACAACTCCTTATGCACTAGACCACTAAAGGCAGCAAGAAGGGTTGTATATCACTAACATCTTTCTGCTCCCAAATTAGCATATAATTTTTCTATATAGAGTTTGTAACACCTTTTGTTTAGTCTCAGCTATTATTATTAAAGTGTGATCAAACTTCTGAATCCGCTGATAGCATTTTATTTAGAAAGTAAAGCAGTTGTTTCAAATGCTTCCAATTAAGGTTTAGTTGAATTTACTTCAAGTTGACTGATTGGTATACAATATTATGTGATCATGACAAAATAATTCAATGAGTGGAATAAACTCAACTTCTTTCTTTAAAGTAACACTTAGTTGGCCAAGTGACCTTCAGCTTTACTTTCTTCTCCTGAAACCTGGGGAAATCACACCTGTACTGTCTAGGACTCTATGTTAATGTGAGATCAAAAGAGGTAATGTATACCAAATGGATTTCAAAGTATAAAATTAAACACTAATGGAAAGGATTAAAGTGGAATGTAGAGACTGTGCCAGATGGAATTTTTTAAACATAATTTCTTGTTTAATGAATATTTAAAGTGTCTCCCATATGCATGACTCTGGGAGCCCAGAGACAGAGTGAAGCTGCATCAGGAAAGGAAGCAGATAAATTATATGAAAAACAGCATGTTCTCCTGGCTCAAAGTTTGTAATAATACAGGAATAAAGATACATAAAAAAGTAAAAGTGGTGTAACTATATAAAGAACTATAGAATTAGAAGGAAACAGGGAGAAATAATTAGTGCTTAAAAATAAATCTTTTGGAAAGAGGGTATTAAATAAGTGCTGAAAATGCCAGATTCCTCCATGCCTTTAATCCCTTAATTAACATCACCTAGACCCTCAATGTGGAAGCAGAAGTCACATCTACTTCCTAAACATCATGCCTCTGGAAACTCTATGAATTTGGAGAAACGTTAGTTATAGAAAGTCTTCAGGCCTTTTGTTCAGAGGGTTGTTATGAGTTGTGTTTGACTTGATGGCAATGAAGAACAACAGACCCTCAATAAAATGGATTGACACTGGGAATGCAACAATGGACTTGAGCATATTAGAGATCCTGAGGATAGTACAGGATAGGGCTTGGTTCAGATCTGTAGTTCAAGGGTAGATGTGAGTTACAATCCACTTGATGGCATCTGACAACAATGTCACATTAACAATAACAAGGAACCCAGTGGCACAGTGGTTGAGCACTCGACTGATAACTGGTAAGTTGGCACATTGCCTTTTCAATTGTCAAAACTTGTAATTTATTTATGCAAGTAATGTTAAAATGCACTCTCACGATATAGCAAACTAAAAAGTTGTTATGTGCTGGTCAGTAGTCTTTGACTTGTTGCAGACCAAGGGTAAAGTATTTTTATAATTCTTAATAATGAGACAACCAAGAATGAGATAGAGCAGAGAACAGGGGGCCAGCAGTTCTCGACTGAAGGGCCCTGATTCAAGCTTCCCTGTATCTTTATTGAAAATTATCAGGAAGAAAATTCACAAATTATCACAAAGAAAATTCAATGCAGATGAAGCCAAGCTCTTTCTATCAAAAACCTTCCCCTTGACTCAGGAGGGAGGGGTCAGCAAATAAAATGCAAGAATCTGATAAACCCTCATGGGTTGCCTTGGAGCCTCAGGTTGAATTCCATCCTGAAATAGCATTCAGTATACTACAAATATTTAGTATCGGCTTCCCATAATGATGCATAGTAACTCTATGAATAGCATAGCAGTAGGAGAACCTTTCCTATTCTACATGATCCTCACAATCTTCCACATGCTCAAGGCCATGGTTAAAGTCACTGTTTCAATTATCTTGTAAGTCTTTCTATCTCTGACCTTCCATATTTTCCAACACAGTGTTGTTTTCCAAGAACTTGCCCTTCCTGACAATAGGTCCAAAATATTGAAAGATAAACTTTGACTATCCATGCTTGCAACAAATAACTTGGCTGCACTTCCTCCAAGAAGGATGTGTTTATTCTTTTAACAGCCATGGGATATTTAGCATTCTTCTCTAACATGACAAATCTGTCATCCTTATTCATTGCCCACCTCTCAGATGCATAGCAAATTAATGAAATAATTATAGCTTGAATCAAGCTCGCCTTAGTATTTAAACTGACATCATTGTTCTTTAGCACTTTGGAGAGGTCCTTGATAGCCAATGTCCCTGGTGTAATACATCTCTTGATTTTTTTGACTGGTAATACCAAGAGTGTAGATTGTGGATCCAAATGAATTAAGTAATTGACAACTTCTATTTGTTTCTATCTTTATCATGTTATTACCTATAGGTCCATTGGTGAGAATAATACCTTTCTTAATGTTAAAATGTAATTCATATTGAAGCCTGAAGTCTTTGATCCTCTGAAATAAGTTCTCCAAGTCTTCTTTACTTTCTTCAAGCAAGGTTGTGTCAACTGCATTACACAGAGTATTGCTGAGTCTTCCTCCTATACATTCTTCATATACTATAATTTTTCAAATTATTTGCTCAGCATACAGATTATTTGGAGCAAATTAAAGTGTACAAAAGTAAAATCCCACTCCACCAAACTTCTTCTTATCTCTCTAGTAGACCACACTGTTAGTAGTTTACACGTATTCTATATATTGTTTTTTGTTCATTGATACACAGAGAGAATAATTTTTAACACAAATGGTGTCATGACATAGTATTATTCTACAATTTATTTTTTTTCTCTCACGTAATAGTATATTTTTTAGTATAGGAGTCTCTGGGTATTTAGAATGATTAACATTCAAATGTTAGCCAAAAATTAGTGATTTGAATCCACCCAAAGGCCCCTCAGAAGATAGGTTTAGCAATTTGCTTGAAAAGAACCCAGCTCTATGAAGCAGTTCTACTGTATAGACATAGAGTCATCATATTTAGAACTGATTTTATGAAAAGTAAAACCAGGCATAAATATCTCTTACTAACCCTTGTACAAAAACACATTGAAAGAAAGAAAATATAGGCATCTTCTCTTCAAAAGTTACAAGACTGAGTTAAAGCTGAAACAAGGATCCTTTGCTAAATATTATAAAGAGAAACTCCCTTGCCCTTGTTCTCTTTTTGTGAACCAGCCAAGGCCAATTCCTGCTGAGGTATCATCCTCTGAAACAAAGACATTCCAAATGTTCTTAATCCGTAGCCCTCTCCTTTCAAGCCCCCACCTTTCAAGCACAGATCAAATTAGCAAACCAGGTAGAGAAACAAGACCATGAGGTTGTAACACGTAACCAAGAAGTTAAGACCCAACCTTAACATCAAGGATAAAAACCCAATGAACCACCCACTAGTGTGTTTGATAGTCAGACTTACTTAGGTCTGTCCAAGCACCTTTCTGAAGAAATAAAATGCTTTGACAAAATCTTTTGTTCTGTCATGTTTCTGTAGTGACACTGAATAATGTTTCTAATAAAATGATGCCATTTCAGTCCATTCTCTGAAAATAAAACTCAGCATGCACTATATAGTCTCCTATTGAAGAGTATTTAAATTTTTCCAAGTTTCCTTTATAAGCCATGCTACAAGGAACAGTTGTTGTTGTTGTTGTTAAGTGCCATCAAGTCAGAAGCAATTCATAACAATTCTATGAACAAAAGACCTGGACACCTGTATAACTTTTGCCCTTTCTCCAGGTTCGTAGAGTTTCCGGAGGCAAGCTATTTCAGAAGTGGATGCCACTCTTTAATTGGGGAGCTCCATCAAACACTGTCAACCATGGTTAACCATTCTCAAATTTGACACATCTATGCACCTGGTAAAGAGCTCACCATGTCACCTTGTTCCCAGGCTCCCCTCGAGACTAAGCAGAAACTTAGGTGAAAGATGCACCTGATTTAGTCCATGGTCTTCACAATTACTTGCTACATGTTAGAGAGTTGGACAGTGACTAAGAGTGATAGAAAAAGAACAAATGCCTTTGAGTAGTAGTGCTGGAAAAGAGCACTGAACATTCCATAGATGGTCAAGAGAACAAACAGATAAGTCTTGAAAAGGGTACAGCCAGAGTGTTTTTTGGAGGCAAGAATGATGCAACTTTGCCTTACATAGTTTGGTCCTGTTGCTCGGAGGAGCTAGTCCTTGAAGAAGGACATGATGCTGGGAAGGGTGGAGGGTCAGGGAAGACCCACAATCAGGTAGATTGACACGTGACTGCCGCAGTGGCCTCCTGTGTGTTGAAAACTTTGAGGATGCACAGGATAGAACAGGGTTCAGTTCTTTTGTTCATAGGGTTGTTATGAGATGGCACTTAACAACAAAAAGCACAATATATATCTCACAGTAGAAGGACAGGCAATCTCCTTTCATTGTGATTAACTGCCTCTGAAAACCTGCTGGAGGGTTAGCTATGAGTTAGTTCCAACTCTATGATACACAACAACAAAAATATAGTCTCTAGACTAACATCATTGCTCCTCGGTACTCTGGGGAGGTCCCAGACAGCAAATTTCCCCAGTGCAATTAATCATTTGATTTCCTGACTACTGGTGCCAAGAGTGTTGATTGTGGAGCTCAGCCAGCTGTAATTGCTAACAACCTCAAGCTCTTTTCCATCTCCCATGGGGCTGCCAATTAGCCTAGTGGTGAGAATCTTTGTCTTTTTGATGTTAAGCTTCAATGCATATTGAAGACTACAATCCTTGACCTTCTGTATCAAGTGCTTTAGGTCCATCTCCGTTTCAGTAAGCAAGGTGTGTCAACTGCATAATGTAGGTTGTTGATGAGTCTTCTTCAAATCCTGATGCCACATATTTTTTCTTGTAAAGCTCAGACTCCCAAAATATCTCTCCTGCATATAGATTTAAAAATTATGGAGACGAGACACATCCCTGATGCAGTCCTTTTCTGATTTTAAACCATGCATTGTTTCCTTGCTCTGTTCTGAAAAATGCTTCTTACTTTGAGTATAGGTTTCACATGAGTACAAGTAAGTGTTCTGGGATTCCCATTCTCCTGAAGGTTAGCCACAATTTGTTGTGATTCACAGAGTGAAAGGCCTTTGTATAGTTAATGAAACTATAGAAATATAACTATATATATATAGAAATATAACTATAGAAACTATAGTTAATGAAACATAGATAGACATTCCTCTGGTACTCTTTGCTTTTGGCCAAGATTCATCAATGTCATTGGTGTACTGACCTATTCTAAACCTAGCTTGTAGTTCTGGTAGTTCTTTGTCGATGTACTGTTTCAATAATTTTTGGATAATCTTCAGCAAGATTTTACTTGTGTGTGATATTAGTGGTATTGTTCAATAATTTCCACACTCTGCCAATTGGATAGGTAACTGTCCTCGGCACAATCTGGTGACCATGACCAGGGAGGAATCTGTTTGTTGAAGTATGTCAATTGATATTCCATAAATTATTGGGACTTTATTTTTTGCCACGTCTTTCAGAGCAGACTGAACTTCTTCTTTCATCACCATTGCCTCTTGATCATGTGTTGTTTCTTTAAATTCTTCAGTGTCAGCCAATTCTTTTTGGTACAGTGACTTTGTGTACTCCTTTCATCTTTTTTTTTTAATAAAATTTTATTTTATACTGGTTTATTTACAAAGATGTATGCATTGCTTTTTACACTAGATCTTTCCCACTTCCTTTTCCCACCCCACTCTTCACCCATAAAATTGTGCAACACTATGATTAACCACTCCTCATCACTACCCATCCCCATCCATCTGCTTTCACCTCCTCCCCAGAGTCCTCATTTTACAATAATGGTTTCATAAAGTATTTATAC
>NW_006399772.1:12516221-12517823 GCF_000299155.1 Elephantulus edwardii | reverse complement strand
AGAGAGAGACATCATGCTGGGTAGAGGGACAGCGCAGGAGGGGAAGACCCTCTATGAGGTGGATTGATTCAGTGACTGGGGTAATCGGGATGGGTGTATCAGAGGCAGTGCGATTGGCACAGGATAGAGCAGGGTTTAGGGCTGTTGTACATAGGGTCACTATGAGTCGCAAGCAACTCGACAGCACATAACAACAACAAAAATAGCAACAGTTGATATCTGGCTGTCCTTTTTTTATAATGCGGAGTGAGAACTTTCCCTACCATGTCTGATAAATATTGTCCAGGTTTCGTTGCCAAGAATGTGTTGGCCAAAATGTGTTTAGTTTTTAAAGATGGAACCCTACCCTTTGCTTTGGTTTTGAGTATGTATGAAATGTTATGGTAGGATAAAGTAGTAGCAGTGGTCAGACAAATAGAAATGGTGGGGAAACAAAAATATACATGTGAAAAAAACCTAGTATTTTAATTAAAAAAAGAAATGGAATGCATAAATATTCACATATTAGGTATTGGTGAAATGAGATAGACTGGCATGGGACATTTTGAAACAGACAAATTATGATCTACCATGCTGGAGATGAAAAGGTGAGAAAAACTGGGATCACTTTCACAGTTAAAAAGGCCATTTCTAGATACATTTTGAAATACAATGTTGTGAGTGACAGGATAATATCCAAATGCATACAGAAAGACCTGTCATTACCACTACTATCATTCACATTTATGCACCAACAACCAGAGCCAAATAGGGGGCAACTGATGATTATTTCTACCTACTTTTGCAGTCAGAAATCGATCAAACATTCAACCAAGATTCATTAGCAGCAATGGATGAGTGGAATGCAGAAGTTCGGGTCAAGGAAAGAGTATCAATAGTTGGAAAACGTGGACTTGGTGACAGCAATGAGGCTAGGGATAGAATGACAGAGTCCACACAAGGACTCATTCACTGCAAATATCTTTTATAAGAAACATAAACACAGGTCATACATGCTGATATATGCCTAAATGTGTGTATGTGTGCATATATATATTTATATATAATGTATATATGCAGACATATATATGTATATATGTACATACACATATACATATGGTATTTCGTATTTATTTCTCTATTAAGCATTTCCGGTTCTTTCTACTTCTTCCTATAGAATTCAAGCTTCCATCTGAAGTTATTTTATTTCTATTTGAAAAACTTTAACATTTCTTATAGTGCTATCTGCTGTCAACAAACATGTTGGTTTCTTTTACTGTATATGTCTGTATTTCACCTTCAGGTTTTGGGGATATTTTTGCTAAATATAGAACTTAGAGTTCACAGAGTTTTTATTTTCTTTCATCATTTTAAAATTGCCATCCTGATGTCTTCTGGTTCACTTTTTGTGATGAGAAAACATTTATAAATTGTATTATTGTTACTGTGTATATATTATTTACTTTTGGGGGTGTTTTCTTTCTTTTTGGTGTCTGGTAATTTACTTATGACATTCCTGGGTGTGGTCCTCTATTTATCCTGCTTTGAGTTTATTTAGTTCCTTGAATCTATGGGTTTATCATTTCATCAAATCTGGCATATTAATTTAAATTTTTTTTTTTT
>NW_006399772.1:12479580-12515786 GCF_000299155.1 Elephantulus edwardii | reverse complement strand
CTAAAGGGCCCCTTTGGCAGTAGGAAACACATAGACTATTATGGAGATTGATTTTGGAATTCAGATGCACTCTTATTGATTGTGCTTGGCTGTACATGTCCCAGTCTTCTTGATTCTCACCTTCTTTCTCTAGTTTAGGTTGCTAGTTGTTTTGTGACTTGTGTCACCATGCCGACTGGGAGGATCTTCATGTGAAAATTTTATCCAAGTTAATTTCTCTTCTTTTGTAGGAGATTCCTTTCTCCCTCCTTTTGACTGTTCTAGTTTCTTCTAACAGCTTTGTGTGGTCCTCCACCCTGCTTTAACGAGAGTTGTCTTGAGGAGAGGTCATTTAGTACAAATTTTTCCACAGTGACATGAAGGGAACACTACACTTCAGCAAGAACCAGCAATCGCTCTACTTTTCACTGCAACCAAAGGTCTAACTTTCTGTTTCGGAAACATACTATCTTCCCTTTATGCTTCAAGGTCTTTGCAGTTAGTGATTTTTTCCTCCAGGAAAGTTTATTTGCCATGTCAAGACACAATCACAGATGGTTCACCTTTACGCATTCTTCTGTCCTCAAGTTGCTGATTTTCTATACGGTGAAGAAACCTTTTCTTCTCTGTTGGACTAGACAAGTTCTTGTTACCTACTCTCGTTGCTTCATCTTATTACCTTAGTACAATTGGTGGTTTATACTTTTTATCTGTGGTTACCTGACTAATATTTGTCTCTAGGAATTTCTGGCAGCAGAGTGGTAAGGAATTTCTTTGGAATCCCAAAGGCAGGTGATTTGAATCCACCAGGTGTTCCAAGGGAAAAAGGTAATCTCCTTCCATGCAATGTACAATCTCTGCAAACCAGCTGGAGGGTCTGCTATAAGTGGGTTCCAATTTGACAGCATAGTACAGTTAGAAATTAAATTTCAGTGATTTAAACTAAATTCTAATGATTTCTGACATCCCTCTCCAAGAATTGGTCCCTCCTAGCAACATGTGCAAAGTATGTCAGATGAAGCTTCAGAATCCTTGCCTCCAAGGAGCAGCCTGGTTTAACCCTCTGTAGGGTTAACATGTTCATTTTCTTAGCAGTACATTGTATATTCAATACTCTTCTCCAACACCACAGCTCAAAGGCATCAATTCTCCTTCTATCCTCCCTAGTCATTGTCTAGCTCTCCGATGCATAACAAGAGATTGCAAAGACCTTGGCCTGTATCAGATGCACCTTTGTCTCCAGAGTGACACCATTGCTCTTCAGTACTTCAGAGAGGTCCCTAACAGCAGACTTTCCCATCGCAATATATTTTTAATTTCCTAGCTGCTGGTGCCAAGAATGTTGGGTGGAGGGACAGCGCAGGAGAGGAAGACCCTCTATGAGGTGGATTGATTCAGTGACTGGGGTAATCAGGGTAGGTGTGTCAGAGACAGTGAGATTGTCACAGGATGGAGCAGGGTTTAGGATTGTTGTACATAGGATCACTATGAGTTACAGCACAGAACAACTAACAATGATTTGTGAGCAATTAATATTCACAAATATATAAACATAAATTTTGTCTCATTAATACAGCAAGCATATGACAGCAAATGCTTGATGCATAGTGTAAGCTCTGAAAATATTTAACTAGATACTCCACTAATTCATTAACGATTCCTGACCTGTACCTCAAAGGTAGTTTATGTATCCTATGATTCAAAGTCTCATACATACGCCTCAAACAGAATACATTTTCTTTTCACCAAACTCCACCTGTTCTTACTTGTTTCCAATATCAATTAATTATAACTGTATTTATCCAGGTTCCTGAAATAGAAACACCAAACCGATTTTAAGTTTTGCTTCCTCTTATTAGCACTTCCCACACATGTACTTCTCAGGGACATTTTGTTAATAGAAAAATTCCATCACCTTCTTTTCATTCTCTAAGTGCCCTTGATTAAGGGGCCAGTTTATTCTCGATTATTTCTAGAGATTCCTGCCTTGTTTCACTGGCTTTAGTCTTCATCCTGATTCCTTTGCCTTTCCTGTCCATCTTTATAATCCCAGAGATATGGATGAATCAAAGCTCTTCCACGTCCTCAACAAAATATTTCCAAAGCTCAAATTTTTTAGAGAAGGAAATTCAAGAACCTTAATACAACCTGAATTTTTTAGCACCTGGACCCATGTTATGTGGTAAACACACAATCTAAATATTACAACTCAAGAAAGAACTCAGCTACCTTATAAGCTTTGTAAATTGATCTAGTCTTCCTTATGTGATCCTTCATTGACTGAATAGTCATAGATCTAAGTTCTCTCTTCTGAATCTCCAACCTGCCCACACATCTCCTGTCCCCATTATCTGTAATATGGGCACAGAAAGTTCTGGAACTCTTATCCATCATTAAAAAAAATATATAAGAAGCCTAGAAAACTCAGGGACACCAACTAGCCACTTCCTCTGCCAATAGGTCAAGGTGGAAATGTCACCAAGTCAAAGGTCAGGCTTCTCCCAGGGATAGGAAGGAAGCTAAAAGCCAAATCTCTAAATTAGCCCATGAATCTAATATTCTTAGAAAATTCCATACATTCATGTCTAAACACTTAGTAGTCTTTCAACTTTATGGGTCAGTTCTAATCTTGGAGCTGATAAGGTCTGGTATCCTTTCCCTCCTTGCCTTCCTCAGCAACTCTAGAAGGTGGAAGGGCAAGCTTCACTTGTTTTGTCAAAGCTTCCATTATGCTATATTCCTCTACATTTGTTTGTCCCCCCTTTCTTGTCAGAATAAAGGTAAATACAATGGCTTAACTATAATTAAAGATCTAAAATATTATCTGATGACATTAAATTTATAGAGTTTTTCATTTCATTCCTAGTCATGTCCTCTTATCACCACCTCTAGGCAGAATTAATTGGTATCCTATCTCCCACAGCACCCCATTCACATTTTTATTTTCTCATTTAGCATGTTGCAATTATAATTAGCTGCATATTTGCTTTTCCCGCTAGACAGTCATCCTCAAGAACAGGAACCAAATATTACTCATTTTATTCCCCCCAAACCTACCACAGAATAAGTTTTTCAGGAGTATCTGTTTCAACAGGAAGCCAAGCTCACTTAGTGCTTGGACTTTGTACAAAGGGACAATAAATGGAAAAGAGAGATGGCAAGGAAAATATGGAGTGTCTTGACTTTAGACCTTAATCTTATAATATGCATCAACTTTATTTCAGGTAATGAATATTTTTTTAAGATCCTCGGAGTATTTTTAATAATAAAGATATAAAATGGCTGTTTCATGTGTGCAATTTCAAAGAAAAAGAAATGTCATTTTCTTGAATTTCAAAGATTAAAAATATATAAAATTAGAATTCAATATAATTGTTAAAATTCAGAAAAATGTTTCTTCACCACACAAGGTAATACGTGCTTAAATATCTTGCTAAAGAATTATAATTATAATTTTGAAAACCATTAAGAGTTTGAGTCATTACATTTCCATTTTAAACTAAGAATCAATTGACTAAAAAAAATTATAAAATTCACAACTTTAAATCTCCTTCTACCTGCCATTTCTCATGATTTCTGAAGGTTTCCAGAGTATTGTCAAGGTTTCTATTTATTCACCTCCTCATTTCACACTGCTTTTTCATTCCTGGGTACTTTTTGATGATTTGACATTTGGAGATTTGTACAGCACTATCAATTGTTTATTTTTGTTATGTTTTATCTCAAGAAAATTGGTGGCATCTGAAGTTTCTTCATGTTTTACAATTCTCTAGTTTACTTAAAGACATGTTTTCTACTGTAAATTGAAATCATGTTTTCACTTTCATTGGTTCAGTTCTGTTATGTTCTTTTTGTTGTTGTAGTTGTTATGTGCTATTGAGTCAACTACGAATCATAGTAATCCTATGCACAATAGGTCTCAACCTTTCTCTATCCTGAGCCAATCTCAATGTCTCTTACATACCTATGCTTATTATCCCAATTACTGTGTCAAACATCTCCTCCGAAGTCTTGTGTCCTTAGAGAGAAATAATTAAATGTATAATAGATGTCATTTGACTTTCTCCACAGCTAGTTTTTCTATGAATCAATTTTATATCTTTCATATTTTTCCATTGAGGTTTTACATGATTTACTCAATCCTGTTCACCATGTAGCTGATAGTCATTTCACTCATTCTTTTTGTAGTTGTTGTCTCTAATTTTCATTTTAGCAATGTACTTCATTTTCTCCTTCCACTTATTTTCATTTCATCTTGATACATTTTATCCTGTTTTAATATTTCAATCACTTCTGTAAAATCTGGGATTGGTGATAATTTTCTATGACTATGGCAAATCATTAAATGCATTCATTTCCAAATTTTTTAAATATTTTTTTAAATCATTTTCTCTTATAATGGAAAATGGTGGCCTACTGGTAAGAGGCAGTAGTGCAATCCTGAAGGCATAGGTTCAAATTCACTAGATGTTCCATGGACCAAGATAGGCTCTCCCTCCTCCCCGCAATTTACTGCTTCTGAAAACCACTGGAGGGTCAGCTATGAGTCAGTTCTGACGCAAAAGAACTCAACAACAACAATGAATATCCTACATTTCATTAATATCTTTGTCCTCGCCTTTGTCTGCTGTTTTTTGTTATGTGATTTTTGTTTTGTTTTGCCTCTGTTTAAGTTACTCTGATTACTCTTTCATTATTTCACGAGGACAAATTAGATAAACAGGCATCACTATTTCAGAGGTTTATGAGGATTTCTTGGACGTGAATTGTTCATTAAATATTTTCTCCTTTAAATATATATCCCCAGAATTTTTTTTTTGTTTAAATGGTTTTGATATTTTGAAACAAAATATCAAACAAAATGTCAACATCTCAATGCCTTTAAGCCCAAATTCTCGGTGTTACAATTTGTTGGTTATTGCTTTTCATTCACTGACTTCATCTTTCATTCACTTACTACATCTTTCAGACCTCACCTCACGCTATGTCCCTGGATTAGTAAACCAAACTCTAGAAATTAGAACTCAAGTGTTAATGCAGTATAGACATTATTGAACCTAATAGTTTATAGTATCAAAATCTATTTCTATAGGGGCCTTCTTCATTGATTCCCACTGATTTATTCCTTAGTCCCAATCCATATGCTTCCATTCATTAGTTATTAATGCAACTTTATCTTGAATCAGACAATTTTCTAGACATATAAAGTTTCTGACTGCTTCAGGTTTTACAGTTTGGTAAAAGACTAAACTGGTAAGCATCTTATTGCAAAAGGACTTCTGAGAACAGCTTCTCTACCCATTGCCTGAGTTCCCCCTTGAGGGCATGGTTTTCCGTTGTCTCGCCTGTGGATGCATGGCTTGCAATTGCTCAGTGTCTTCAATGTCATCAACAGCTGTGAGGCCAACATAATAGAAAGAGCTAACCTGACTGCAGAGATACAATAGCAAATAGAGATTGATGGAGCCAGAACAGGCCAGGGCCAGAGCACTTGAGTAGTAATCTTTGGTATTAGGAAAGAAGAAACAGCAGATTTCTCTACACAGCATGTCCTTCAAGGCCAGACGAGACGTTACTGTGACTGTGATATCTTGCCGTTGACTAAAAAGTTACCTTGAGTAATTGAAAGACTGTATCTTGATGTTCATTGAGAAGTTTTCTGAACTAATTGAGGGATTGTGTCTTGCTGTTAACCTGGCTTGAGACTGCTGTTTACTGAAACTGGACTTTCACCGTGTCCATAGCCTTTAGACTCTGCACTCTCTGCCCCCAATCTGCTTCCATAATAAACTCCACAATTTTACCTAAAAAGAGATTCTGTAAAGTCTGTTTGGTCATACGCAACGCTTTTCAGCCTCAGTAATTAGTAGAAATAGGCATAGCAGAGTGGGCATCCATGCCTGACCTTATACTATGTTTTATACTTTGTTGCTATGGACAGTTCCTCTTTGCAAGGAAGGTGGAACAGGGAGATTCTGAAGGAAGGAGTACAAAGGAAGATCTCGTAAATGAGACAATGCCCAAGAAGAAAAAGAAATCAAGAAAAAGAGCCAAATGTACAAGAATCTTGAGAGTTTGCCCAGTAGAATGGAGCAGTTCTGCAAATTCATGGAAAGGATGGCTGTAGAGTGTTTGGGACACATTTTTCAGTTCAAGCCACCAACTAAAAGAGATAATTGCTTTGGGCTTGAGATTTAAAGAGGTTTTTGTGTCAATTCTCAGTTTTATCTTTGTTTTTTACCCAGGTTTTCCTAGGTCCTGTGATTCAGAGTTGGATATGCTTCCAACTTTCACTGACTATGCAGGTCTCTCCCTTTCTTACACTTTCCACTTTAGGTTTATTTTATTTACTTTGGATCTTTGAGAAGGTAAGTTGAACAAAATTGTCCATTTTGTAACATCTTCATCTTCAGATTCCAATCAGTTTTCAATTAAGGGTGTTTAACTAAAGATATAAGGGCTTAGTGGCCCAATGGTTAATACTTGGCTACTAATTAATTGCCTATCTGATCCTGCAAGACATTCCAATAAAGAAAGAGGTGGTGGTTTACTTCTGTAAAAATTTACAGCCTTGGAAAACTATGGGACAGTCCTATTCTGGTCTACAGGCTTCCTATAATTTGGAAAGGACACCAGAACAATAGATGTTGGTGTGTGGGTTTGCTTGTTTCCTTGTTTTTTTAAAGTATGATTACAAAAAGCCAATGATTTGGCGACAATTTATAATAAAAGCATTGTTTTTCCAAAGCATTATCTACTGTGAATCTTTCAATTATCTTCTGAAATAGCAGAACATATACTCACACTTTTAATAATAAATACTTAGCCAAGTGCATATTTCATACAGATAATGAACCTAATCTGCCATTAATTTTATGTGCATCAAACATACATTTATTTTTTTCGATATAGAGAAAACCTTGGTTGCAGGAAAGCAGTCTGCCTAGCTTGATTGTAAGGATCTCAGCCTGCCCAGAACACAAGCATCATAGACAAACCTTGCATGGTATTGAGAAGCAGGAAATCAACTTGCCCAGAATAAATACTTTACGGCCCTGATCAGAAGGAACAAAACCTGTCTAGCTCCTATGCAGGAACACAAACTTTCCAGAACTTAAGTGGTTTTAATATAGCCCACCCAGCTTTGATTGGAACCCAGATCTCCCCAGCAAAGGCCACCACTTGACACATCGAGCCCAACTCGCCTAAGACTTTGGCCTGCTACTGCTAGGACACAGCTATTCACAGTGAAGGACTCTATTTCCCTGCTACACAGTGGTGACAGGCCAAGAATATTTCCATCAGATAATAGAACTGAGCTACTCTTATGTCTCCAAGAAGCTGTAGTAGTGCTGTAGATAAAACAATGAACTACTGATAGAAAGGCAAGACCCTACCCCATCCACCCTTCGAAGACATTGCTGACACATCAGTGCTATAGGGCCACACCAAAGTCTGGAAACCCCATTATCCTGCTGCCCAATAGAGACTGGTAAGAAAACAGCAGTCAGAAAATTGATATCATAAAAAATAAGGAACTGGTAACTAGCCACTCAGACACAATATAAGCTGTTCATGAATACCAAGAAAAATCCCATATAGTGTAAAGGAAGCAACAATCAGGTTAAACATTATGAAAAAAGAAAACAAACTTTATCTTAAAAAAATTAACCAAAGAAAAAAAATTAACCAGATTAAAGGTACAACAAATACTTCAGAGACAGAAAGGCAGAAGAAATACACCAACATAGAGTTCCAAGAATTGCAATTGAGGAGGTTACAAATGAGGGAAGAAAGATATGAAACCATAAGTAAAAAGGAACAAAAATTTATCACAAGTCATATATGGCACAATCAATATGTTGTTGTTGTTGTCGTTGTTGTTGTTGTTGTCATGTGCCTTCCACTCACTTGTGACTCATAGCAACCAGAACTATACAACAGCTCTGAAGATTGCCCTGTCCTGAGCCAGTTTCACTGACTTGGACACAGCTACCAACATTGTGCTAGTTACTGTATCAATCCATCTCCTCCAGGGTCTTCCACTCCTGCATTGTTCCTCCACCCTTCCCAATGTGATGTCCTTCTCCAAGGATCAGTCCCTCCAGTCACATGCCCAAAATATGTGAGACAGAGCTTCAAAATCCTAGCCTACAAGGAGAAACTTGGTTTCACCCTCTGCAAGACAATGTAATTATTTTTTTTTGGTAGTCCACAGTATGTTCAAGACTCTTCTCCAGCACCACAATTCAAAGATATCAATTCTTCTGTCATCTCTAGTCATTGTCCAGTTCTCTGACACATAGTAAGTAATTGTGAAGATCATGGCCCAGATTGCTGTTGTTGTTGTTGTTGTTGTTTGATGCGTCGAGTCGTAGACCCTATGAACGAACAGCCTGAGCACTGTTAGTACATACAGTTTCCGGAGGCAAGCCATTTCGGAAGTGGATGCTGCTCCTGCTTCCAGGCTTGATTTAGTCGGGAAGCTCCAGCCAACACTGTCCACCACGGGTACCAGTTACCACGATTGGCACATCACTGTCACAGTCTTCAGCATGACAGCAACCATGAGTTACCTCTGTACAGCAACGCACAGACCAGTGCTATACCACCTAGAAGAAATGGCCCAGATTAAGTACATATTAATCTCTAAACTGACATCGTTGATTGTTAGGACTCTGCAGAGGTCATTGACAACATTTGCTCAGTGAAATTCGTCCTTTGATTTCTTAACTTCTGGCGCCAAGAATGTTGATTGTGGAACCAAGCAAGCTGTACTTGTCAACAACTTCAATTTCTTCTCTTCCTATCATCATGCTGCCAATTGGCTCAGTGGTGAGAATTTTTATTTTGATATTGAGTTTCAATCCCCGTTGAAGACTACAGTCCTTGACCTTCCGCAGCAAGTGCTTCAGGTCCTCCTCAGTTTCATCAAGCAAGGTTTGTATCATCTGTATAACATAGGTTATTGATGAGTCTTCATCCAATTTGATGCTACATTCCTCCTTATAAAGCCCAGCCTCTTGAATAATCTGTTATGCATATAGATCAAAAAAGTATGGAGACAGGTTGCATCCCTGACGCACTTCCTTCCTGATTTTTCTAAAAAGAAGAAAGAAAAAAAAATCCCACCAAAAAAAAACCCCAAAATCAATAGAATAACATTAAAATGTAATCCAGAATAACAAGACTATGTTTGTTGTTGTTGTTACGTGCCGTCGAGTCGCCTGCGACTCATAGAGACCCTATGTACAACAGCCCTAAACTCCGCTCTGTCCTGTGCCAATCGCACTGTCTCTGACACTCCCATCCCAATTATCCCAATCACTGAATCAATCCACCTCATAGAGGGCCTTCCTCTCCTGCGCTGTCCCTCCACCCTCCCAAGCATGATGTCCCTCTCTAAGGACCCGTCTCTCCTCACAACATGTCCAAAGTAAGTTAGACAGAGCCTCAGAATCCTTGCCTCCAAGGAGCCACCCGGTTTAACCCTTTCCAGGACAAATCTGTTTGTTTTCCTAGCAGTCCAGGGTATTCTCAATACTCTTCTCCAGCACCACAGCTCAAAGGCATCAATTCTCCTTCTATCCTCCTTGGTCATTGTCCAACTCTCTGACTATAGTGTAGAAATATTTGAAGGAACAAAAGGCCAGAATAGTAGAGATAGAAGAGAGAGTCAGTGAGAGAGTAAGCAAAAACCTTAATGAGAAATTACTAAGAGAAAAAACAGAGACTACAGAAGGAAAATGAAGAAAATAAAAGAATTATGTGGG
The DNA here is from genome assembly GCF_000299155.1 of Elephantulus edwardii. Classification (NCBI taxonomy): domain Eukaryota; kingdom Metazoa; phylum Chordata; class Mammalia; order Macroscelidea; family Macroscelididae; genus Elephantulus; species Elephantulus edwardii. Next base: position 12,506,034 of record NW_006399772.1, on the reverse strand, counting down.
GTGACATCAAATGAAAAAACATACTTGTGATTGGAAACCCAAAGCAGGAGTAAAACGACATATATTTAAACTCTCCAAAATAAAAAGACAAAGATATAATAGTGAAAGCTGTGTGAGTAAAACAAAGAATCACCTACAAAGGGAATAAAACAGACTAAGCTCTGATATCTTAGTAGAAATGAAGCAAGTAGACAGCAAAGGGATGACATAAACTACATAACATCAACAGCAATAGAAAAGGAAAAATAGGCTCCTCCAATAGCATCTAGAAGAAAGGAAATTAGTAGGATAAAAGCTGAAATCAATGGAATAGAAAAACATAAAACCAATTGAAATAATCAACAGGACCTGGTGCTGATTCTTTGAAAGAATCCATAAAATAGACAAACCACTGGCAAACTTCACAAGAGGGTAAAAAAGACACAAATAAGTCTAATAAGAAATGAGAGGTGACATCACAGTGGAGTCAGCTAAAATTAAAATTATAATAATGAATATAATGAAAAGCTAACAAAGGGATACATGCTGAAGTAAAAGAGCTGATCAGAACATTTCAAAGGGCAGCACAAGACAAAACAAAGGATTATAACAGGACGTGCAGCAAGCTGGGATTGAAGAATAATGAGAGAAGAACTCACTCTGCATTTTTCAACCTGAGAGAACTGAAAATAAAATTTAAACCTTGAGTTGCAATATTTAAAAATGTTATGAGCAATATATTGAATGACTCAGAAAGCATCAAAAGTAGAGGGAAAATACAGAATTGAAAAAAAAAGAAAGAAAAGAAATGATTGACAAATTTCTAGAAGTACCGTATCAGCAGGAGCCAAAGATAATATAGGAGAAAGTGGAAGCTGCATTGAAGACATTGGCAAAAGAACATAGCCCCCAAAATTGAAGGGATACCAATTTATTTGTTTCAGTTTATGCAGCCTTGGATGCACTCATCAGTGTATGCTAGGAAATTTGGAGGACAGCCTATCAGGGTAAAAAATTGGAATAGGTCCATATTTGTTTCTATTCCCAAGAAATATGATCCAACTAAGTGTGGAAACTATTAAAAATTATCATTGATATCACATGCAAGCAAAATACTACTGAATATCATTCAAAAATGGTTGGATCAGTACATAGGAAACTGCCAGAAGTTCAGAAACTATTTAAAAGAGGCTATGGAATCAGGAACATCATTGCTGATGGCAGATGGATCCTGGCTGAAAGTAGAGAATACCAGAAGCATGTCTATTTGTGCTTTATTGACTATATGCACAAGTGTTTGAGTGGATCATAACAAGCTGTGGCTGACATTGAGAAGAATGGGAGTCCCAAAGCACTTAATCGTGCTCATGTAAAACCTATACCTAAACCAGGAGACTGCTGTGTAAACAGAGTGGGGAAACAGTGAATGGTTTAAAATTAAGAAGAGATTCCATTAGGGTTGTATTCTCTCTCCATATCTATTCAATCTGTACACTTATTATTCATACATATGAGCAAATTATTCGAGAAGCTGGAGTCTATGAGGAAGAATGTGGCGTCAGAATTGCAGGGAGACTCATCAATAACCTGTGTTATGCAGATGACACAACCATGCCGGGAAAGTCTGCAGTCAGAGCCCTTTTCAAATCATTGAGGAATAATGATGTCAATTTGAGAACTAAGGTGTATCTGATTCAGGCCATGATTTTTTCGATGACTTGCTATGCATCTGAGAGCTAGACAATGAATAAGGATGACTCACAGCTAAACTTCCCTTTGGTTTCTGAGTCTTTAAAGCGCATGAAAGATGTCCATTATTCTCTTGTGGAGCTGCTGGTGGATTTGAATTGCCAGAGTAATACTCCTTTTGGATTAGTGCACTTCCCTATCTACTTCACAATCCTGCTTGCTGAAACTGAGGAGGACCTGAAGTGCTTGCTGCAGAAGGTCAAAGACTGCAGCCTTCTATATAGCTTGGAGCTCAACATCAAGAAAACAAAGATCCTCACCACTGGCCAATTGGCAGCATCACAATAGATGGTGAAGAGATTGACATTGTTGACAGTTTCAGTTTTCTTGGCTCTACAATCAACACTCTTGGTAACAGCAGCCAGGAAATTAAAATATGAATTGCATTGGGAAAGTCTGTCAAAGACCTTACCAAGGTAAGGAGGAGCAACAATGTTAGTCTGGAGACTAAGGTGTACCTGATACAGGCTATGGTCTTTGCCATTACTTACTATGCATCAGAGAGCTGGACAATGAGTAGGAATGATAGAATGAGAGTTGATGCCTTTGAGTTGTAGTGCTGGAGAAAAGTATTGGAAACCAGGCTGCTCCTTGAAGGCAAGGATTCTGAAGCATCGTCTGACATACTTTGGACATGTTGCAAGGAGGGATCAATCCTTGGAGAGGGACATCATGCTTGGGATGCTTGAGGGACAGTGCAGGAGAGAAAGACCCTTGATGAGATGGATTTATTCCATCACTGGAGTAATGGGGATGGGCTTGTTGGAGACAATAAGATTGGCAAGACATAGAGCAGTGTTTAGGGCTGTTGTACATAGGGTCACTATGTACATAGTCACAAGTGACTCAATGGCACATAACAACAACATCTTGATCAAGGAACATCTCTACAGGATTCCTGCTTGATCTATGTCCTGGGAGTTTCCCTGCAGAATGAATTCAGGATTGTCTCTGTATGAAAAACAACAAAACCCAAAAGTTTCAGTCTAGCTATTTGACTATTCTCATATTATACAAGTAACACACTCTCCTTCCACAGCTGAGGGTTAGGGGGTTTCTTGTTTCTTAGAAGTAGCTATTTTTCCCCCTCCCTTAACTGCTGAAAAGTACAAGTCTCTATGTTGATTACTTGCTCTGGGTATGTTTTCAATTTTACATCCAGGTCCTTCATCTACTTTGAGTTACTTTTTAAATACTGTATAAGTGATGTATTCATTTTCAATTTTCTTCTACTATCAGTTATATATCCCAAAGAAATAAGATTTTCAACATGAACACTCATGTTCATAATAGTAGTGTGTCTAGCACCAAGAGATGGGAAGGGCCCAAGTGTTTATCAATAAATAGATGATACATTTACATTATGGAGTATGACTCAATACTAAAAAAACAATAACAATTTATTAATCACTTTGTAATATGGATGCATCTAGAAGACATTATGTTAAATGAAAGAAGATAGTCACAAAAGGACTAAGGTTGTATAAGATCACTGTTAGTAAAAAAAAAGAAAGAAAATTTTGCACAGCGAATTCTTGGATGGCTACCAGGGCAAAAAGAGTAGAGTAAAAATGAATAACTGTATAATGTTGTTGTTGTTGCTGTTGTTGTTGTGTAACTCTGAGTCAAGTATGACTCATAGCAAATTTATAAACAACAAATCCAAACCCTGACCTATACTGTGCCATCTTCATCCTCTCTGACACACTAGAACCCACTGCTGCAGACACTTGTGCAATCTACCTCACTGAGGGTATTCTCTTTTACTGGCACTCCATCTTAGCAAGTATTATGTCTCTTTCCAAAGAAAAGACTCTCTTAGCAACATATCCAAAGTATGAGAGACAAAGCTTCATTCACCACCTTTGCCTCTGAAGAGACTCTGGTTGCACTTTCTCCAGGATGTATCTGTTCTTTTGGCAATCCACAAGTTATTAAGCACTGTTCTTAAACACCATAGCTCAAAGGCATCAGTTCTTCCACCATTCTTATTCATTGTCCAGCTCTCAGAGACATAGCATGTGATTGAAAAGACCAAGGCCTGATTCAGGCACACCTTAGTTGTCAAGAAAACATAATTGCTCTCAGATAATTTGGAGAGGTCTCTAACAGCAGACTTGCTCAATGTAATATGTCTCCTTATCTTCTGATTCTTAATAACAAGGGCATTAATTGTTGGTCTAAACAAGATTAAATCATGGACAACTTCAATCTTTCTCCATCTATCATGATGTTGTCTATTGGTCCAGTGGTGCGGACCCTTGTTTTGTTAATGTTGAGATGTTCTTCTGCAGCAAGCATTTCAAGTTCTACTCACTTTCTGTAGGCAAGGTTGTGTCATCTGCATAACACAGGTTGTTGATGAATCTTCCTCCTGATTCCACATTCCTCTTTGTAAAGTCCAGCATCACAATTTATTTTCTCAACAGATAGACTGAACAGATAACAGAGAAAAGACACATCCTTGACACATACCCTACCTGATTTTAAACCATCCAGTATTCAATAATTAGCTTCTTGATCTTGGTATAGGTTTTGCATAAGTACAATTACATATTCTGGGACTCCCATTCTTCTCAATATTAGTTTGCTTGTAAACCTTCACTCAAATCACAACAAAAAAATTTGAATGTCCAATCACAATCAAATGGATTGAGATATTATGGTGCATTCACATGATGGAATAGTATGCAGCATGCAGGAGAAATGATTTGGAAAGTTACTACCAAACTTGTGTGGGTCTGGAGAGCATTATGTTCAGTCCAATAAAGACAAACACTGCATAAGACCATTACTGTATAAATAGAACGATAACTAGTAAACATGTATGAGGATCTGAAGGGGCGGGGGGAGGTAGAAGCAGAGAGGTGAGGAGGAGCAGGGGGATAATCATAGGGCTGCATAATTTGATGGGTAGAGGGAGGGGTGGATGAAGGAAATGAAAAAGATCCAGTGTGAAAAATAATGGATATACAAACTTTGTAAGTAAACCATTATAATTTTTTTAAATTTAAAAAATACATTTTAGTGAGCTAAAAATATGTCCTTTTTGATATTCATGTATGACAATTTTCACACATTTTATGGAATTCAGCCTTCATAGTCTTAATCCCTGATTGTTGTTGTTGTTAAGTGTCGTCGAGTAGCAGGTTAACCTCTGATAGATGTACAAATTATTTTGTCAATATTGTCCACATTCTCTATTTTTTGGTTCTATAGTTATATTTCATCAAAGTGATCTACACTACATATTTTTTACTAACTTTTATTCCTTTGCCACATGACACATTAGAGAGAAATAAAAGGAAGTGAAAACAAAGGCATATATATTCAGAATATTTTGTGCATTTTAAATCAGTAGTACTTGATGAATAAGTTACAATAATATTTTCCTTCAAGAAATAGATCTTAACCATTATTTCACACAACCAATGTAAGGAAGAATAATCATTCCCTCCCATCACTTTATTTTTTTATAAACCAATTCAAATTGGAATCTACTGTCTCCTTTTACCAAAAAATTTTACAACCTACAATTAAGGCTCATAAACCTTGTCAGCCATTTTATAAGGCAGATCTGAGGGACAGACGCTCTGGGTGTAGAAGGTGTAGAAAGTGTGGCAAGATTTAATGATTATTAGTTGATGTGAAGTGTTATAATTTGAACAATGGCCAGTTAACAATTTCTGATAAAATTTGCAGAGGGCTCATGAAAGTTAATCATGCTTGAGTTCCTTCCACAGAGTCTCCTCACTTTAAGCAATATACGTTCCTGAAAATCCTATGTCAATTGGACATTTGTAAATTAAAGCAGAAGTTCATCTGGACTTGAGTTGTCATTGCAGATAAATGTTATCTTCATTATGGTTGTTCTGTAATTGGCCCTGGTTCAACCAATGCTTGGCTTTTCCTGGGTTCTGTTTCTTTGTTAAATAACAAACATCCCAGTGCCCCAGGGAGATTACTGCTTAATAGCACCCTGTAAATTGTTTAGTAAAGTGAACCATTATGCTTCTATTGATTAAAAAAGAGAGGAGCACAGTAATAAGAAAACAACTATTATTAAAATTCCTTTGTGAAAAGGGGAAGTAAAGATGGTAGAAATAATCCATGAAGGCAATTTTTTCTGTAGTTATTTCATTTAGCTTCTCAATACTCTTCCACTCTCCTTCTCATCTAGACTCAGAGAAGACTCATAACTGACCCTCCATTGGGCATCTGAGACCGTAAATTGCACAAGAAGAAAAAGCCCATCTTTCTCCATCAGACTAGCTGGTGGATTTGAATCATCAGAGATGTGGCCTTTGGGTTAGCAGTGTAATTCCATATGGACTGGAGCAGATGTAGGAATTCTTTCCCTCTTTTAACAAATACGACAGCTCAGAGATGAGACATTATAGTGATATAGGATCAGAGACACCCTCTGCCTGACCTAAATCCATCCCCTTTTTACTCTTGAACGGATATGCTTGATTCATACCCGAGAACGCAATTTCCAGAATTTCAAGAACTTCCTAAAAAAAACACAACATGTCAATGCATGCATATCTATAAAAATCAAAACTCCAGATTCATATGGGTTAAAGTGGGCCCCAAAGTCCCCATATAGAAAAATTTAAATTAGGTGCATTTCCTGAAAGCCTTGTGTTTCATAATTCTACTTTAATTTTACTTCAAATCTGAGTCATTGTCATCATTTTAAAACTAAAGGAAAACTTTTTGTTAGTACTGTCCACTGGGTCATGAAGAAGGCCCCTAGTTAATTCTAGTTAATTCCAGCATCAGAGGTCAAGTTTCTTTTAGATTCCTGATGAGCCACAATAAATGAAATGCCAAGTGCCATGGTCCTCCACTCTTCTGAAGATTTCCCTTGCCTTAGTCCTCTGCCTTAAAATTAGAAAATGTTCCTGGACTTCTGTGAAAGTCTTTTGTGTTGAAATCCTATTGTTGTTTCTTGTTTGCCTTCAAGATGAAACTGACCCTTAACTGACCCTCTGGCAGGTTTTCAGAAGCAGGAAATTGAAGGGGAGGAGACTGCTCATCCTTCTGCCTGGTACACCTGGTAGACTAGGACAGCAAGGATTTAGCATTGTTGTTGTTGTTATGTGCGTCGAGTCGCTTGAGACTCATAGCGACCCTATGTACAACAGCTCTAAACTCTGCTCTGTCCTGTGCCAATCACACTGTCTCTGACACACTCATCCCGATTGCCCCAGTAACCGAATCAATCCATCTCCCAGAGGGCCTTCCCCTCCTGTGCCTGCCCTCCACCCTCCCAAGCATGATGTCCTTCTCCAAGGACCGGTCTCTCCTTACAACATGACAAAAGTATATCAGACAAAGCTTCAGAATCCTTGCCTCCAAGGAGCAGCCCGGTTTAACCCTCTCCAAGATGAATCTGTTTGTTCTCTTAGCAGCCCATTGCACCTTAAGCACTCTTCTCCAACACCAAAGCTCAAAAGCATCGATTCAAAAAAAAAAAAAAGAAAAAGCATCAATTCTCCTTCTATCCTATCCTCCCTGGTCATTGTCCAGTTCTCTGACGCATAACAAGTGATTGCAAACACCACGGCCTGTACCAGACGCACCTTAGCCTCCAGAGACACACGGTTGCTCTTCAGTAATTTAGAGAGGTCCCTGACAACAGACTTTCCCATTGCAGTATGTCTTTTAATTTCCTGGCTGCTGGTGCCATTAGTGTTGATTTAAAGCTGTAAACAATCTCAATCTCTTCACCATCCATCCTGATGCTGCCAATTGGTCCGGTGGTGAGAATCCTTGTCTTCTTGACATTGAGCCTCAATCCATATTGAAGGCTGCAGTCCCTGACCCTCAGCAGCAAGAGCTTCAGGTCCTCCTCAGTTTCAGCAAGCAGGGTTGTGTCATCTGCATAACACAGATTGTTTATGGATCTTCCACCAATCCTGATGCCATATTTTGCCTCATAGAGCCCAGCCTCCCGGATGATCTGTTCTGCATACAGGTTGAAAAGATATGGAGACAGGACACGTCCCTGGCATAAGCCCTTCCCAATTTTGAACCATGCAGTGTTTCCTTGCTCTGTTCTGACAACTGCCTCTTGGTTCAAGTATAAATTTCGCATTAGCATGATCAAGTGTTCTAGGATTCCCATTCTTCTCAGAGTCAACCACAGTTTGTTATGATCCACACAGTCAAACGCCTTTGCATAATCAATGAAGCACAGATAGACATTCCTCTGGTACTCCCTGCTTTCAGTACAGCTCTTTATCACTAGGCCGTCAGAGATCCTGCAGTATTTTATTTACTTGGTATGGAAAATCATACACAGTCTTTAGCATTTTATAATAGTTTTGATCAATTGACTTAAATAGTAACAATTTATTGCATTTTACAGCATTAATTGTTACTCGTGAGTGCTTTTTGGATCAAGTATAATTTTGTGTTTCAAATGGTCAGCTAGTAAAGACATGTGTGAGTAGGAAAGGTGGATTGAAAGTGAGAGATTCAACCGTGAAGTAAGTTGAAGTCTTTTTTAAGTGACATGCACAAAGTTGGTATTACCTTTTATAATGGAAACCGGTAAAAATAAAGATGGAATAGAATCCTGGCAAACATTTAGAAAGCACTAGAATCTTACACTAAAGTGGAAATGGGGGTGGAGAATTAATTTTACTTATGAGATATCATACATGGTGACCGAGGATAGAGGAAAAGCCTGTCATTTCATCCTGGAAATTAAAAGGATGCAAAACCATTAGCAGAGAAAGGAAGACACAGTTAAATCTGGACTGAGGTGTTAGGAAGGAATGAACAACTAAATGTTTTGGGTTTCAAAACTCCTTATGAAGATGAGGCATGAGTTCAGAAGGCGATGGTGACTAGGGGTGTAATTGCTACAGCACTCTCAAGAATTGAGATCACTGATGGGAGGATGGAGAGGAGGACATCGAGGACTGAGATGGGGTCTTTAGGTTTGGAAATGGAAGTAGAGCCACTGGAGGATGTTGCTGAAAGGAACAGGGGCAAGAGTATAGACAAAGTAGTGAGGCAAAGCTTCACGGCCGTGAGAAGTGAAAAGAATTTCACCAAGAAATCCCTCAGCTAAGGACTTGAATATTACAGAGGCATAAAAAGTCTTCTGGGATAAGGTGATTGAACTTAAAAGATAGAGGTTTTGCTCAGATTGAAAAGTGTCATGATAATCCAGTGGATGGTGGAATGATATCTCAGAAATCCATAAATCCGACACTTTGGAAAAAGGGAGAATAAAAGAACCATACATTTTAGTCAGACAACCTTGGTAAAATATAAGAACTTTGGCTAATGAAAAACATGCAAATGTACCTCATTACGTTTTAGTGTTAAGTGAACACACTGAGTAATGTGGCACAAATGTACTCTGCAAATTTGGAAGGGGTTCACAATTTGTTCCTAATGGTAATTGAGAAAAATTAATTCTTAATTACAACACCTAAGGCTTTATGGACAAGAATTGGCCGCCCCACATAGTTTTTATTGAGGCATAAATAACGTTAATTTTGTGTACTTCTAACTTGTGAAAAATTTTTTTAAACAGGGTTCCCAGAGTTTAAATTAGTAATATTGGCAGAATAAAGGATACTGCCGTAGGTCGAACAAGCTGTTAGTCTATCTTAACCCAATATTGCACCAGGCTTTACAAAACAAAACACACAGTACACATTAAACAAAATTCCAAGAAGAGCAGAATCTAACTGAAGGTAAGCCTCAGAGAATCCTGTCACAGGAACTTTCCCCCTAATCTCCAAACCCACTCAAACAACTCATCTATTTTTATCTACTTTTTCCCTCTCCTTATCTTCTATTAGCCCCTTACTTAAAATATAGTTGAATGTGATGTTTATATAGTAAAAGAAACTTTTTTATATCATTATGGAAATTATATATAATATCGAGTTTGTGATCAGAGATGGTTATGTATATTTAAAACATACTTGCCACTAAAAGCATACATATAAGAAAATGTCAAACAAATATTTCTAAGTTTTATATGAACTGTCTTTCAAAATGAAAACCAAAATTAGTCAGGATGCCTGAGAGTCAGACAGCTTGACACACCCTAGAGCAAAAATCAGTGTGGGAGCAGGAACTAGACTATCACAGATGACTTTTCAAGGTTGTTGAGGCCATTTTGGTCCATAGTGACCTTCTGTAGGATTTCCAAAGCTGTAACTGTTCGTGGGAGAAAACCTCATTTTTCTTCCTCTGAGCTATTGATGTATTTGAACCACCAACCTTTTGATTAGAATCCTGACAGTTGTGCCTAATCTGCCAGAGCTACAGCAATAGACGTCAACTGCTGTCTCTCCTGACTCATAATGTCTCAATGTATGTCAGAGTGGAGCTATGCTCAGTAGTTCAGTGACTGATTTTTATTGTTGTTGTTATTGCTGTTGTTATGTACCATTGAGTCAGAACTGACTCATAGTTGACCCTTCGGTGAGAATTTGGGTTTGAAGACGCAGTGAATCACCTGGGAAGAGATTGTCCATCTTTCTCTCACAAAGTGGCTAGTAGATTCAAAGTGCATGAGTTTGAATTGACAGTACAACTCCTTGCCATTAAGCTACCAGAACTTGGCAGTAGATCGCCAAATCTGTTCACCATATCCAGCAGCCTGAAAGCTGCAACCTTTCAGTTAGCAGCTGTAGGACTTTTAAAACAGTTACAAAGTATTCTTTCTGAAAAATACTTTGTTGTTGTTTGTTACTATGTGCCCTCGAGTCGCCTGCGACTCATAGCGACCCTATGTACAACAGCCCTAAACTCAGCTCTGTCCTGTGCCAATCGCACTGTCTCTGACACTCCCAACCCAATTATCCCAGTCACTGAATCAATCCACCTCATAGAGGGCCTTCCTCTCCTGCGCTGTCCCTCCACCCTCCCAAGCAAGATGTCCCTCTCCAAGGACCGGTCTCTCCTCACAACATGTCCAAAGTATGTTAGATGAAGCCTCAGAATCCTTGGCTCCAAGGAGCCACCCGGTTTAACCCTTTCCAGGACAAATCTGTTTGTTTTCCTAGCAGTCCATGGTATTCTCAATACTCTTCTCCAGCACCACAGCTCAAAGGCATCAATTCTCCTTCTATCCTCCTTGGTCATTGTCCAACTCTCTGATGCATAACAGGTGATTGCGAAGACCATGGCTTGTATCAGACGCACCTTATTCTCCAAAGAGATACCATTGCTCTTCAGCCCTTTGGAGAGGTCCCTAACAGCAGTCTTTCTCATGGCAATGCGCCTTTTAATGTCCTGGCTGCTGGTGCCAAGACTGTTGACTATGGAGCCAAGCAAACTAAAGCTGTGTGCAATCTCAATCTCTTCACCATCCATCCTGATGCTGCCAATTGGTCCAGTGGTGAGAATCTTTGTTTTCTTGACATTGAGCCTCAATCCATATTGTAGGCTGCAGTCCTTGACACTCTGCAGCAGGTGCTTCAGGTCCTCCTCAGTTTCAGCAAGCAGGGTTGTGTCGTCCACATAACACAGATTGTTGATAAATCGTCCACCAATCTTGACCCCACATTTCTCCTCATAGAGCCCCATCTCCCGGATAATCTGTTCTGCATATAGGTTGAAAAGGTATGGAGATAGGATGCATCCCTGGCGTACGCCCTTCCCAATTTTGAACCATGCAGTGTTCTTTACGTGATGTTAAAGTATTACAGTTACATCTTGTTCAGTGATTGTGGTTTATAAACATGATTTCCATAAAAATAACTGAAGCAGTAGGGATATTTATATATTTGAAAATAACTCTGTGTAGTCTAGTAAAACCCATTTTTGCAAAATTTTTATCACCCTCAAGCCAAGTTTCTAACAATGCTCTGCAAATAAGTAATTGCCATGTTTTAACTTTGATTGGATTCACTTAAAAGTTCCTTGCTGAATTTTATCCTTCAACAGGGAATTTTTAAGCTTCCATTTATATGCTACACACCAAAGGTAGTTATAACGTCTGACTTGCCATAAAGTACAGAGCTAAACAATTCTTAAATTGAAAGATCAAGATGTCCCCAAAAGGCAACTAAAAATAATAAGTGCAATTTCAAAAACATAGTTCTATTTTATGTCGTTTACATCAAATCTGTAGAAAGAAATATTTAAGGGACACATTTGTGAACAAATGTGTCCCTTAAATCTATAGTAACACTTTGTGTTTTATATAAATATTTGAAAAGTAGGAGCTAATATCCTAAAAATTATGTATTACTTAATTATATAAAATACATCATTCACAAACCTCTTAGAAACTACTCCAGGTATTTTACCAGAACAATATAGCTTAAAGTACAAAAAATATACACAAGTGAAGAAGCAATTAAAATCAGTAATAAAAATCAAACATAAAAATCAGCGTACCATGCCAAAGGCCTTTTGAAATAAAAGAGCTTTAAACCTACAGAACATAAAAGGCAGCTAATTCAGTAGTTGTCCTCGATTGAAGAGAGGACATTTCATAGCCCTAGGCTGCCCAACTCAAATTCTTGCGCTTGTATGTTTCAGATTGAAAATTACCTTACCCTAAAAGTTGACTAGACCATCATCATGTCTCTTCTTTCCAATAGTCTGCTTAGAGAACAGTGTTACCAGAGAGATTCAAAACAAAAGGGACAAATACAAACATACAGGTTTGTAGATTTTCTTTGTTCTGGACAGTGTCAAACTTCAAGCTTTAAGCATAAAAATTAAAAACAAATTATTATTTACAGCTTATACTCCTAGCATTCTTCACCATCTAAACATACAGGTATCTATGGTTGAAATAAAAGGGATAGAGATACTTTTCCACAAATAACTTATTTTATTGGAAAGATAGGATTTTCAAATAGGATAGCATATGCATTCACTTATCAAGAAAGGACCAAAAACATTTAAATAGAATTTATCCTCAAAATTTTAATATTCTCCTTTATAGCAGGATTGGGAAAATATCTACTTTTTTATCTTTAATTGAACTGTTGCCATCTTTAAATGAATGGCCTAATGTTACTCTAATTTCAGTTTGATTTCATTGGATGAGATGGGAAATGCTTACTCTGTTCAACAATGAGCTTCCATGTCATTCCAATTTAATATAGCCTGGTGTACACTTGGTATGTGAAAAAAATCAAAGTTAGACCCTGTTGCCATTAACAGTATACCTTCAAGTGAATTTCAAATAGACAAATACTGCTGATTGTGTCTTACGTTTTTCTGGTGCCAAAGTGTTTGAAGAAAGAACGTCACATCTCTTTTTCATCAAATAAAAAAAGGCTTTATAAAATGCTTAGAGATAGGAAGTGAGAGAAAAAGAAGATTCAGAGTCATAAGTCTTGAAGTGTTTTTTTTTCTTTTTGCATAAAAGTGAGAAGATATAAAGGATGAAATAAACAGGCCAATCTACCTGAAAAGAGAACTGTAAGTTTTGACATCAGTTCCAGACTACTAACTTCTAGCTTGAATCTACACACACACACCTGATTTAAAAAAAAAAAAAAAAATACAGAGAGATAGGGATCCTAGCAATCACTGTGAATTACTTGATCTAAGTGGAAACAGGGAGCAGAGTACGCACTGTGTCAATACTACTTCACTCACTCACTCATTGTAGTCTGTTTGCTATTGACTCACAGCGGACACCACAAGCGGGTTTTCAGAGGCTGAATGTGTAGATCATAACAAACTATGGCTGACTCTGAGAAGAATGGGAATCCCAGAACACTTGATCGTTCTAATGCTAAACTTATACTTGGACCAGGAGGCAGTCGTCAGAACAGAGCAAGGGAACACTGCATGTTTCAAAATTGGGAAGGGCGTATGCCAGGGATGCATCCTATCTCCATACCTTTTCAACCTATATGCAGAACAGATTATCCGGGAGGCTGGGCTCTATGAGGAGAAATGTGGGGTCAAGATTGGTGGACGATTTATCAACAATCTGCATTATGTGGATGACACAACAATGCTTGCTGAAACTGAGAAGGACCTGAAGCGCCTGCTGCAGAGTGTCGAGGACTGCAGCCTACAATATGGATTGAGGCTCAATGTCAAGAAGACAAAGATTCTCACCACTGGACCAATTGGCAGCATCAGGATGGATGGTGAAGAGATTGAGATTGCACACAGCTTTAGTTTGCTTGGCTCCATAGTCAACAGTCTTGGCACCAGCAGCCAGGACATTAAAAGGCGCATTGCCATGAGAAAGACTGCTGTTAGGGACCTCTCCAAAGTGCTGAAGAGCAATGGTATCTCTTTGGAGACTAAGGTGCATCTGATACAGGCCATGGTCTTCGCAATCACCTGTTATGCATCAGAGAGTTGGACAATGACCAAGGAGGATAGAAGGAGAATTGATGCCTTTGAGCTGTGGTGCTGGTAGGAAAACAGATTTGTCCTGGAAAGGGTTAAACCGGGTGGCTCCTTGGAGCCAAGGATTCTGAGGCTCCATCTAACATACTTTATACATGTTGTGAGGAGAGACCGGTCCTTGGAGAGGGACATCATGCTTGGGAGGGTGGAGGGGCAGCGCAGGAGAGGAAGGCCCTCTATGAGGTGGATTGATTCAGTGACTGGGATAATTGGGATGGGAGTGTCAGAGACAGTGCAATTGGCACAGGACAGAGCGGAGTTTAGGGCTGTTGTACATATGGTCGCTATGAGTCGCAGGCGACTCGACGGCACATAACAACAACAACATTATACATTGGACAGGAGGAGGTTGTCCAGTTGCCTCCCAAGGAGCAGTGGAGGGATTTGAAATGCCTGCCTTTGGGGTGGCAGCACAACTGGTTACCCAGTAGACCACCAGAGCTCCCTGCATTAGTGCCACCAGGATGTATCAACAGAGGAAAATATGGAAAAAACACTTGCCATAGAGTGAACTGACTCATAGCAACCCTGCAGGAAACAGAAGAAATGCCTCATAGGTTTTCCAAGCCTGTAATCTTTAGCACTATCAACTGCTATATCTTTTTTTCTGTGGAGTGACAGATGGATTTGAATAACTGGATTTCCCATTAACATCAGAACACTTAAACTGTATGACTAGGATTCCTATAGATAATAAATAGATTAGGTTCCATTTTTAAATTTAAACTTCTTTTTAGTTCTATCTTAACTCAAATGAGGCAAAACAAATATTTTATATCAACAACACATCTGAAATCCAATATTGTCAACATACTGTGTAACGGATGCCATCATTTTGTTCTGACAAATGTTCCTCATCATGAATCCTCTTAATAATTTAATGATAAAAAAGAGAATATAGCCAAAGCTTATAGAATGAAAACCGTTTCCTTATTGCCCAATCAACTATAATTTTACTTATATTCAAGTCATATTCCACAAATGATGACTTTGCTTTCTATTTCTGTAAATTCTCCAGGTCAAGTTATGATCCTTAGGAAGATCAAGGTTCATGTGTTGAGGGTTACGTTACATATTTAGACTGTCACAATCTATATTATTATTATTAAGATGAGTGTATGAAGTCCCAAACAATTGTAAAACCAAACTTAAGTATGTGTACATGTATCTCATTATAACAAGTTGTGATATGGTAGGAAGACAAGCCTCAAGGGAGAAAAAGAATCACCTGAACACCTGAGTTGAAAAGTGGAAGAGCTTTATTCACCAGCAGAGGAACAGCTGACTATTATCCAAAATGACCACACTCCTTGGATTGTTCTGGCCTGGGCTTTTTATTGGCAACAGACAAAGGAATAGTTGTGCTACTCTCTCATTGGTTGTTTCAAAGAATTAGTGGGAAGTTAGAGAAGCAGAAGCAAGCATTAAATTCACAGTTTCAGGAAGACAGGGGAAGGTGAGCCAGACTTATTTTTAAAAGGTCACAGTTATTATGGCCTCACAGATGAGAAATATCCTTGCAGCATTACAGACTTCCAGGCTCTTCAGATAAAGCAGCAGATCTACAGGGCTTTTCTCCCCCCTCCATCAGAATTCAAACTCTCTTGCAGAGCCTGTTTTTTCCCCGAGGTTCCTCTCTCAGAGCCAGAGGAAAGAGCATCATATTGAGTGTGGAAGACATGGCTCCCGCCATTAACAAGGTCCAGGCAGCACTGAACTAAAAGATGTGACTTTTGTCGCCTTAACGTGTGAGAGGCATGCTCTAGGATTTGCTGTGTGCCTGTGCAAAATTGCAATCAGCAGTCCTGCCTACTTAGTCTTCTTCCTTTGGCTAAGACATTTGAACATTGTTTAGGATTCAATTTCTTCAGTAAATGGATTGAGATAGAGAATATTAAAAGTCCCTTCAAGCAGTGACTTCTGTGATAGGAAATAACTTCCACTCTACCATCAAGCTGGTTTAAAGTTAACATGAAGCTCTGTTGGGATTGAAGGCTGTAAATTATAATAGAAATCTGCCATTCAATCCATGGGAGTCATGAAACTTTGAAGAAACAGTGTGATAAACACCATGAGATCTACCCACCAGAGCTCTCCTAGGATACTAAATGTCCCCTTCCAAAGACTTAGAGGGAGTTCTGGTAGCCCAGTGTTAAGAAACTGTGCCGCAATCCCAAAAGCAAATGGTTCAAATTTGCCAACTGTGTTGCAGTAAAAGGATGGAATGTCCTCCTATGGAATTTACAGTCTCTCAAAAGCCACTGGAGAGTCAGCCATGGGTCGGTTCCTACTGGACAAAACACAAGAACACCGCCATTGCAAATGCTTTATGCTTACTTTCAGTTTCTGATGAGTTGGAAGTAATTTGTGTATAGTAGATATGTCTATATAAGTTCTATGTCTGAGATAGATTTGTCAAATGGGAAGAATTTAAGCTAGGACAGAGAATCAAATAACCCGACTCCAGGGAGTTGGTTGCCACATTCATAACTGTGTCCATACTTTTGTCTCAGTACATTTTAAGGTTCTTGGTCATGCTATTGATATGTAATGTTTTTATATCCTTACTTCCTAGACAATGTGCTCTATATGTAACAGGTGCCAAATAAATGTTTCCAGGTTGTACTGACTTGATCATGGTTAGGATAGCTTTTCAATTTAAGGTCAGCAATAAATTTTTTCCCCAAGTTACATATAAACAAAAGGAAAGTGTTTTCTTTCATAGCTACTTTTATATGGGCTAATAAAATTCTCCTAAAAGAAACAAACCAGATATAAAAGACTAACTTGTGATTCATAAACACAGAAATATTGCAGTCACCTTTCACAAGATCACTTTAAATCCAATTTTGGCTTTTAGAAATGAGTATATAATATAAACAACGGACACAATACTTCTGAACTAATTCACTGTGAATAATGCATAGCACTGAGATGTATTTTGCTCTAAAAATTCTTGCATTTAACAAATATCTGAGGCTAAATGGGAAAAGAAGAAAAAAAAAAAGTAAAGCTAAACAAAACCCATACTTTTGAGAAAAATCAATTCCTACATCTCTAATTTAAAGTCCATTCTGCTAAAACACTCAACGGCTTCACAAATGGAAGTTTGCATTCAAGGGTCATTGAGCAGCTTTGTTTTCCTGTTCTATCGGAGTCATAGAAATTCTTTGCAAAACAACATGGTAGCAGTAATTCATACTGAAGTACCAATTGTTTACCATCACCTGGATGTGTCGTTCTTCTCAGAAGTAGGCAAACCAAAGTCTCTAAACAGGCAACGGGCTACAAAGGGGATGCTACCAACAAAGCTGCTCCTTTACAGAGACGCAAGGTAAAACTGTGGAGTGATATTAAGATCATAGGCTGCCACATTTGTTCTCTAGTTGTCTCCTGTGAGCTTATAATAGAAATGGAAATTTCCCCGCATAGAGTTAGTCTCTTAAATAGTGGCATCATCAGCAAAAGTCTGAAGTTAATGTAATTGTAGCTCACCCAGCAGGGAAACTGTGTTGAAAACTTGGTGACCATTGTTCCAAACACATGATTTGAAAAGGTATCATGCAACTAGCAAACAATAACAAAGAGGACATGGTGTTTCTTTTGAGTGTGGAGGCTACCATAAATATGAACTTAGGAAAGGCCTAGGGATGAAAAGAAATAGGGGACTCATGAGCCCTTTGAGATACAGAAAACCTTGGAAAAAGACAGTGGAGACAATTAGGAAGAGGACAGACACTCAACATATTCAATTGTTTCTTCCAAAAGTTATGTTCAAGTCCTAACTCCTGTACCTATTAATATGAAGTTTACAAATAGGAGTTGTCTTGTGTCATATCAAGCAGTCATCCCAGAGTTAGGTGGACCCATAACTAGTGTCTCCTTTCTCTGTGATTGCTATTAGGTCAGTTCAACTCAAAATAACCATCTATTGAGTTGCAAGACTGTAAATTATAGCAGGCTGAGACTGCCTATCTTCCCCCCATGGAGTGGCTAGTGGGTTTGCACCCAGGCTCGGGAGGCACTCGGGTTTTGGGACAGCAGAGCCACTCACTATGCACTACACCACTAGAGTTCTAGCATCTTATAAAAATAGAATAATAGAAAGAAACACGTAAGGGAGACGCTATGTGATGATAGTGATAGATGAATTTACAATCCCAGAAACACAAGACTTGACTAGAAGCTATAAGAAACAAACAAGAACTTTCCCTTAGATTTCTAGCCTTAAATTCCAATGTCAAGTCTTCAGGACTGTGAGAAAATAAAATACTGTTCTTAATGTCAGCCACTAATACATTTTGTTATGACAACACTAGCAAACTAAGACAAAATAGAAATATCACAGGTTTTTTCTATTGCTCCTCATGCATACCCAAATGAAAAAACTAAAGATATAACTAACAAAACCCAGATATGGGTATTTTTGTTTGTTTTTGCTTTCATATCAGTAATAATTTATTAATCATGCACGGCCAGACTCAGGGAAGAGGACAGTGCACATCACACAGGTCCACATGTTTGCCCTCACGACCATAATTGAAAAGAAGCAACTGTAAGAGTCAGGCCGTTTAATATCAAGAGGGCATAGGATCCCTTGTTCTGGCAGGAAAATATGATTGTTGGCTATTTTAAAAGAGGAGCCAGTACATTATTCATTTCATCAGCTACACTCTCGACAAGTGTCCTGTGTCCTCCCTCATCTACCTGTAAACACATAGTTCATTCATTCCTTTTTACTCACTACTCTTGGATTAGAATCCCTGCAGTCCTGAAAGTGGTGATATTTTTTGTAGAAATGTTTTGCTTAATCCCATAGTCATCAACTCAGTGATATCCACATTCCCTTTACCCCTGCTGTCAGAATGTCTACATTATTCAAAGAAATTCAGTTTTGCATGGATACTATGTATCTAGAATGTGACAAGGCATTTCTTAAGTCTGATGAAGCTTAAAAGAGTTTGATGATGCTATTGAACATATATTAGAAAAAACCCAAACTTCTCAAATTATTACCCTGAGAGTACCTTTAATGTTAAACCAAAATTATACTCTGATGTCATAGAAGGAGAATTGACGCCTTTGAGCTGTGGTGCTGGAGAAGAGTATTGAATGTACCATGGACTGCCAAGAAAACAAACAGATTCATCCTAGAGAGGGTTAAACCAGGCTGCTCCTTGGAGGCAAGGATTCTGGGGCTTCATCTGACATATTTTGGACATGTTGTAAGGAGAGACAGGTCTTTAGGGAGGGACATCATGCTGGGTAGAGTAGAGGGACAGCGCAGGAGGGGAAGACCCTCTATGAGGTGGATTGATTCAGTGACTGGGATAATCGGGATGGGTGTGTCAGAGGCAATGAGCTTGGCACGGGATAGAGCACGGTTTAGGGCTGTTGTGCATAGGGTCGCTATGAGTCACAAACGACTCGACGGCACATAACAACAACAACATTTGAAAACCAACCAATAGATTAGCTTACAAAAGAATGAGCAACTCTTCCTTGGAATAAGGACAGCAAAAAATGATCTTCAGAAGTATGGATGGTGAGACTTCACCCCATGTACTTTGGGTATGTTATTAGGAAGGGCTAGTCCCTGAGGTGCCAGACTGTGGACAGTAAAAGGTCAGTGAAAGAGAGGAAGACCCTCAATGCAACAGATCTCCACAGTGACTGCAACAATGGGCTGACACACTGCAGAAAAGGTGAGGGTGGTGTAGAAACCTGCAGGGTCTCATTCTATAGATGAGATTCCCATAGATGTTATGAGTTGAAGTCACCTTGATGGCATTTAAAACAATAGTAAAAAATGTCAGTCAGGAGAATTGTGCTTCTTTTAAAACTGTCCAAGGAGAACCAAACTGGCAACAGCTGTAGAAAATATTTGATTAGCACAGAAACTGGGCAGTGAATTTATGTTAGTGGGCAAGAAACAAGTCAGAAGAGGGTGACAATGATTCCATAACTGGAAGAATGTGATCAGTGTTATTAAAGAGTGCATGCAGAAATGGTTCACTTGGTGCATGCTTTGCTGTATAGGTTCTCAACAACTGTAGTGATCAAATTCTATTCAGCATGAGCGATTGTACATGCCTTTGGATGCTCTGATCAGAGGGGATAAATGGAGCCACATGCTGTGATCTATGCTGTAGACCTCAAATGGTGGCACTGGCAGAGATCAACAAGGAACATTTCTCAGAAGGCGTGTTGCAGAGCACTTACACTTGTTTGTGAGCTGAAGAAGACAGTCCACCCACAGTCACTATGCACTACTTATAAGCATTTATTTCCAGAAATAACCTTTGGAGCACATTATGAAAACCATTCCCCCATTATCCGCTTTCAGGAGGGGATTGTGCTGGGCCAGTTCATCAGGAGGTTCCCCTTTCAGGGCAAAAAGTAGTGAGATGCCTGCTTAGTCTAACAGCTTGTTAGGGGATCTAAATTGCAAGATAAAAATGGAAAAAAAAAGGTCTTTTTTATTACCATGCACTCAGTATTTAAGACATAACCACAACAGTATATAAGCAATCATTATTTACTCTTCCTTGAGGAAATACTACTTGATCAGAGCAAGGCAATGTCCCCAGAGGAAACTGTGATGTGGAAAGATCAATTCTGGCTGAACTCCTTAAGAAAATGAAACCTGAAAATGGCCCATCCAAAAGGAACATTTAATTATGAGTAAAATCATGAGCAATGATTCTAAACTCTCACTGCCTATTAACATCACCCAGGGGCCTTTAAATAATAATGATTCCGGAGGCTCACTCCCCTACCAGAGATTCTGATTTAACCGATCTGAGATGGGACCCAAGCAGCAATGTTTTTAAAGCTCCCTCAGTGATTCTAATGTGCAGCCAGAGTTGCAAAGCACAGCTGGAATCTGGATGTAAGCTTAAGGGTTTGACAAAGTTTGGAAACTGCTGCTCCAGGCTCTTGTTTGCATGTAAGTCTTGTTTCTCTGATTTAGTTCTTTTTTTTTTCTCATTAGTCTGTTGAAGTCAGTATCATCCTACAGACCACTTCGTTTACACTGCTACTTGGTTGAAGAGGCCTTCTTTTCATGCTGCAGTCTCAAGTGTAACCAATGTCAAGTATGTAGCAGAACAAGTTCAAGTGAAAAATTCAATTATCAATATGCAGAAGAAATTGACTTTTGTGGGTTTTTTTTTTGTTGTTTTTTTCTTAGTGTTAATAAATGTGTTGACCACAGAGAACAGTCTTGCAATAAGAAGTCCTGGTTTTTCAATACCATGGTTGCTTGGTTGTGAATGAAGGATGAGAGAGATAGGTGGACAGAAAACAGTATCTGTGAATTCTATTGGCTTAATAATAATGAGCTGTGTGGCCAAACCAAAGGCTGAGGGTTCAAATCCTTCAGTTGCCTCAAGGAAGAAAGATGAGTATGCTCCTCCCCTAAGATTTACTCCATCCAAAAACCTGCTGGAGGGTCAGCTGTGGATGGAAGGGTTCTGACTTAACAACTACAATAATATTACAGATTGTATCAAAATCTATCCCCTTGTAGACTTTAATTATGTGCAGTTTTTCAGTCATTATCCCAGGATTTCAATATCAAGAGTTGCTTGAATTTTAAATTGTGGTTTTAGTACTGCTTAAAGTCCATATTAGATTTTTGGTATTGTTTTTTTTTAAAAAAGTCCTTTTATCTTGTCAACATTATAAATTTTACATTACTAAAATAAAAGCTGTATTTAAAAAATAAAATTGGATTTTATCTAACACCATTTTAAAAAGGAGCCCTGGTTGCAAGGTGGCTAAGTAAAGTCGCTGCAAACCAAAAGGTCAAGAGTTTTATCTTCGGAAGTTACTTTATAGAGAAAAGCGAGGCAACACTCTTCCATAAAGAAAGCTTTAGAAACCCTGTGGCCAGTTCTCTTCCCTACAGGTTAGCTTTGAGTCATTCATTTGGAAGTAACGATAATAAAGTTTATCTTAATAAGTGTTATTAAAATTCTACACACTGTAATAAAGAGTCTATAAATTAATCATTAAAAGTAGTATCAGAGACCTGGATAATGGTTAAGGATGATGGAGAATTGATGTTGGAGAGGAGTACTGAACATACCATAGACGGCTAAGGAAACAAATAAGTCCTTCCTAGATAGGGTGAAACCAGCCTGCTCCTTGGAGGCAAGGATTTTGAAGCTCCATCTAATATACTTTTGGCAGTCCTTGGTGAGGGACATTATTCTTGGAAGGATGGAGGGACAATGCAAGAGAGGAAGACCCTGGCTCTTTGACCAAGGACCTGCCAACATGAGCCACGTTCACAACAGAAGGCGGCCCGAGTCATCATTGCAAAAAATTACACTCGTCTGATTAATGACTTCCACCCCAACAAGCGCGTGCGAGGAGATCGCCATTATTCCTTGCAAGAAGCTTCGGAACAATATAGTCCGCTATGCCACACATCTGATGAATTGCATTCAGAGATGGCCTGGGAAAGGCATCTCCATTAAGCTGCAGGAGGAGGAGGGATAATTATGTACTAGAAGTTTCGGCCCTAGATCAGTAGATCATTGAAGTAGACCCTGATCGTAAGGAAATGCTGAAGCTCTTGGACTTTGGTAGTCTGTCCAACCTGTAGGTCACTCAGTCCACAGTTGAGATGAATTTCAAAATACCACTTCGAGCTGTTTGAGTCTGTCTGCTATGCTGTAGTATTTTCCATAATCTTGGGCACCCCAGAGGGGAAAATAGAGAGAGAGGAAGACCTTGGATGAGATGGATTGACACAGTCACTGGGGTAATGAGGGTAAGTGTGTCAGAGACAATGAGAATTGACTCAAGACAGAGATGGTTGTATATAGGGTCGCTATGAGTTGCAAGCAACTCGACAGCACATAAGAACAACAATAAGGTAACTTAAAAAAAAAATCAGTGCCATTAAGCCAGAATCAAATCATAGCTGACTCTTCACTGGGTTTTTTAGAGGCTGTAAATTGTAAAGAAGAGACAGGCCAATATATTTCCTCTGAACACCTGGTCAATTCAAACCACCCACCTTTGGGATGGCAGCACAATTCTATACCACTAAACCACCAGTTACTTACTACGTAAGTAGGACCCACTGAAATCAGAAAGGCTGGCTTCATCATTTATGAATATTCCTAGAAAATAGCCATATATAGGTTGGATAAAAGGATGTTATTAAAACAATCCTGCTTAATCATAACATTCATTAACTGAGTAAATGATGTGCTGCTCAAATTTAAAATAGTCTATTAAGGCTGCATAGTGATCTATTAATGATACCCTGAGTTGTTTCTTTTTTGACAGTGTTCTCCAATTTGTTACTCTGAGTGCCTTTAAGGATCTAGAAGTTGTGTTACAAAAATAATAAGAAAGGTCAAATCCAAAGGCATCTTTCTACTAACCCATGATGATATCTTTTTTTTTTCAGTTGTTGATGCTAGAACTATAAATATTGTGTGGGAGATGTGATATCTTCAACAATTAGCAGTTGTTGTCCCTATTTCACATATACATAAAAACAGCAAATGTGGGGTAGAAGGGAAACAGGGAGACAAGAAGTAAAGCAGTTTCCCAGTAACTAGGAAAATATGATTTCCTAAGGACCAGGCCAGTTGAAGATGTGGTGATGGGAGAAATATAAAAATAAAAGTTGTGATCATAAGAAAATGATATACACCATAAATTTCATCTACCACTTGTGAGCCACCCCTTACAAGCCTGTCTGCATTCTAAAACATTTGTTCTAAAACATATTTTTAAAATAGTCCTTAAATAATCAATGCCTTGTGGTTGTTTAGGAAGATCGTTTACTCATTGACATTCTCCATGTAGATCAGAAATCAGAAGGTAAGATGATTGTCACCTTGCTACGGTTTGACTGGGTTCTCTTAAATTTCAAATGCATATAGTCAGAAAAACAGATACTAGGATATATAGGCTTGAAATCATCACACAAACATCTGAGGAAGAATCCCAAATAATAAAGAATATCTAAGTTGGTAAATCTCTATTAGTAACTCTTCAGTAAAGCGGTTTGAGCATAGTCTTTCTCTCATTGGTTTGAGCACATTCACCCTCTCATTGGTTTGGACATATTCTCTCTCATTGGCTTGAGCATACATGCCCTCTCATTGTTATCAAGTCAGAATTAACTCATAGCTGCCTCTCCATTGGGTTTCTGGGACTGAAAACTAAATTGAAAGCGATTATCCATCACTTCCCATGGAGCTCCTGCCAAATTCAAAACAACAGAGTTTACACTTAAGAAAACACTAAGAAACGGGTAGTTTTAAATCATGACCACAAAATATGATGTACCTGTCAGTGTTGCTGTATGATTATTTGTAACTCATAAATCTTTTTTAAAAATAGCCTTCAAGATTACCAACTTCTAGCAATATTATTAAAAAATAATATTAGAAATTCACTAAGAGTGAATCCATATCTATATTCATAGATATTTGAAAACATCCCCACATTAACCTAATTATTATTGTTGTTGTCGATTGCCATCTAATCGAGTCCATAGCGACTCTAGGAACAAAAGACCTAATGTCTTTTCATAACTATCATCTTTTCTCCAAGTTCATAGAGTTTCCAGAGGCATGAAGTTTAGGAAGTGGATGCCACTCCTGCTTCAAAACCTCTTTTACAACTGGGAGCTCCACCAAACACTGTCCACACTGGGATACCATTATGGTATTTGATATCCCAATGGCACAAGGTTCAGCATCACATCAAATCCAGGTTACTTCATACAGCACATTGGCAAAGAGTGATGGACAAAGTGGAAGAGTGTTCCTTCAGATATGACAGCACATAGTCTCACCAGTAGTTAAGTGTTATCAAGTCAAATGAGACTCACAGCAACCCTTACACAAAATATTGGAACTCTATTCTATAACTAACATCATTTCTGTATGTTTATAGAGTTTATAGAGTTTCCAGAGGCATCTAGTTTAGGATGCTACTCCTGCTTCCCAATGTGAATCAATCTGGAAGCTCCTCCAAACGTTGTACATGATGGGTAATCATTATGATATTTGATACGACTATGACACAGTGTCCAGTATCATAGCAACTCCAAGATTTTCAGGACAGGAAATAGATAAGCTGTATCACCTAAAGAATATTCACTTTTAAATTAATAAATTTGGCCTGAGGGCTGCAGACCTCAAGATGTGATGGCATCAAGATACTAGAAGCCAACTCCTAGAGTCAAGGCTCCATGCTGGCCCACTGGCCCAACTTCTTACTACAGGATTTTAAAGACACACCCTTTGACAGGCCTCCACCCTTATTCAAAAGTCCAACTGACCCCCGCTTTTGGAGGGCGGGGGAAATAGTAACATGTATCAAGCACAACACCAAAAACTTCCCTTATAAGACCACCATCAAGACATTACCTCCATCAGATGCTAGGAATCAACTCGTAGAGTGAAGTCTGCAGGTCAGCCCACAGACTCAAACCCCTCATTATGTTAACCTAATTCATCACTGATTATTACAGAGTAGTTCACAGTCTCCCCTAGACAATGTCTGGTAGGATGTTGTGGTGTCAAAGAATATTCATTTGTAATTTCTGAACTAGAGTAAAAGAAACACTTAGCCTCAGAAGAACTGCTGTCATTCTAGGAGAGTCCTAATGGCTTTCCCAGGATGAAAGCTATAATGAAAATTTTTATTATTGTTCTTAATTAGGCTAAGCACCTCTGGGGACATGATCTCTTGTGACTCAAATTCATTTACTGAGAACTATGAGAGTATTAAAGAGAAACAAAAACCCGCAGTGGGAATATGTATTCTGCAAAGATCTCCTGTTTTCAAAATGCTAAGCTTATCCAGTTATGGGAATTTATTTGCAATATTTATTTTGTGACTTTATAATTTAGTCATTTCCTTGGCCAGCTCTTGGCAACATCTTGCCTAGAGAATCAGCTGGAGTAAAAACACTTCTGTTTACTTTCTCCAGGAAACGTCTCAGTGTACAATATTCTCTTCTCCTTCTCCCTTACCTCATTAAAAGGTACTTGCGTTGTGTTTCATATCTCTGGGAATTTGTTCTTTTAGAAATTTTATCTCTGTGTGTGTAGGAGGATTTTTCATATTTGAACTTAAGGTGGAGTTGATTTAGTGTATGAAGTCTAAGAGAGAGACAGAGAATGTCTATGTGTATAAAAAGAAAAGAGAGATGGATAATCTACTCCTATTCAATTTACAGTCTCTGAAAACCTACTGGAGGGTTAGGTCTGTGTTGATTCCAACTCATTGGCACACAAAGGTAATAACTTTATATAAATATATATGTGAAAATGAGTAATCTCCTCTCACGCAATCTACTGCTGTGAGTTA
>NW_006399772.1:12470873-12479331 GCF_000299155.1 Elephantulus edwardii | reverse complement strand
TCATCCAGGGTCTTCCTCTCCTGTACTGTCCCTCCACCCTTCTGAGCATGAGGTCCTTCTCCAAGGACTGATCCCTCCTGGCCACGTGTTCAAAGTATGTAAGACAGAACTTCAAAATCCTAGCCTCCAAGGAGAAACTTGGTTTCACCCTCTCCAAGACAGACTTATTTGTTTTCTTGGTGGTCCGCGGTATATTCAAGATTCTTCTCTAGCACCACAACTCAAAGGTATTGATTCTTCTTCTGTCATCCTTAGTAATTGTTCAGCTCTCTTATGAATTGTGAAGACCATGGTCTGCATCAGGTGCACCTTAAGTCTCTGGACTGACATTGTTGCTTTTCAAGTGAGGTCCCTGACAGCAGATTTTCCCAATGCAATACATCTTTTGATTCCCTAATTGCTGGTACTAAGAGTGTTGATTGTGGAGTCAAGCAAGCTGCCATTATTACCAACCCCAATCTCTTCTCCATCTATCATGGTGCTGCCAATTGGCCCAGTGGTGAGAACCCTTGTTTTCTCAATGTTGAGCTTTAATCCATATTGAAGACTACAGTCCTTGACCTTATGCAGCAAGCACTTCAGGTCCTTCTCAGTTTCATCAAGCAAGATGTGTCATCATCTGCATAATGCAGATTGTTGATGAGTCTTCTTTCAATCCTGATACCTCATTCTTCCTCATAACAGAGGGAATTTTCAATAACCCTCAGGTGGACCAATCACTTGAAGATATCCTTAACATTTAATTGTGTTGCAGGTAATAATTACTCAAGACATATTTGTTTCAGTGAATTATGTCTTTGTCTAACTAAAGATAGAGAGAAAAATGCAGCAAAGAACTGAATCCATTGAGAATATGTGTGAGATTAGAGGTAAAAGTCTGTGAAATGTAATCAAGGAAGTATAAAGAGAGCCAATACGGAACAAACTTGTAGAAATCAGGGAGGAGATCATTGAAGAGAGAATTAAGATCAATAATTTCAAATTCTACAATCTGAGAAATAAAGAAAATGAGAACAAAAAAAAGAAATTGGCTGATTATTAAAAGCTTGTTACAATTTCTGAGTATTGTTTTAATATCTGATGCCATAGTCCTAACTTGTTGGGCTAACCAGATGCTGCATTGGAAAGTCTCTTCCTGTTAGGATTTACAGCTTCAGAAACCAGATGGATGGTTGCTATGAGTTGCATCCAACTCGCTGGTAGTGAGGTGAGGGTTTGGTGCTGCATTGGAAAGTCTCTTCCTGTTAGGATTTACAGCTTCAGAAAC
Organism: Elephantulus edwardii; assembly: GCF_000299155.1. Taxonomy (NCBI): domain Eukaryota; kingdom Metazoa; phylum Chordata; class Mammalia; order Macroscelidea; family Macroscelididae; genus Elephantulus; species Elephantulus edwardii. The sequence continues at coordinate 12,478,064 of NW_006399772.1, read as the reverse complement.
CAGATGGATGGTTGCTATGAGTTGCATCCAACTCGCTGGTAGTGAGGTGAGGGTTTGGTGGCTGGTTGGTTTTGGTTTTATATGGGACAAGAAAATAAATTGTAAATAATTGAAAAGTAAGAGGGAAGTATATATAAATAATGGCAATGAAGACAAACTACTCTTGTAAAGTTAACACAGAATATTTATTCTAACCCTTTCCTTTCATGGGACAGGGACGAGGACTTAACTGTTTTTCTCTATGGACCATTTCAATTGAGAGTGTGTGTGTGTGTGTGTTGGGGGAGTGGGGTGTTTGTGTGGTGACAGAGGGGGAATGCCTTACTTTGCAGCAAAAGCCCAAATACAAACCTTATATCAAAGTTAATAATCAAACCAAGTTGACTACCTAGAAATAAAAGGGAAACTTTTCAGCAAGATTTGAGACAGAGGATAGAGGAAGATGTAAAGATTTTCTCCTTTAATTGTTGGGAAAGAAGGAAGATAAGTGGCATTTCTCTGCTTTGAACTCCACTGAGGGAGAAAAGAAAAGAAAAAGCAAGACAAATCACTCCCCTTGAGACTAATAAGTTGCCCAGGCCACTCAAACCTGCTACACTCTGCCACTAAAACAGGAGAAGGAAGAAAGAACCTGTGCATTTTTCAGATAGTAGTAAGGGGAGGCAGAAGAATTCTATCTTGCATGTGGACTCTAGAGTAAGTGGACATTCCAGATACCAGGGTTCCTTACCAAGAAGGTAAATTAAACCAGAAGAAGTGTAGCATCCCGTTAAAATTTAGAAGCTAACAGAAGAGCATGGCAGAAAAAAGATTCTCCTACAAACCTAATAAGATAATTATATCTATTATATCATTATATCTATTGTATACACCAGAAGCGTCACATGCAAAATGAAATGGCTATACCTAGAACACTGTGACTACGATACCCTTGAGAAAATCGACAGAATCAAGCAATTTAATCTCTCTTTCTTTCATTCTCTGATTTAGATCTCTCATTTTCTCTCTTATGAAAAGATGTTTTCTTTTGGTTGATAACTTTCTAATTGATGCAACAGTAAACTCAAATATGCCAAATATCATAAAGTTGGCACTGGAGCCCACAATGTTTGGGCTATTTTAGATAAGATTTCCATGAGTTAAGTTGATGGCAAACAACAAATGGTTTTATCATGTTCATGTGGCTGTTTTACATACTAAATGGCATAACCCATAGGGAATTTCACTGCTAGCCAAAAGCCATACCTCTCCAATGGTTCTAATCCAGCAGCTGCTTCTGCAGGAGAAAGATGGGCAATCTCCTCACGTGTCATTTACGACCTCCAGAAACTTGCTAGAGGGTCAGCTATGAGTCCACTGCAACTCGACAGCAATAGCTTTGACCTTTTTTTTTAACTCAAATGGGAAAAAAAAGTCCCCAACCAACCAAAAAGAATCTTGTTGTTATTATGTGCCATCAAGTCACCTGTGACTCATAGCAACCCTATGTACAACAGCCCTAAACCCTGCTCTATCCTGTGCCAATCTTATTGTCTCTGACACATTTATCCCCATTACCCCAGTTAGTGAATCAATCCACCTCATGAGGGTCTTCCTGTCTTGCACTGTCCCTCCACCTTCCCAAGCATGACATCCCTCTCCAAGGATGGGTCCCTCTTTGCCACATGTACATAGTACATCAGATGAAGATTCAGAATCCTAGCCTTCAAGGAGCAGCCTAGTTTCACCCTCTTCAGGATGAACTTGTTAGTTCTCTTAGCAGTCCATGGTATTTAAAACTCAAATTTTCAAACCTTTGGGACTCCTTAACACAAATGTTTTCATGCCTCTGGCATTGGTCTTTTCTTACTATCAGTTGTATACAATCAGTCCTGTTCATTAAGACAATATGAATCAACACAGCCCCAGGTCTGTTGAGTATCTTATCAGTTCTCATTTCTTCCATGCAGAGTGTGGGACAAGAAATAGCTCTATAGAACAGAAATCTTTACCCTCTTCTAAGTTGTGATGCCTGTGACTCATACTTTTTCTCATTCCTAAGAACAAATTAAAAATCATTAAAATATGATGTTGTATTCATTTATTTTTATGACTTCATAATTCCTGCCATTTATAACTCATTTAAAGATTGCCCATAAATTTCAGAATTATGTGGCAATAAATGTAATTTATAAAACAGAAGTTAAAACAATGTCAATTCCAAACTTGACCACTGTCAGCAGAATGGATGCACAAACCGGAAAGGATGAGATGCCTTTTACATAGAGATTTCAAGGTCATGAATATGCAGGCAAGTCCATCCGAGATAAGACAGTGATGAAATTTGCTTTCCAGAGCTGAGAACTCCCACATGACTAACAGGCCTCTGATCCGTCACAGTAGGAAAGCCAACCACACTAAGTAGTCATGTGTCTTTTCTAAATGGATTAATTCCCCTGAGGTCTTCCCTAGATGGGATATTGACTCATCAGAGTGCTCTCTATTCAGACTCAGATAGGTAAAGATTTATGGATATTTTAATGTCCAAGATGCAGGCTACAATTCAACACTTCTAAGAATAAAAGGGATAATTTAGACTTTTATTGTTGTTCGTTGTTGTTATGTGCTGTCGAGTCGCTGCGACTCATAGCGACCCTATGTACAACAGCCTTAAGCCCTGCTCTATCTTGTGCCAGTTGCACTGCCTCTGACACACCACCCCTATTACCCCAGTCACTGAATCAATCCTCCTCATAGAGGGTCTTCCACTCCTATGCTGTCCCTCTACCCCTACCAAGCATGATGTCCCTCTCCAAGGATCTCTCCCTCCTTACAACATGTCCAAAGTATGTCAGACGAAGCCCCAGAATCCTTGCCTTCAAGGACTAGCTTGGTTTAACCCTCTCTAGGATGAATCTGTTTGTTTTCTTGGCAGTCCATGGTACATTCAATACTCTTCTCCAGCACCACAGCTCAAAGGCATCACTTCTCCTTCTATCCTCCCTAGTCATTGTCCAACTCGCTGATGCATAACAAGTGATTGCAAAGACCATGGCCTATATCAGATGTACCTTAATCTCTAGAGACACACCATTGCTCTTGAGTACTTTAGAGAGGCCCTTCTCAGCAGACTTTCCTATCGCAATACGGCTTGTCATTTTGTTGTTATGTGCCATTGAGTCGTTTGTGACTCATAGAGACCCTGTGTACAATAGCCCTAAACCTTGCTGTATCCTGGCCAACCTTATTGTCTGACACATCTACCTCTATTACCCCAGTCATTGAATCAATCCATCTCATTGAGGGCCTTCCTCTTTTGTGCTTTCCTTCCACCCTCCCAAGCTTTGTTAGCTTATAGAAGAAAAAAAAAATTTCCCCCCAAAAGGGAGTTCATTCTCATTGTTTTTAGGTATAAGAATTAACAGCAATATGAAATGTGTGTGTGTATGTATGTGTGTGTGTGTGTATGTGTGTGTGTGTGTGTGTGTGTGTGTGTATTTCGCTGATTTTAATCAAATATAAAGTACCCACATAGTTCACATAAATATACCAGTAATGGATATGGTGTGTATAAGAAACTATACATAAAGGAGTGTCACAGTTTGTAAAGCCAATGTATTATTCATGTCAAAATATACTTTTTGACACACCATAGATTAATTAAAAATCTATAGTTCCAATAAGTTAACAGCATTGTTTGAAAAGTACAAAAAAAGTCAATCATTATCCTGTAACAAGTATTACTCTTTTGAGTTATTCAGTATTTCTGGAAATTGAGCTACAACAAATCCAGAAGGCATTTGTTGAAATTGACATGTAAGGTAGGAGGCACCTGGGTGTTTGGTGAAGCCATTCTCTCCTCACAATGCTCTAAAACAGCCACCACAGTTAAAGTGGTTGTTGTTTTACCACCAGAACTGACCCATACCTGACCCTCCAGAGGGTTTCACACGGGGGGAGATTGCTGCCAGAGCGCCAATTACAGAGCCTCCTAAAATCCAGATGATCCTGCCATCCTCTTGCTTTAAATTCCCAATGGCTTCCTATTACTCTTGAATAAAGTCTGAAAATTGGTCTGTAAGGTTCTGCAAGGTCTGATCCTCGCCTGCTTCTTCACCTTTGTCCCACCATACAATGACATCAAATGAAACACCTTGGAAACTACGTGAGCTTCAGTTTTCCTAAAATACCCTCCAACTTGTGTCTCCTACTATTCTGTAAAGCTGAGTCCTCTCTGAAGCCTTTTCCTGAGTCAGTTTTCCACTCTTCCACTCGAAGGAGCGCTCAATGCCTCCTCAAAGCACTGATGGTAGTGGTGTGTGCACATTTGCCTCTCCTGGCTGGTTGTTGTTGTTTGCTGTCGGACCTAACCCATAGCTGACCTTCCAGGAGATTTTCGGAGGCAGTAAATTCCACAGGAGGAGATTGTCCATCCTTCTCCTGCAGAGTAGATTTGAACCATGTACATTTTAGAATTGCAGTGCAGCTTTTTGTTTATCTTTTATCACCATGGCCAAACCCATTGTTAAAAATTTTGAAAGTGTTCAAGAAATACTTCTCATATGAATGAAGGAATCAATAATATAATCACAAAACTGTAAAAAATATTCATTATAAAAAATAAATTCTATCAGCCCATGAAAGAATAAGTCACAGATCATTATTTATATGGGAGGTTGAAGAGGAAAGGAAGAGAGAGGGCAGGGCTTGAGGAGATTGGGAAGTGGAAATGGACTATATGTAAAATCATTCCATGTTAAAATACCATAATTAACTGAAAAGTAAGGATTCACAGATTACACATTATCTTTCCTGGTTATTCCTAGTTTAGTCTCTTTAGTAACTTGGAACTTTGCACAAACAATAGTAGCAATAGTGTTTATCATACAAGATAAATCAGAATGTGTTTTAAAGGCTTGCGATTGTCATAATTCTAATAATGCCTACAATCTTAGCTAATATCAATACATGGTTTTTTATGAAGAACACAATCACAGGGAAATTTTTCTCAATTGTTATTAAGAAAGAGACACCTTTCATTGAGTAAGACATAGTCACTAATTACCAGCATGTGGTGTTGGTTACAAGGATGAAAACTTTCTCAAGCAGTACTTGTGGTGACACAAAATCAGCACATTGCAGTCATTTAACCTAACAAGTTTGGCTGGATTTTAAAAAATAGTGGACAGTGAGACATGTCATTTGACATGCATTTATGCTTGGTCATCTAGCTAAGCGAACTTCTGTAAGGGCAGTCGTTGGTTGGTATGGCTTCCAATTAAAATGCTAGCCGTACAAGCCTGTCAGCTCTTCCATGAGAGAAAGATACAACAACAGTCTGCATATGGTACAGATTTATTTACCACCGTGTAAATCGTATGGGACATGTCTTCTCTGGCCTACAGCGTAGCTATGAGTTGTAATCAACTCAACAGGACTAGGCGAGATATACAGCCAGAGGACATCAATAAATACAATTCCTTACTTATTTAACATGAAATCTGTTATCTCAACTCCTGGGACTGCAATTCTCCTAAGTAAGAGGTCAAGAATGTTCTTTTGGACAGTCTCCAGTGCAGGGCCTGCAGTTTCTGCTTTTTGTCACAAAACTTACAGACTAGGAATGATAGGGCAATTAAATTTTCATGGATTAGATTAGTGCTGGTTCCAAGGAGGGGAGCATTTACTACCAGCATTGGTTGCAATCCATGGTAATGAAATAAAATATTTAAATTAAATTTCAGGATGAACAGAAAGCTTCCTTGCAAGATGGCCTGACAGCTGTCTCCAAATTTCTGAGTACATCACCCTCTACACAAATTGCACATTTATGCAAACAAAACAGCAAGGAGAAAACCACGAAGACTTAAGTACAAGTTTCTTCACAACCATTGTGAAGCATTGACTTAAAAACTACTATGAGAAGAAAAGTATTTTGTAGTATTTACTTCAAGACAACAGCCTTTGAAAGGTACGCCTAAGCTAAAAGAGAAAATAGAGAGAAACAATCACAGTGAAAGCATCTCTTAAAACTAGTTCAATCTTCACTGCACCTCATTCAAATGTAAAGAAAAAGAGGCAGAGCCTGTTGCCTGTTAGGTGAAAGAAAGCTAAAACTGCATCTCAACATCCGCAGATTCAATCTATATTTATTTCTTCTTTTCTGCTTGTTTTATTCATCGACGCTTTACCACTACACTCAAAATATGTTACCCAATCACCAGCTCTGCAAACAGAACTTCTCAGAGCCTTACAACTACAGTGAGGAAGAAATTCTGAAAAATTCAATACAGCGATGAGGAGATACATTCTTTGTGTAAAACTCTATTAGCCAGTGATAGTGCTGGCGGGAAAGTGAGAATTAGGGTTTACTTCATCTTCTGATAGCCAAAGTTTTCAGGGAGAAAAGAGGGGGGCGGACCCCACAAAGTTTTACTGCCAGTAAGAATAGGAGGCCAAATAATTTAAATTTGTATACAAATAGAAATTCACTTGAGTGTTAAGAGCAGACTTGAAACTAGAAAAAGTGAGGAATTTTTTCATTTATCTACTTTAACATGCAGACAAATTTTAGATTCAAATCCCCCCTACCATTCCAGATGCCACTGTTTCAGAGCCATCTGTGTCACCATTTACCACTTCATGCAGATAAGCAAGAGTTTATTCAGTGAGCATTTATTAAGTGCTGATGCACTGTTGGTACTGTATTCCATTATTGATAAGCTTTAAGACAATCAGACACAAAATCCAAATAGTCTAATTGTTTTATGCACATAACACTTTTGAAAACATAAAGGATTCATTTATGTACCTATGTTTCTGCTCATTTCAAGGCCAGTACACTTCTTACATTAACTGGATGTATGAATATTAATAAAAATACCAGAGTTGTGGCTTAATTAATTACTTCAGCCTCAATACTTCAACTGTATTTTTGTCTTTTCAAAATTATGTTATTGATTCACTTAAACCCTTGTGGTGTAGTGTGTTGAGTTCAAACCCACCAGACACTCACTGGAGGAAAGATGGGAATTCTCTGCACAAAAATGTTTTGTCACCAGGCATATCCAATGGAGGGCTTCCACCAGTCAGAATCAATGGGTCGGAGTTTGGTTATATTTGACTAATCTGTATATATCTCTTGTGTATATCTTGTAACTAATCAATGACTTTGCATGTATATGCCATAAATATTATTTACAAATAATGTAA
>NW_006399772.1:12468113-12470773 GCF_000299155.1 Elephantulus edwardii | reverse complement strand
TTAAGTACATTTCTAATACAACACATAATTACACATCACACTAATGTTGGTAACATATTTGTGTAGGTGAATACATAGATTGGTAGATGTAGATTTTTTTTTCCCTCCATTGGACTTTATTTGGTTTTATGCCAAAAGAAAGTATTAAAATAAATTGGTAAAGCAAGTTGGGGAATCAATGAATGGTAAAATTCTGCAAAATACTTTATTGCTAGAATCACTATATTTTACTAATCTCTTGTTTCTGGATATATAAATACATTCTGCAACAAATATTTCTCCAGCTCTTAAGAACTATACACTGTTCCAGGTACTTACACTACAGCACAGAGTAAACACACAAAACAACCAGCACAATTTCTGTCCTTTGGAAGGGCAGAAGCAACACTATTTCTGCCCTTTTGGAGGGTAGAAGCAATACAATTTCTACCATTTTAGTTCTTTCTAATGTTTCAAAGGAAAGAATGCATACTTAGTGAACAAAGTCTTTGGACAACAGAGAAATCCAGTGATTTATTCTGTGTATCAAACAAATCGTAGAGATTGCTCTGTACCTTAAGTGCTGCCAGGGGTCTCTTGAGAGCAGGATATCTCTGCTCCCAAGTAATCCTTCATTATTCCCAGAGAGCCTTCAAACAAATACAGATTCTTAGGGGGAGGAGAAGGAGAAGAAACAGGCAGGGAAAGAAATTTTGTTCTTTGAATGAACTTTCAAATAAGTCCTTAGCCATCCTCCTCCTATTTCAATAAAATTATTTCTCTCAGCAATTCGTTCCTATGAAATTCTGCAACACTTGAGTACTGATTATTTGAAGAAATTGTTTCAAACTTTGCTTTCTCTTTCTAACTACTTTTATTCAAAATTCTTTCAATATCAAATCAATTTTTGTGAGATAATGTTGAGATATAGATAGATGATAGATATTGCTACTGGAATGCATATTAAATCAGTAAATGTTTTTAAAAAACATTTTCTGTATGATAGATTTTTATAAATATTATGTAAGAGACATATGTCCAATGAATTTTGCTGACAGAATAGGCAGTCTGAAGTGTGGAAAAAAATATTCACTTAAATATTGCCTAACCTCAAAAGATTAACACAATGAGACAATATGGACAAGTGTGTCAGAGATAGTGAGATTTGCCCAGCATAAGACAGGGTTCTGAGCTATTGTGCATAGAGTCGCTGTGAGTCCCAGGTGACTCAAAGGCACATAATAACTATAACAATAACCTCAAAACAATAAGCCTTCCTAATAACACATATAGGAAGCTGTAATTATAAGCCTTTTCTTATTGCATAGAAACCCAAAGAAACAAAAATTTTGTGTGAAAGAACCACTCCTCAAAGATGCACCTCATGAAATAACTTCTCCTAAAACAGTATGCCACTGAAAACTACCTTCAATTGTACTAATGTATGTAAATCAGTGAATAAGGATGACAAAAGAAGTCTTTGAGCTGTGGTGTTGGAGAAGAGCATTGAACATCCCACGGATGACCAAAAGAACAAGCAAATATGTCTTAGAAAGGGTGCAGCCAGAGTGCTCCTTGGAAGCAAGAAGGATGAGGCTTCACCTCACATACTTAGGGCATGTTGCTAGGAGGGGCTGTTCCTTAGAGAAGGACTTAATGCTGAGAAGGGTGGAAGGTTGACGAAGAAGAGGAAGACCCTTGACCAAGTGGATTGATGTGGTGAGTGCTGCAACAGACACTGTGTGTGCGGAAGTGTGAGGATGGCACAGGATGGAACAGGGTTCAGATCTTTTGTTCACAGGGTCACTGTGAGTCATACTCAACTTGATGGCACTTAACAACAACAATCACATACAAGTCATCACCCAACTTTAGCACGTACAATATACAGGGTTGGGGAGTCACCTTAAAATCCTGCTGTTGTGCACCTTCAAGTCAGCACTGACTCACAGCTGGCCTGCCTGTAGCAGAGGCAGTAAATTGCATGGGAGGAATTTGCCCATTTTTCTCCCACAGAGTATCTGGTGGATTTAAATCATGTGATTTTGTAATGGCAGCCCACCTCCTTAACACTAAGTCCCCAGAGGTCCCTTTTGAAACTTTTGAGGTGGAAAGTATAAGGGATATGTATAAGTTGCAAACCAGTCAAAATACATTTTATAACCTGGGTTGTGATCTGCATAGCCCCACTCACAATTTGACATCCTATATTTGTTATAATATTCCTCTAGTTCTCAGGACATGCTATTTAAAAAAAAATAATGAAGAAAATTCACTATATAATAGATGTGCTGCTGGCATAGTCTAAGAGAAGTTGGCTTGCCAGCAAGGTGGCACTACTAGGATTGTTGGAAGCTACCAGCTGCTCTGTGGGAGAAAGATGGGCAAACTCCTACCATGTGATTTACAGCCTCTGAAAATTACTGCAAAATGAATCAGCTATGAGTTGGTTCATATTCAATGTCAATGAGAGAAATGCATTTGTATGAATGTTTAAAATGTGAAAACATCGCAATTCTCTAAACTCTTCACGTTCCAATAAGTGGATTAGAATTTACATTAAAAAACTGACATGCATACCCATGTTTATCGCGGCTTTGTTCACAATAGCAAGGAGTTGGAAACAACCTAAATGCCCATCAACAAACGAATGGGTAGAGAAGCTGTGATATATCCGCACA
>NW_006399772.1:12467050-12467682 GCF_000299155.1 Elephantulus edwardii | reverse complement strand
TCCAAAATCTCTGTAGATGTTCATTGAAATTAAAAATAAATAAATTAAAATATTAAAAAAGACATATTACATGGAAGAAAAGAAAAAAACTGACACCTATCATTGTTGTAAAAATAAATGGATAACTAGTAAAACATGTATGGAGACCTCTAGGGGAAAGAGTAGGAGCAGAGGAGTGAGAACTGGTAGGTGCAAAGCCACAGGGTTGCACAATTTGATGGGTCGGGGGAGGGGATAAAGGAAATGGGCAAGATCCAGCAGAGACCTGAAAGGCAGGGTAATGACGGGCATTGTCCAATGGTGATTAATTTTATAAAACAATGTATGAAAATGATTATAGGAAACAGAATGTGAATGAAGAAGAGTATAAAACACAATGTATATGAACTTTGAAAGCAAACCAATATAAAACTCAAATTTAAAAAAAGAAAAGAACACAACAAAACCATAACTAACTACCACCATCAATTTTTTAAACTTCTTTAACTGGGTAGACCTCAGATTTTGAAACATGGGTCCCACCAGAGCAGATTTAGAGGGTGTGAGATCCCTATGTACTATGTATGTGTGTCTACGTGTATGGATGAGTGTATTTGTGTGTGTATATGCCTCTGTGTGTGTGTGTGTGTGTG
>NW_006399772.1:12463699-12464905 GCF_000299155.1 Elephantulus edwardii | reverse complement strand
GGCACATAACAACAACAACAACATACACACACACACAAGGAGTTGTGCTGCCAACCCAACAAAGGGTGATTTGAATCCACCAGCTGTTCCATGGCAGAAAGGACAAAGATAACCACTCTCCTCCAGTGTGATTTATATTCTCTGAAAACCTGCAGGAGGGTCAACCATAAATTAGTTCAGACTCAGTGACACATAACGTCAACAATAGTTGCTGTTGTTATTGTTGTGTGCCATTGAGTGTATTGTGACTCATAGCAAACCCTATGCACAATAGTTTGGAGCACTCCTATCCTGAGCCAAACTCACTGTCTCTAACACTCCTAACCCATTACCTCCATTACTGTGTCAATCCATCGCGTCCAAAGTATTCTTTTCTTGTGCTGTCCTTCTACCCTTCTAAGCATGATGTCTTTCTCCAAGGACTGGTCTCTCCTGGCCACATGCCCAAAGTATGTCAGATAGACCTTCAAAAATCCTTACTTCCAAGGAGCAGCCTGGTTTCACCCTCTCTAGGATGAACCTGATTGTTCTCCTACCAGTTCATAGTATATTCCATACTCTTCTCCAGAATAACAGCTCAAAGGCATCAATTCTCCTTCTATCATCCCTAGTCATTTTCCAGCTTTCTGACACACAGCAAGTAATTGCAAAGACTATGGCCTGGATCAGGCACATGTTAGTCTCCAGACTGACATCACTGCTCTTCAGTACTTTAGTACTTTGGGGAGGTCTCTTGCCAATGCAAGTTGACTTTTCATTTCCTGGCTGCTGGTACCAAGACTGTGGATTGTGAATGGGTAAAGCCCTCTATTAATGGTGTGAAGAATTCCAAACAGAATGGACTGGATGACAAAGTCCTACACTTCCAAGGGACTAAGATATTAATTTAGGAATGGAGACTACATAAAAATGTTAACACAAAAAAATTCAACTATTCTACTGTTAAACATACTTCAAGTTACTTAAAGGAGTAAAATGGTCCAATACATTTGTTACACAGTAACAGAGGTTCTCTTCAATTTAAGCTCTAGAGAACATGGAATAACTACACCAATTTCATGTCTTACAAAAATTCTTTCAAATTATAAATCCAGAACTTCTCATAAAAGAGATTTATTTTGTACTTAACAACTCCTCAAGAAGGTAATCTCTAAAGTAGCAGCCAATAGGAAAAAAATCTTGTAATAGAATTTTAATCTTTTAGAT
>NW_006399772.1:12443051-12463419 GCF_000299155.1 Elephantulus edwardii | reverse complement strand
TCGTTGTCTCTGACATACCAACCTCCAGTACCCCAGTCACTGAGTCAATCCATGTTATCTAGGATCCTCTTCCTTTTCACTGTCCCTCTGCCTCTCCAAGGACTTGTCCCTCCTTGTAACATGCCTAAATTATTTCAGACACAGCTCCAAAATCCTTACTTCCAAAGAGCAGCCTGGTTTCACCCTCTTCAGAATAGATCTATTTGTTCTCTTAGTAGTCCATGGTATATTCAATACTCTTGTCCAGCACCACAACTCAAGGACATTGATTCTTCTTCTAGCATCCTTAGTATTTGCCCATCTCTCTGATGCATAGTAAGTAATTGTGAAAATCATGGCCTGGATTCAGGGGCCAGCACTTGATCTGTTACCTGCCAGCTCTTTTGAGTATTGCTCTAAAGATGAGTGCCCAATTTAAGACAGACTAGGGAGAAGGATTGGCCATTCAATCCTGATATTACATGCCTTGGGAAACCCTCTGTACAATAGAGCATACTTGATTAGACTAGCAGATATGGCAAGTGAGGCTGAGACCTCAAATATGGAAACACAAAGGTAAAGAACAGTTGCAAATAGAACCTAGTGAACGGAAGATGGAATGTGAGAAGTATGAATGTAGGACAATTGGCAATTGTTAAGGAAGAAATGGAATGTATAAACACTGACATACTAGGCATTGGTGAAATGAAATGGATTGACCTGGGACATTTTTAATCAGACAATCATATGGTCTACTATGCTGGAAATGAAAAAATGGGAAAAAACCCAACAGGGTCATTTAATAGATAAAAAGACCATTTCTAGATCTATCTTAAAATATAGTGTTCTTATGTTTTGTCGAGTCGAGTAAAACTCATAGTGACCCTATGAACCCTGCTCTATTCTGCAACATCCTCACACTTCCTGACACAAGAGTCCATTGCAGCAATCACCATGTCAATCCACCTGGTTGAGTCTTCCTCTCTTTCACCAACCCTCCACCCTTACCAGCTTTATGCCCTTCTCCAAGGAATAGTCTCTCCTAGCAACATGCCCAAAGTATATGAGGTGAAGCTTCATCTTTCTTTCCTTGAGAGAGCTCTCCAGCTACACCCTCTCTAAGATGTATCTGTTCATTCTCTTGGCTGTCCATGGATGTTCAGTGCTTTTCTCCAACACCACAGTTTAAAGGCATCAATTCTTTTTTCATCATCTTTATTCATTGTCCAGCTCTCAGGTGCATAACATGTAATCAGAAAGACCATGGCCTAAAGCAGATGCACCTTAGTCCCCAGAGTACTTAATTGTGCTCATGCGGAACCTATACCTGGACTGTTATGCAAACAGAGCAGAGAGACACTGCATGGTTTAAGACTGAGAAGGGAGTGTGTCAGAGTTGTATTGTCTCTCCATGCCTATTCAATCTGTATGTTGAGCAAATTATCTGAGAAGCTAGACTCTATGAAGAGGAGTGTGGGGTCAGGATTGGAGAGTCATTAATAACCTATGTTATGCAAATGATACAACCTTGCTTGCTAAAAGTGAGGAGGACTTGAAGCACTTTTTGCAGAAGATCAACAAATGCAGCCTTCAGTACAGATTGCATCTTGTTGGCAAGAAAACAAAGATTCTTACCACTGGACCAATAGGCAGTGTCATGATGGATGGAGAGAACAGGACACTGAAACTGTCAACAGCTTCATCTTGCTCGTATCCACAATTAACAATCTCTTGGTACCAGCACTCAGGAAATAAAGAGACACATTGCACTGGGGAAATCTGCAGTTAGAGACCTCTCAAAATTATTGAGAAGTAATAATAACGTTGTTAATGACGGGATAATATCCATACACATACAAGGAAGACCTGTGAATACCACTATCCACATATTGTTGTTGTTGTTGTTGTTGTTGTTATTATGTGCCATCAAGTCACTTGCAACTCATAGCGACCCTATGTACTACAGCCCTAAACTCTGCTCTGTCCTGTGCCAATGGCACTGTCTCCTATACACCCATCCGGATTACGCCAGTCACTGAATCAATCCACCTCATAGAGGGTCTTCCCCTCCTATGCTGTCCCTCCACCCTCCCAAGCATGATGTCCCTGTCCAAGGACCTGTTCTTCCTTACAACATGTCCAAAGTATGTCAGACGAAGCCTCAGGATCTTTGCCTCCATGGAGCAGCCCGGTTTAACCCTCTTCAGGGTGAATCTGTTTGTTTTCTTAGCAGTCCATGGTATACTCAATACTCTTCTCCAACACTACAGCTCAAAGGCATCAATTCTCCTATCCTTCCTCGTCATTAGAGGAGATTAAATAAAAAAATAATAATCCCTGGAAATGTTTTTTATTCCCTTATGCAATTGAGTCCATTTTACCTATAAACTAAATACCTTTAAAAACATGACTAAGGGAAGATCTTTTGTTAATGAGGAAATAATTCCTCACCACTTTCAGAACATTTGTTTGATGAAATCATTTGCATAAATAAAACACATATTTTTATCTTTATAAAAAAATTAAAAATTCAGCAATTAATGACTTCTAAAACCTGAGATAATAATGATGATTGAAGCTACTTCATTGCACGCTGTATCCTCTTCATTATTATGTTAAGCTATAATTATCATATTTTTCTCCAGAGTCATTTTTTATTCTAAAATTCTAGGTTAGAAAGTTCTTTCCCAGATTGCATTCCATTGCGTTTTTTGGACTTTGTCATAAAATGAAAAAACTAAAGAAGAATTAGAAAACAGGCTAAAGGAAATCTCTCATCCAAGATGCTCCTCAAAGATACAGCTAATGGATTTCAACCTGAATACCGAGGTTTTTCTTTAAATAAGCCCTAAATGCTTAACCACATGCTTCTGGAAACTTTGATAAATGACAATAGTTCTAGGGTGGCTTCAGGCCTTTTATTCATAGAATCCCTAGGAGTCATGTTTGACTCGATGGTAATAAACACCCACAATAACCAGCAGTGATTGGGCTGTTTGCATTCAATCTACCTTTTATGAGGAGTACTTGCTTTGTTGTGTACTTTAGGAATTGACCCATAACTGACCTTCTGGTGGGTTTTTAGAGGCAATAAATTGCATGTAAGAGGATTACACCTATTTCTCCAATAGTAGTTGGTGGATTTGAACCATTTCAACACAATTCCTTACTGGTCAATGAATGTTGGTGGTTCAAATTCACCCAGGAGCATGTCAGAAGACGGTCATGGTGATCTGAAAGGCCACAGTTTGAAACTCCTATGAATCACATTTCTACTATGAAACAGGTCAACGTAAATCAGAATCTGCTTTGATAACAAGCAAGAATAATAACTTTGATTATAAATAGAGTGCAAAAGCCGTAATTAAGAACTTTCTTCAAATTCCTAAACTTTAACTTTGCTAAATTTTATCTTCTCTTGGTCAGTAAACATACTTCAAAGGATATGATGTACTAAAAAAATAGGATTACCATTACTTCAAATGGAAAGCAAATTAGTTGGTTTAAAGTCACACCTAACCCCTCCTTAAGGAGTTCTGATAACATAGTAGGGAGTCGCACAGCCAAGTTAAAGATAACACATGTGCCCTCTGTTGGTTCAAATCCACCACTGACTCCACAAGAGAAAGAAATCCCTTCGCATTCTGTTTACATCCTAGGACACCAATGGAGTGGTAGCTATGAGGGAGTTCCACCTTGATAACAATAACAATGACTTCAGATCAAAGTCAACTCTTCTTCTGTTTTTTTTTCCCTATGCCACAAATTTTACCTTAGAGACACCCCTTTGGTTTAAAATTTCTGATCTGGGCAGGTCCCAAGGAAAAGCCATCATTTAATTTAGAAGGGCAGGCATCTCAAGGCATAGTCAATCTTAACAGGCACACCAACAAAATAGAAGGCCCAAGAGGAAAATGTCTACTGAACAAGGAGAATGTGAAAGTCTCAAAGTATAAGCTTATATCCAGTAATGAGTAATACAAAGAGGGGTAAAAAGAAGAAAGAGGAAAGAGACATTGCCATTCTAAAGGCATGTGGTTTGAATCTACCTCCTGATTCACAGGAGAAAATGGACAATCTCATTCCATATTATTTACAGCCTCTGATAACCCACTGCAGGGTGAGCTGAGTCAGTTCACACATTAAGGTACATAACAGCTACATAACATAGCCCAAGCTTCACCTGCTCAGAACAGGCTGAGAAAAGTATTTTCTGAGGCAACATAACCCAGGGGGAGAAAGGCTCCTCTCTGAAGCTATCAGGATGCTGCCAGCAAGTCTTATTCTGTGGAGAAAGGACTAACGAATTCACAGCTGTGAATTGTCTTCTTCCAGAGCTCAGTCAACGCAAATGATAGGATGCTATCAGAAACGTTCATCCTGTTTGTGTGGAACTCTGAGCTCAAACAGAAATGAATTCTAAGAAAAACTGTCATGAAGTCAGGCCAACACAGAACAATGGCTATTGTTGGAGGGAAATAATAGCTCCAAAGTTGTTTTGAAACCAGGAACTGTCCCATAGAAAGTACTCATTTCCAAGGTAATTTTCTCCCTAATGAAAGAATATCTTTATTTAGAATCAGTTGGGTTTTGTTTTTTTTTTTTAAAAAAAAAAGGAAGTTTTAGGGAAAAGTAGAAAGTATGTAGTTAATCTCTTGACTGCTTTATCTGGGGGTTAGATGCCTTTGAAAGCACCTCCTCCCGCATCTTTTCTTTCTCTTCCAGAAATTTCTTCTCAGTCTCTGTGTCACTGTTTGCATCTCCACCTGGCTTTCTATTTTCTTGAAACCACTTGGAGGAAACTTTATATTTTCTCAGATTCAAACATTTAATTGGTATAAACAAAATTATCATATGATTTTAATACTTCCCCTCTCTGCAGCACTCCTTCCAAAAGGATTTAATTAATTATCCTTTTAAAGATTTGGCCCAAACACAATCACAGCTTCTTTGTTGAAACTATTCCTCACCTTTGGAAAAACAAACTGGCAGGGGTGGTTTTTATTGTATTTTATTTACTTGTGTTCCTTTAGTCAATGGCTGACAATTTTGGAGTCAAACCCAATGCTTTGCATTCGCCAGACTGAGCCTGAGGTTCCACTGTTCCAGGCAGAAGCCACGTACTGCTCAGAAGGACCCTGTGTTGGGCTCACTGCTCTGATATCACTGTCTTGAAATTCCCAATAATATTTTGGGAAAAAATCTGTGGGTGGATGTTTGGGTTTTTGTTTTTTTTTTTTTTTATTATTTTGTGGAGCCTCAGATACTACATAGCTGATTCTAACTCTGAATAACACTTAAGCAACAAAATCAGTCTGAAGACATCCAGCTAACTAATCCCAAATCATCAGCATTTTTATCAAGCTTGGAATTCCTAGAGATTTTTTTTCTTCCAAGTATTATTGATTTTTTAACTTTAAAGCAACCAGATAATAAATGAGAGGAAAAAACATGCATCATGGGTAAAGTCATATGTTCTGTTTAAGTTAACTTGTTTTAAAGTTGTTGTTAGGTGCCATCAAGTCGACTATAACTTTTAGCAACCCTCTGAAGAGTAGCTCTGAACTCTGGCCTATCTGAGCCAATCTCACTGTCTCTAACACACGGGATCCAAATACCTCAGTTACTGTATCAATCCATCTCATGCAGGTCTTCCTCTCCTGCTCTGACCTCCCATCCTTCCAAGCATCATGTCCTTCTCCAAGGACTGGTTGGTCTCTCCTGACAATATGCCCAAAATCTGTGACACAGAGTTTCCAAATCTTTGCCTCCCAGGAGCAACCTGGTTTCACCTTCTCTAGGACAGACCTGTTTATTCTCTTGGCAGTCCATAGTGTATGTCCAAGAGTCTTTTTCAGCACCACAACTTTTTAAAGTTAGGTGTGCCTTTATAAATGGCATACTACCTGAACTCTAAATATAACTCTATATGAGTATATACTACAATCTGTTAAAAATGACCAAGGAAATAAAAACTTTTAATTTGGTGATATTGATCTCAACCAGAAAGGACTTTAGAAGTCATGCAGTTCAACCTTTTCATATCTTGGTTCATGCAGAATATGAAGCCAAGAATGTCCAAGAGTTCACATATAGTTAAGAGCTGAGCTGTTACCGCAATCCAGGTGTTCTGAGTCCCACGCCAGGCCACTGTGAAACACACTGTTCAACTGTTTAATGAAAATACATTATCCTTTCCAAAACCAGTCCAGTCAGGGCCAGGTTACCTAGCGGTAAACATGAGAAATTATTTATTATATTTTAGGAAATAAACACAAGTAATCCTGTGCTTACTTTGATTACTTGTTACTTCATCTCCATCTAAAAAGCTCAAACTCATAGCCATTAAGTCAGAGATACATAACTGACTCTCTATTAGTTTCTCAAAGCTCTAAATTGCAGAGGAGGAGACTGCCCATCTTTCCTGACTTTCTGGTGGGATGAAATCACCAGAGAGGGGTGATATTTGGGTTATCTGCTAAAATTCCCTGTGCACCAGGCTACCAGCTCTCCCTGCCTTGCCCTTCTCCCAGGAGCTATGAAATTGAAAAAGCTTTGATTCTATGGGAAGATGCTATGCGGTTATGGTTACATTGGAAGAGAGGTAGAAGCCAGTCATACCTACAAGTAGAAATTACTCACTAGAGATTAGTATATAAGTACAAGTAAATATAAATATGTTCATATCTTTCTGGTCAGGTAATTCAATGCTGGATACAACACAGACATACCTGACTGCTACAAATTATGGGGCCAAAGAAGACTCAATAAAACGGATTGACATAGTGACTGGGGCAATGATTCAAGTACGTCAGAGGTAATGAGGAGGACACGGGATAGGGCAGGGCACAGATCTGCTGCTCATAGGGTCGTTATTGGTCCTAGTCGACTTGGATGGCATCTAACAACATTCTATCCACACTTCATCCAAGGTGCACCAGAGCACCCAGGAACTTGAGGAGACCATCAAAGCAAGATCACTGCTAGAGTGGGCCTCACAAGGTGCTTTTGCTCCGGGTCTACACTGCTACGGTTGGCGGGTGTGGGGAGCTAGTGTAAAACCCATCTTTAAAAATATTTTTCATGCAAAGTGTGTAGAGGTTCTCACACACTTATATGTATTGTTGACTAGTTTAAAGATCGCCAGTTCTGAATTCTGATGCTGTCTTTGTAACTGTGTGATAAACAGTAAGAGTTATTTTTCTTCTCCAGACATTTTCATATTTATTATTGATTATTATTGGGCGGGGAGGGTAGTCTTCCAGATGGATGTCAAATAGAACCAAGGCTGCCGCTCATCGTTTAGTTGTGAAGTTAGAGCTCCCTCTAGTGATCACTCTGGCAGCGTGATCTTCAAAAGCCACACTTTACCCCTGGTCCTGTATTCCTGCAACTAAATCTCCATTTCGGTCTTTTCAATGCAGACTTTCTTTTCCTTTCTTTTCTTTCTAAAGATTAAATAAGTATATATCGATTCCCTCTGAAATAAGCACCCAAAGCTATTTAACCTCTAACAGAATATTTAAAGAGTACAATCAATAAAATAGGATGTGGTCTAGGAATTTTCCTTTCAGTACAGAGACCTTCAATGTGTTGTTATTATTTATAAACTTTTACGACGCTGCAGGACAGAGCTTACTTTCAGAGTTATTAGCCAACAAAGAGAGTGGAGAGGATAAGTGCCCTCCCATTCACACGAAGTTGTTATTTATATTTCAGAGGCATTTTTAATGAGCTGAAATAACTTTTTAGATTTATCACAGCCACCGTTTGCATCCCTCCCATAACTGCCTTCAATTTACTGGCTTCTCCAAGCCGAGTAGACACGGAAGGTATCAGCGATGCCATATTAACTCCCCCACGGGCAGGTAACACCCGGAGTGAGACATAAATAATTCATATAGTCAACTGAGTGCCAAGTGGATATTCAATCACTTTTGATGGTGAGAAAACTAGTTATGATGTTCTTGATTTATTTAGTTAGTTATTTCCTTGCTTATTTAACTCTTTTGAATACTTGGCTCAGGGTCTCAGAATCACAACTAAAAAGCAGTTGGTGGGATGGTCATCCAGCCATGCCCTTACCTACTCCCTGTCTCAGTACTTCTCTGTTTTTATTTTTTCCCCCCTCCTCTTACCACATCTGTTTTTCAACCTCCTCTGCTGTTCGTCCTTCCTTCCTTCCCAATAGGTTTTATAAACTCATGTACATTAAAGATAACATTGAACAACAATCTGATTTTTTTAATTTTATTTTATTTCATTATTTTTTTGTGTGTACTGTCAAATCAGATCTGACTGATACAAGAGGAGATTGTTTTTCCTTCTCCAGCAGAGCATCTGGTGGATTTGAACCATGTACCTCTGAGATTACAGTGCAGTTTCTTGCCACTAGGCCACCAGAGCTCGCCCAATCTGATTTTTTTTATAGAGGAGAAATCCATCCAGTCTAAGAAGGAGGAAACTTTCACGAAGGTTTCCCTTTCCTTTCTCCATTGTTTGTGCCAGAACATCAGTACCCTTGTTGTTACCATGGAAACAGAACCAACCCCTAGCCAACTCTCTAGCAGGTTTTTTAGAAGCAACAGTCACACAGATTGCCTCTCTTTCTCCTACAGAGTAGCTGGTGGGTTTGAACTACTCACCTTTGTTAGTGTGATTTCAAGAAATTTCCAATATACAAATTTTAAAACAATATCATTAATATCACATGCAAGAAAATATTGCTGAAGATCATCCAAAAATGTCTGGAACAGTATATTGAAAGGGACTGCCCAAAGTTCAAACTGGATTTAGGAGAGTCTGTGGTATCAAGGATGTCTTTGCTGAAGTCAGATGGTTTCTGGCTAAGAGCAGAGAATGCCAGAAAAAGATCTATTTATGCTTTTTTTTACTACACAAAGGCATTTGACTGTGTGGATTACAGCTATAGCTAACATTGAGAAGATTGGGAATCTCAGAACATTTAAATATGTCCAATGAAACCTATGCCTAGATCCAGAAGTTGTCCATGGTCCAAATGGCACAAGAAAACACTACAGGGTATCCTTTCTCCATCCCTATTCAATCTCTATGCTGAGTAAATGATATGTGAACCTGGACCTAAGAATAGGGTCTAAGGATCTGAGGAAGACTCATCAACAAACTGTCATGTAGATGACACAATCTTGCTTGCTGAAACTGAAGAGGACCTGAAACATTTGCTGCAGAAGATCAAAGACTACTACCTTCAATATACATTACATCTCAAGATCAAGAAAACAAAGATCCACTGGGCCAAAAGGCAGCATCATGATAGAAGGATTGAAACTGTGAGTGATTTTCTCTTACTTGGATTCACAATCAGCAGCAGTCAGGAAAGCAGGAGATGCATTGCTTTGGGCAAGTCCAAAGTCAGGGACCTCTCCAAAATACAGAAGAAAAAAATACGAGAGTTTGAAAACTAAGGCACATGTAATTCAGGCATAGTCCTCTCAATAACTTGCTATGCATCTGGGAGCTAGACAATGAATAAAGATGTTGGAAGAATTAATGCCTTTGAGTTGTGGTGTTGGAGAAGAGCACTAGATATACTGTAGATTTTTAAAAAATTAAAAATCCAACATACATGTCTTAGAAAAAGTGCAGCTGGAGTACGTCTTATAGGCAAGAATGGTGAAGCTTCAACTCTCGTACTTTGGACATGTTGCTAGGAGAATAATTATGTTTGTAAAGATGGAGGTTTGGTGCAAGAGGGGAAGACTCCCAACGAGGTGGGTTGACATGGTGACTGCAGCAATGGGTTCAAGGGTATCAGAGACGCTGGGGATGGCACAGGGCAGGACTCAGATCTGTTGTTCTTAGGGTGACCATGAGTCCTACTCAACAACAAAGCCTCTCTGGCTCCCTTACATTTCCTTAAAGTCAGTGAGTCTCCGGATATTGCTTATCCATCTGGCTCATAATCCATTCCTATACTGACAGAGAAAAAGAGTGCTCTGGCTTGTGTCATCCATAGTGAATTACACCACTAACCCAAAGATTGTGAGGATTCAAATCCCTCAGAGACTCTAACTCAGGGCCACTATGAGTTTGAATCAAGTACAGAATGCTAAGTTTGAATTGTTGCTGCTGTCAGCTATGACTCACGGTGACCCTATGAACAACACATCTGAACCTTGTGCCGTCCTGTGCCATCCTGTGCCAGCCTCGTAATCTCAGTCAGGCTCAAGCCCGCTGAGGTAGTCATTGTGTTAATCTGTCTTGTTGAGGGTCTTCCTCTCTTTCACTGACCCTCTTCCTTTCCCACCATGATGTCTCGCTCCAAAGACTCCTGGAAATATGCCCAACATGTGTGCAATGATATTTCACCATCCTTGTCTTAAGAAGCACTCTGGTTGCCCTTCCTTCAAGATAGATGGTTTGTCCTTTTGACAGTCCATTGTATATGCAATACTTTTCACAAACACCACAACTCAAAAGTGTGCGTGCGCGCGCACACACACACGTGTGTGTGTGTGTGTGTGTGTGTGTGTGTGTGTGTGTGGAGAAAGAAAAAAAAATAGGGAGCTCTGGTGAGCTTTCTAAGAAGCTGTACTTTAATCCCAAAGACATGGGGTTCAAATCCACCAGCTGCTCCCATTTGATTAAGTGCCTTTGCAAATCTGCTGGAAGGTCAGCTGTGAGCCAATTCCTGCTGGATGGCACACAATACTACATAGGAACTGGCAATGGTGGTGGTGCGTGCCATCGAGTAGGAACTCAAGGCTGCCCCTCCAGCGGGTTTTCAGAAGCTTTAAGTAGCCCTGGAGGAGATTGCCCCTCTTTTTCCCACAAAGCAGCTGGTGGATTGCTACTACCTGTCTTTGGCTTGGCAGCACAACTCTTTACCCACTAGGCCACCAAACTCTATTTCTCTAGCAGTCTATCTGTCTATCCATCACAAATTCTTTTCTATAAGAAAAGACTTTGGAAAATTTAAAAATCAAACAAAGATATTTTATTAGTTTGCAGTAGTTTACAAATATGTAGTCCATACAAATATGGATTTTTATTTCTTTTAAAATGTCTTTTGCCTTTTCCTCCCATTCAATTACTAGAAAACCTACTGGAGGGTCAGCAGGTTCCAACTCGATGGTACACAACTACAACAACAAAGTCAAAACGACATTCAACATCGAGTCGCTGAGCTGTGCTGTTAGTAACTTTGCCTTGGGTTTCTACAGCACTTGAGCAAAGTTTACTCCTTTCCAATATTGGCTCTAATGACTTAAAAAAATCATTTCTTTGAAGGTCAAGGACTAGAACTCATTTAGCAGAATGGAAAAAGTGCTGGAGACTTACGAGGGGCCCTCTACGTTTCATGCCATATCACAGCTGAAGTTAGTTTATGGTTGTACTCTATTTTCACTAACATGCTTATACAGTTCAAAGATGTTGCCTGATTTAACCCTTGAAATAAGAGGGTTATCAAGATGTGGATACTTCAAGCAAATTGCCAAGCCAAGAGAAATTGCTGCAGCCTTTATACCAAACACAGGTGTTCCGTCACCATTAGCCACTGCTTCAAAATCCAGTAGGAGGAATAAATCTAATCAGTGGCCTCGGTGTTTACGCTGAGAAACAAAGTTTCCGTTAAAGGAGTCTGTCCACCTGGTATGTCCAGTTATTAAGGTAGCCTGAATTGTTTATGCTGTTCAAATCATTTGGCAAGGTGTAAGATATTTCAGTAAGAAGTGATTGAAAACTTCTGTGGGGGGAAAAAAATCTACTCTGTGGAGAGAAACACAACAATCTGATCAGCTTCCATGAGCAATAGACTAGCTTCCATGAGAAGTGCAGAGTAAACCTCTTAGCCTTGTGCACTGGATTTTAGCGTTTACCCCCTTAACTCTAGTAATCACATTATTGAAAGCAAGAAGAACCCTTGGGGAACTTGTTAGAGTGTCGATTCAGTTGCTAGTCTCCATATTTTTTTCAGTAGCTTTCAAGTGTGATAAAGGGATCTCACTTCTAATCAGAAACTCAAGGTGATTCTAATATAGGCCACCTGAGTTGTACACTTTGAGAAACAATTACATAAAATATTAAGTTGGTGAACATTGTGTCCAAGAAAAGGGTTTATGCTTGCTCTATTTCATCCAGTTACTTCCCTGAGACAAATGTCAAAACAAATGGGCTCTGACCTTGTCTCTGAAACTCTATGGTGATGCATACCAGGTTAATTCATGAACCAGCTTACTAAAAGTTTGAAGGTTCACATCCTACCAGAGACATTTTGGAAGAAATCCCTAGGAATCTACTTCTGAACAATCAGCCATCCAAGCCTTCTGGAACATAGTTATTTCTCCTCTGACACACACAGGCTTTGACATTATGAACCTCACTGCCGCAGAGTCAGAAGTAACTCATCGCTGACCCTCCAGGGGGGTTCTGAAGCTATAAATCGTATGGGAAAAGAGGGTCAATCTTTCTCCAAAGATGCTACTGGTGCATTCAAACCACCAGAAGGGCCTGGCTTTTTAGTTAACAGTGTAACTCCTTTCAGACCTGGCCACCAGCGCTCTTCTTATAAATTATAAATTGGAATAAATTTCTCTTCAGTATAAATTGGAATAAATTTCATGGCAAATCATGGTTAAAATGTGTTCCTGTCTCCATACAAACAAACCTCTTCAGCCTTCTGAAGGAACATTAGTGGTCATATCTTTTAAGATTTCTTTTACAGAAAACATAGGGTTATAAAAATGAGTAATTTTAAGATCTTATACTTTAAAAATGTTTCCCAGAATATTAAACATCAGGGCGAGGTATTCATTTTACTAAAAAAACATCATATTAAGGAAGTCTTCCAGGCATAGTTTAAAATATACTAACAGAAAGAAAGAAAGAACCCTCAAACTTACAGCCATCAATTCAAAACCTACTCCTATTCTAGCTGATCCTACAGTGGGATTTCCAGAAACTGTAAATAGTATTAGGGACATAGGGTTTTTGAAGGCGTTTTTTTTTCAGAAGTGGATGGCCAATCCTTCTCCTAGTCTGTCTTAATCTGGGAGCTCAGCTTTAGAGCAACATTTGACAGACAAGCATTTTATCCACAAAAGAGCGAATGAGAGTCAGCAGGTAACAGATCAGGTGTCGGTCCCAGGCACCCACTCCTTTGGCACATATGTTGTGTTTTTCCTCTTCTTGCCCTGCCATGATCCAGCTCAATTCCCTCTCCTGCCCCATCCAGCATCTCCCATCCCTTGCCCCCATCCAACTCTGGCTTGATGGCTCAGGCATCCCATCACCTCTGTGTATCCATTTCCTCTTCATTCCTTTGTGATTTCGGTGCTGCTGGTGAAGGGGTGGCATGGCAGTGTCCATGTGGTGGGGGCAGTCTCCACGCACGTCTGGCAGCTGTAGTACAGGAGGACCTGTGGTCTGGAAGTTGACTGGGCCAATTGGCATCATTATGATAGATGCTGAAGAGACTGAGACCATTAACAGCTTCAGCTTGATTGACTCCACAACCAACACTTTTGGTATCAGCAGCCAGAAAATCAAAAGATGGACTGCATTAGGAAGATAAGCAGTCAGGGACCTCTCCAGGGTACTGAAGAGTGATGATGTCAGTCTAGAGAATAAGGTGTGCCTGATCCAGACCATCATCTTTTCAATTACTTGCTATACATCAGAGAGCTGGTCATGACTAAGGATGATCAAAGAAGAATCAATGGCTTTGAGCTGTGGTGCTGGAGAAGAGTACTGAATATACCATGGACTGATAAGAGAACAAACAAATCTGTCCTGGACAGGGTGAAACCAGGCTGCCCTTTGGAGGCAAGGATTTTGAAGCTCTGTCTGACATACTCTAGGCAAGTTACAATGAGGGACCAGTCCTTGGAAAGAGACATGTGGAAGGACAGCGCAAGAGAGAGAGACTCTAGATGAGATGGATGATTCCGTTACTGGGGTAATGAGGGTAGATGTGTGAGAGACAATGAAATTGGCTCAAGATAGAGAACGGTTCAGAGCCACTGCACACAGAGTCACTATGGGTCAGAGTTTAGTTAAAGGCACATAACAAATAGCACCAGAGGAGATTAACCAATTTTCTCCTGTGGAGCAACTGGTGGATTTGAACTCTCTCTCTTTGGGTTCTCAGCACTACCCAGTAGGCCCCCAGAGCTCATTTGATAATCTTCTCTCTTTTATTTGGTTGTCAAAAATGATGTAAATAAAGCCCTTTAAGTAGCCCTGAGGTGTGGACTATTAAAAAAAAAAATGATCATGGCTAAGAATAGTAAAAATAAAAAAAAAAACAAAACAGCCCCACAAAACTAAATATATTCCACCAATCTCAGAAAGCAATGTTGCTAAATTTACCCCCCCTTTTCTGAGTGGTTTAAGTCAACTTTTCAACATTGAGTCCATTTTCTCTATCAAGATAAGCTATAACAAGAGCTAGTCCTCTGGCATCGGTAAAGACGAGGGCTTTGGACTGAGACTAAAAAATGCATGGGTTGGCTAAATCAAAGCTTTGAGTCATTTTAATACCTCAGTCCCATCATCCGTAAAATGGGGATTAATAATGTTTTCCTCCCCTCCAGGGTTACTTAAGAGGGATAACTAACAAAGCAAATGGTTGTAAATTATTTTGTAGGCCTGCTGCGCTGATGCCAAACAGAAAGCATTAGATTTAAAAGCTGGGGTTTTCAGAAGCACCAAAATATTACAAAGCAAGTCACATTTCATGGCTAATTTAAAACATCAGGGGTTCACACAAGTTGCTTATAATGATATTTTCCAATTCACATGTTATTTGATGATTTATACAGCTTTAGCTTTTACAGCTGAACCCTGCCATTCCTCTCTGGCCACAATTCTCTTTTATCAATATGACCAGCTCACATAACTGTCTATATCTTCAGGGGGATTAAGCACCACTTTTTATCTGTACCTGGGAAGAGTAAATTCAGAGATGATAAGAAACTCTGGTTCCAAGTCCAATGTGTTATTTATTTAGATCAGGAAAAGAGTTGTTACATGCAGGTTTAGGAAGACTTTAAAACACTGATAAAATCTCAGTGAGTCAAATGAAATGGCACTGAAATTATTTTAATAACTTAAAGCTCTTATGAGTTGAACTAAACTTTCAGCCAAGGAATCTGATTCCTTTTCTAGATGCTTGGGCTCCAAAAGAAAAATCCAAGCAAAGCAAATAAAGATCTCCCAAAAAATTTTGCACAAAATCTTTGAATCACAATACTAAGGATAGCAAATTTTTTAAACTTAAAATGGTCAAGAAAATACTAAAAACACTGGATAGAACACACCAGGAGGGTGGGGTGGAGGTAAGAAGGGTAATCTACATTGTCCAAAAGTAGTTGGCATTAAAAGTTAGCTAAAAGAGTAAAAAAAAATAAACCACAAATGTCTATATTCCATTCTACTCCTCCTGAACCAGAATCCTAAAAAGGCAACAAAAGAAATTTTCACTAAATGTCCCAGATTGTTGTTGTACAATGTGTTGTTAGTAAAACAGTAACAAACATCATCTAGAAATATGTGAATAACATAGACTCTCAGCTTCTAGCCCAAGATCCTTGAATCAGAGACTGTAATTAATAAAGGTCCTACTTCTATGAGACAACCCATCAGGACAGATCTGTGTACCTCACTATACAATACATGCTATTGTTGCTGTTGTTGTGTGCCGTCAAGTCACCTGCAATCCATAGCGACCATAGTACCAGGCAGTGAGGTGTGCTAAGTAGTGATGCTTCATCTACTCGGAGCTACAATCAAGCTCCACGGGAGTAGCAGTCAGAAAGCCAATTGATGTACTTCATCCTGAAAGTCTGTTGTAAAAGATCCTCTTAAAATCTTGCCTTCAAGTTGGAACTGACCCAGAGCTAACCCTCCAGCAGATGTCTAAAGGCAGTATTCTCATGGGAGGAGATTGCCCATCTTTCTCCCACACAGCAGCTGGTGATTTGAACCACACGCCTTGGGGATTGCAGTGCAGATTCTTACCACTGCCATCAGAGCACTTAGAAACTAAAGTATGTACCCTAACTTTAGTATTTTCAATAACTTCATATGTATATGGAAGAATTGATGCACTTGAATTTTAGTATTGATGAAAAATATTGAACATATGTGGACTGCCAGAAAAATAAGCAAATAAATCTCAAAAGAAATATAACAAGATTCTTAGAAGTACTAGTTGTGAAATTATGACTGTTTTGGACAAGACAACAGGAAATACAAATAGCTTGAAATAATAATTCCATGTTTGGAAAAAGTAGAATTTTGGTGAAAATGAGTGAAACTTTGAATAAGATGAATGGCCAATATATTCACATCAATGGATTCAAACATACCAGCAGTCTCGCAGATGGTACAGGACTGGAAACATGTAATTTATTATATATAAATTAGCTGTACATTGGAGCAGACTTGTAGCAACTAACAACAATAAAAATATCCCTGGCTGGCTATCTGAACAGAGAGAGAACGATGAATGTTTTAAAATTCAGAAAGGTGTGTGTTAGGACTGTATCCTTTCTCCATACTTATTCAATCTGTATAATGAGCAAATCAGTCATTCAAGAAGCTGGACTTTATGAAGAGTAACGTGGCATCGAGATCAGAGGAAGATTCCTCAATAGCCTGTGTTAGGTAGATGACACAATCTTTCTTGCATGAGGACAGCTGAAATATTTGCTGCAGAAGATCAAGAACTACAGCCGTCAATATGGATTACATCTCAACATTTTTGTTATTGTTGTTAGGTGCCATCAAGTCGAGTATGAGTCATAGTCATCCAATGAATAGACCTGAACTTGTCTTATCCTGTGCCATCTTCATAATTTCTGACACACTTGAGTCCAACGTTGCAGTCACCATGTCAATCTCAGGGATTTTCCTCTCTTTTATTGACAACCTGGTTACGGGTCTTCCTCTTTTGTCACTGTCACGCCATCTTTCCAAACATGATAGCCCTTTCCAAGGAATACTCTCTTTTAGAAACATGTCCAAAGCATAAGAGAACAAAGTTTTGCCAACCTTGCCTCCAAGTAGCACTCAGACTGGACGTTTGTCAAGACATACTTTTAGCAGTCCACAGACTAGTCGGCACTCTTCTCTAAGACCACAATTCAAAGGCATCCATTATTTATCATCTTATTCATTGTACAGCTCTCAGATTCTTAGCAAGGGATTGAAAAGGTCATGATCTTAATCCATTACACCTTAGTCTTCAAACTGATATCATTGCTCTTCAGTATTTTGGAGAGGTCTCTGACTTGCTCAGAGACTTGCTCAAGGCAGTACATTTCCTGATCTCCTAACTGCTGTGACAAGGGTGTTTATTATCTATCCAAGTAGATGAAATCACTGACAATTTCAATCCCTTCTCCATCTATTATAATGTTGCCTTACCCAGTGATAAATACTTTTGTTTTCTTGATGTAAAGATGTAGTCCATATAAAGTCTATAGTCTTTGACCTTCTGCAGCAAGTGTTTTAGGTCCTTCTTGCTTTCAGCAAACAAGGTTGTATCATCTACATAACTCAAGTTTTTTGATGACCCTTCTATCCTGATGCCACATTCTTCCTCATAGAGTCTGGCTTCATAAATTCTTTGCTCAGCATATCATCACCGGGCCAATAAACAGCATCATGATAGACATGAAAAAAATTGGAGTTGTCAACAATTTCATCTTACTTGCATTCACAATTAACATATTTGGTACCAGCAGTGAAGAAATTAAAAAAAAAAACTATTTTGCATTTGCAAAGTCTCCTGTCACGGACCGCTCCAAAACACTAAAGAGTAAAGATGTCAATTGAAAGACTAAGCTGTGCCTGACTCAGGTGTTGGCCTTTTCAATCACTTGCTATCCATCTGACAGATGGACAATAAATAAGGATGATCACAGAATCAATGCCTTTATGTTGTGGTGTTGGAGAAGAGTACTAAATGTCACAGGGACTGCCAGGAGAACCAACAAATAAGTCTTGGGAAAAGTGCAGCCAGAGTGATCGTAAGAGTCAAGGATGGAGAAGTTTTCTTCTCACATACTTTGAGAATTTTGTTAGGAAGGTCTATTCCTTGGAAAGATACCTCATGTTTATAAAAGTAGAGGGTCAGCTAAGAAGAGAAAGACCCTCAATGTGATGGATTGACACAATGACTGCAGCAATGGGCCCAAGGATGTCAGAGATGAGCAGGATGGCACAGGGTAGAACAAGGTTCAGATATGCTCTTTATATATTCACAATGAGATACACTTGACTCAATGGCACCTAACAACAACGGCTAGCTGGTTTGTATGATGTTGAATTATGAGAAGCACTGCTCCTGATGTTCTTTAGAGTCTAAAAAGTTTGTGAAACAGGTAAAGTGGAAGGATTTAGATCATTTGAATTAGGGTCAAACTCTACATCTCCCACTTACTCACTCATTGCCCTTGAGATGGAACCAACCCATAAGTTACTCTCCACTGGGATCCCAAAGCTATAAATCTCACGGGACAAGATTGCTCATCTTTTTCTCTTGGAGCAACTGGTAGATTTGTAGCTGTTGGGATGGCAGCACACCTTCTGAAGAGCCATGTCACTAGAAGTCCCCACTACTCAATACTAACTTTGCCAGTGTTGTTGTTGTTGTTTGCCATTGATTCAGAATCAACTCATAGCTGACCCTCTAGTGGGTTTTCAGAGGCAGTAAATCACACAGGGAGAAATACCCCATTCTTCTCCCACAGAGCACTGGTAGATTTGAGCAGTATGCCTTTGGGAATGCAGCACAGCTTCTTACCACTAGGACACCAGATCTTTCTCCTATGGTTACTGGATTTGGAGCATGGGGTCAAGTGTAATAACAGGTTTATTGGAAGTTCCAATTCATTGAACAAACAATCATATTAATTATGATGAACCCTCAAAGGCAAAGATTTCTCAAAGAAATGCTGTAAGGTAGTCACTGCATCAGACAACTTGTGGATGTTTTCTTAATCTGAAAACTGGGTAAAGGGTAAATGACATCTCTCTGATTATTTATTATAGCTTCATGGGATTCTATAATTATGTCAATAAAGATTAGGGAGAAAAAATGAGAAACAACATTTAAACACACATTTTAAAAAGAAGCAAATGCTATCTTCTTGTATGTTTAAAGAATCTGAGACTCGGGAAGATAAAGTAGCTTTCCCTACTGGTCCTGCTAATAAGATAAGTAAGTTGGGGAAACAGTAACCTACGGTACATCAGAAATGAAATTCAGAGGCCCAACTGCATCTTTGTCTTCTACTTATATAATGGGTTATAAATGTCACTGCATTTATTTTATTCATTAATTAAAGCAGTATTCAATACAGGTACTATATTAATTCTGCATGAATAAAAGCAAGTAGAAAAGAAAGGAAAATTCAATCACTTGATCATAAGAACTATTAACTCATTCTCAAGGACTAGGAGATGGGAAATTTAAGAAAAGGAAACAACAATCTATTCAGTTTCTATCCCTTCTTCTCTTATACACCTTAAAAGAGAAATATTTAACTTGTGGATAGGGACAAACATGATAAAATTTCCCCAAATTATAAACCTAAGTTAATAAAAAATATCTGCAGCATGATGTTATTAAAAAAATTTTCAATGACATCTATTTGCCTCAGAAACAGGGAAATAAAGGAGACAAAAAATATACCTTTAAAAAGTATTTAAAAAGTGTAGGAAGTAAAAAATTACTAAAAGAAATAAGGAGAACCGTGTTGTGGTATGCCAGTGAGTTGACTTTTTACTCTTAGCAAACGTGTGTTCTGGGTTGAAATCTTTATGGGAACAGATGGTTGTCTTTTCCTCCAAGGTGTGGCTGGTGGGTTTGAACCACTGAACTTTTGGTTAGCAGCCTAGTGTTTAAATCCTATAGGAGAATAAAAAGTATACTAGACTCGTCATTATTTTTAATGATCAAAGAAAAAAAACCTAGAAAGTTTGTAAAGTAAATTAATAGGAAAAAGTGAGTTTTCCCACATATTTTTTAATGTACTCCCTCTCTAGTAAGTAACTTTTAAATGCACATTCTTTGTCAATAAATTAAAATATAGCCAATCCACAGGTTGTAAACATTCAATTTATTGACAGGATTTTGAAGCTCCATTTCACATAATTTTGACATATTGCCAAGGACATCATATGTGGAAGGGTGGAGAGACAGCAGGAGAGTAAGACCTGGGATGAGATGGATTGACACAGTAGCAAGAGTAATTGGGGTAGGTGTTTTGGAGACAGTAAGATTGGTTCAGGATAGGGCAGCGTACAGAGCTATTGTACATAGGGTCGCTATAGTCGCAGGTGATTCCACAACACATAACAGCAATATAGTCACAAACCATCCCCCTAACAACTCACT
>NW_006399772.1:12435361-12442248 GCF_000299155.1 Elephantulus edwardii | reverse complement strand
TATGTTGAGCTTCAATCCATATTGAATACTGCAATCTTTGACCTGCAGCAAGCACATCTTGAACCACCTTAGAAGTGCCATCTTTGGGTACTCCCTACAGACAATGCCACCAGAGTTCTCCAGTAAATAACTATAAAATATGTATTCTTTACAAATGAATTAAAATACAGGCAGTCTACAGATTACAAACATCCAACACACATAAAACCTATAGTCATAAACCTAGCTTCCTAAAGCCGCATATTAAAAACTTGTAAAACACCCAATAGATATTATGTTAAAGATGATTTTTGTGTATTTGGAAGTGTTTATTTAATGTTTTTATGCATACAAAGATAACTTTATATATTCTCTAATAAGACAGATGGTAGATGAAACCGTACTTAAGTATTTTACTTTATGTACAAATTTAAAGACAGACTCATGAACAGAACTAATTTATAGTCCAGGAACTACATGTGTATTTATTGCAAATAAATATTTTAAAATAGCTATTCTATTCAAGATGTGACAGGCTAGACCTCCTAAAAATTAAATATCTGTGTGTTTTTTCTAATAGGATGAAAAGAAAGCCTACTGAGTTGGAAAAACCATTTGACAATACTGTCTCGGACAAAGGTCTCATAGTGAAAGTTTACAGAATCCTACAGGGTCTCCACAAGAAGAAGGTTGATACCCAATTACAAAATGGGGGAAAAAACATGGAAAGACTTTTCATTGAGAAAGATATTTGCGTGGCCAATATACACAGGAAGAGATGCTCAAAATCACTGGTGAAAAGAGAGAGGAAAATCAAAACGACAATAAGATACCATCTCACTCCTATAGCCTTGGTAAAGTTTAGTAAGACAGCAAGCAATAAATGTTGGAGAGGATATGGAGAGATTAGAACTTTCACACATTGTTGGTGGGATTGTAAAATGGTATAACCACTCTGGAAGGCAGTTTGATATTTCCTCAAAAAGCTGAACATAGAAATTCAGTATGACCTATCTATTGCACTGATGGGAATTTACCCGGAGGAAAACGGAACTAAGACACAAATGAAAATTTGTACACCAATGTTCATAGCAGCATTATTTATTCACCATCACAAAAAAAAATGGAAATAAACAAATGGCTTAAGAAACTGCGGTACAGTCATATGATGAAATACAATGTAGCACTCTGGAGTAATGGTCTTGAAAAATACAATAAAACATGAGAGAGGCTGGAGAGCATTATGCTGAGTGATCTAACTCAGTCTTTTAAGGACAAATACTTCACAAGACCATTATTGTAAAAATAGAAGGATTACTAGTAAGATGTATATTTAAATCCATCCCCACAGGGG
Organism: Elephantulus edwardii; assembly: GCF_000299155.1. Lineage (NCBI taxonomy): Eukaryota > Metazoa > Chordata > Mammalia > Macroscelidea > Macroscelididae > Elephantulus > Elephantulus edwardii. The sequence continues at coordinate 12,440,915 of NW_006399772.1, read as the reverse complement.
AAAGGGGAGAGAGGAGAAAGCCTGGGACTGGGAAGAGGGGGAAATCTTGACATTGCAGAGTTTGATGAGAAGAGAAATGGGGTAAAGGAATTAGAAAGGTAAAGGTAAGGTAATGAGGGGCATGGCTCGATGACCATTAATTTTATAAAACACAATGTTTGAGAATGATAATGTGAAACACAGGGTGAGGGGAGGGGGAAACATAATGTGTATAAACAAAACACAGTGTATGTAATTTTTGCATGTAAACCAATATAAAATCATTTTTTAATGGAAAAAAAAGAACCAAACAAAAATATGTGGCAGAACAGACACTGTCACGCACCTAATTGTACTACATGTGCCTATTATGGGAACTAGAAACTAACATGGCCTTTCTGAATATATATAGGACAGAGTTCAGGCCCATTGTTCACAGCGTTTCTATGAGTTATAGTGGACTCCAATGGCACCTAACAGCAATTAACAATGTAGGTACAGAATAAGTGGAAGTTAATATCTGTGAAATATGTGTGTTTACAGAAGGTGGATGTTCATTTTAAAAATATTTAGTTTCTAAATTTACTTCAAAAAAACATACATTCATTTAAAAACAAAGTGTCAATGATTTAAAAAAAGTTTTAGATCATGACTTTCATTTAGTAAATTACTATTTCCAAAACAATTCCAGTGAATAATTATCTTTTTCTGTAACTTTAATTCTCAGTAGTTCAACAAATGTGGGAAGAGAAGAGAAATGTTTAAAACAGCTAGAAAAACAAGCATAAGAATGGGGAGAGAAATAACATAAGATATATCTTCAGAGTACTGAAAAGCAGCGGTGAGTGTCGGTTTAGAGAGTAAGGTGCACCTGATCAAGGTCATGGTCTTGACAACTACTTGCTATGTATCAAAGAGCTATACAACGACTAAGGATTACAGAAGAAGAATTGATGCCTTGGAGCAGTGGTCCTGGAGAAGAGTCTTGAACGTAATGGACCACCAAGAAAACAAATAAGTCTGTCTTGGAGAGGGTGAAACCAAGTTTCTCCTTGGAGGCTAGGATTTTGAAGCTTTGTCTCACACACTTTGGGCACGTGGCCAGAAGAAACTGGTCCTTGGAGAAGGACATCATGCTCAGAAGGGTGGAGGGACAGTACAGGAGAGGAAGACCCCGGTTGAGATGGATTGATACAGTAACTGGAGTAATAGGGGTAGGTGTGTCGTGAGACTGGCTCAGGACAGGGCAGGCTTCAGAGCTGCTGTACAGAGGGTCTCTCGCTGTGGTTTCTCAAAAACAATGACAGCAAATGGCTGGTAAAGAGAGCAAGACCCTATGTGGCACTACCTGTGTGGTCCCTGTGTGATGACCTTTGGTTAAATCAGAAATACAAGCCTTTCCTGATTAGTCCACCTCAGTGCTTTTCTGCATATTTCTTTGGAGTTTCCCACTAAAAGTTCTGTTGAAGACAATTTGGCCTTGTCAGTAAGACTCAAAGAGGAATGGTTTGCCACTTGTTTTTGTTGTTAATGTGCTATTGAGCTGCTTGGAACTCATAGCAATCCTATTTACAATAGCTTTGAACCCTATCCGATCCTGAGCCAGTCTCACTATCCCAGACAAACCCGTCCCCATTACCCTAGTCACTGCATTAATTCATTTTATCCAGGGTCTTCCCTTCTTTCACTATCTCTCCACCCTTCCAAGCTTGACGTTCTCCAAGGACCAGTCCCTCCTGGCCACATGCCCAAAGTATGTGAGACAGAACTTCAAAATCCTTGCCTCCAAAGAGCAACTTGTGGTAGGCATTAATATGGTGGTATCTCAGTGAGTTCCTACCTGGACCTCTGTACTGCACGTGAGCCCAGGTCCAAGCATCCCAAGGCTATATATAGTTCCTTTTGGGTTGACAGTCATTTAGAGGGCTGTGGTGGTAAGACAAGTAGCAGAAAAGGTAGTCAGGTAAGGAAATGTACAAAGAATATGCAGAGCTGGAATAATTTAAAGTCCCTCATGTCTGGGTCAGGGTGGGTGGTAGGCAAGCAGAGAAGAAGAAAAAAGGGGAGCTAGAGGCCACTCGATCACTGGACAGAGATCTGGACCACTGTAAGTGCATACCTCGGTACAGCCAGATATGGCTCTGGGAGTTTGGGCAGTAAATCCCAAGGACCCAGGACTAGCATCAATGAAGTCAGTTTTCACACAATCCTCAAGTGGGAGCAGCAGCAATGTGGCAAACCTGCCCTATGTGCCTCTCTGTATATATAATGTGATGTTCACACAATGTGTAATCATGTATATCCTAGACTATTGAATATATCTTAACATAATGTATGCTAAATGGTGCATACATATATGTTCTTGGGTGTTGTCAACCAATTCTGACACAAAAGGACTGTCGTGCTGAGTAGACTTGTCCCTTGAGATTTTCTTTACTGAGAACTTTACAGGATCAGATCACCGGGTCTTTCTGCCAAAGAGAAACTATTGGATGTGTGTGAAATGCCAATATTACTATTTTCTGAGCATTTGCTGCAAAGGTCAAGGACTGCAGCCTTCAGTATGGATTGAAGCTCAACATGAAGAAAACAAAGATTCTCACCAATGGGCCAATTGGCAACATGATGATAGATGGTGAAGAGATTGAGATTGTTAACAGCTTTAGTTTGCTTGGCTCCATAATCAATATTCTTGGTACCAGCAGCCAGGAAATTAAAAGATTAACTATATTGGGGAAAATCTGCTTTCAGAGACCTCTCCAAAGTACTTAAGAGCAACAATGTTAGTCTGGAGACCAATGTATGCCTGATCCAGACCATAGTTTTCGCAATTACTTGCTTTGTATCAGAAAGCTGGAAAATGACTAGGGATGAGAGAAGGAGAATTGATGTTTTTAAGCTGTGATGCTGGAGAAGAGTATTGAGTATACCATGGACTGCTATGGTACAACATGAAGAAGATAAAAATAAAAAGAGTTTTAACGATTATCATCTCTGGAATTGTTTTCTTGCCATGCACTACACATACTCAAAGAGAACCACATATATGTGACTCCATGTAAAATGGTATGACTACCTCATGAGGTTTTCTAGACTGTAATAGTAACAAGCTTAGTAAAAGACACTCACAGGTAGGATCAGACTGACTTTTAAATACAAAGGCCTGCCCACCAGATCCTGTTTGCCTACACAAGAGGCTTCCCACCCAAGCTGATTGCAAACTAGTTCAGAAACAGTTAATCAGCTTACAAATGGTTACTAACACAATTAGACATGCCCAAACAGTTTACCTCAAGCTTTCAAGTAAATCACAAACACTTACCCAATTAGCTAAAACTCATTCACAGGTAGGACCAGACTGACATTTAAATGCAATGGCAGTATCATGATAGATAGAGAGGAGATTGAAACAGTCAACAGCTTCATCTTGCTTGGATCCACAATTCACACCGTTGGTATCAGCAGTCAGGAAATAAGGAGACACATTGCACCAGGAAAATCTGCAGTTAGGGACCTTTCCAAATTATTGAGGAGTAGTGATGTCAGTTTGAGGACTAAGGTAAATCTTATTCAGGCCATAGTCCTTCTGATTACTAGCAATGAATCTAATACCTGGACAATGAATAAGGATAACAGAAAAAGAATTGTCCTTTAAGCTGTGGTGTTGGAGAAGGGCACTGAATATCCCATGAACAGCCAAGAGAATAAATAGATATGTCTTGGAGATGGTGCAGCCTGAGTGCTCTTTGGAGGAAAGAATAATGAGGCTTCACCTCACATACTTTGGACATGTTATTAGAAGGTGCTATTCCTTGTAGAGGGACGTGATTTGGGGAAGGGTGGAGGGTTGGTACAGGAGAAGAAGACCGTCAAACACATGGGTTGACATGGTGACTGCTGCAATGGGCTCCTGTGTGCCAAAAAGTATGAAGACAGTGCAGGTCAGAACTGGGTTCAGATCTTTAGTTCATTGGGTCCCTATAACTCAACTTGACAGCACCTAACAACAAAGCTAGGAGAACAAATAGGTTCATCCTAGAGAGGGTGAGACCAGGCTTCTCCTTGGAGGCAAAGATTCTGAAGCTTTGTCTGACATACTTTGGACATGTTGCAAGGAGGGACAAGTCCTTGGAGAGGAACGTCATGCTTGGGAGGTTGGAGGGACAGACAGTACAGGAGAGGAAGACCCATGATGAGATGGATTGATTCAATGACTGGGGCAATGGGAGTAGGTATGTCAGAGACAATAAGATTGGCACAGGATAGAGCAGAGTTTAGGGCTGTTATACATAGGGTCACTGTGAGTCACAGGTGACTCAACAGCACATAATAACAACAATTTTCAGCCTTGCGTTTAACAACTGTACTACCAGTCTTCACTTATGTGTATAAGTGGATAGATACAAATACAAGCATAGGGTCAAAGATAGAGGCAAATAGTTTTATGAGTCCTGGTTTTTTTTTGTTCTTTTAGGTGCCACTGAATCAAGTACAACCCAAAAAGACCCTATAAACAACAGATATGAACCCTGTCCTATCCTATGCCATCTTCATACTTCTTGACACATTAGAGCTCATTACTGCAGTCACCATATCAATACACCTGGTCAAGGGTCTTTCTCTCCTTCACTGATCCTTTACCTCATTGTCCAGCTCTCAGATGCATAGGAAATGATCAGAAAGATCATGACCTCAATCAAAATGTACCTTAGTCCTCAAACTGACATCATTACCCCTCAATAATTTGGAGAGGTCCTGGATTGGAGACTTACCCAGTGCATTACATCTCCTGATTTTCTGACTGCTGGTACCAATGGTGTTAATTGTCAATCTGAGTAAAATGAAGTTGTTTACAGTTTCAGTCTTTTCTTTGTCATGATGTTGCCTGTTGGTCCAGTGGTAAGAATCTTTGTCTTCCTGACATTGAGATGCAATTCATCCATTGAAAGTTGCATTCTTTGATCCTCTGCAACAAGTGTTTCAAATCCTCAATTAGAGCAGGCAAAGTTGTGTTATCTGCATAACCCAGGTAATGAGGTTTCCTCTGATCATGATGCAACATTCTTCTTCACAGAGTCCAGATTCTTTAATAATAATTTGCTCAGAATATAGATTCAGTAGGAACATAGAAATAATACAATCCTGACACACTCTCTTTGTAATTTTAAACCATGTAGTATTCCATTGTTCTGTTCACACAACCTAGGTATAGGTTTCATATGAGTACAAATAAGTGTTCTGGGATTCCAATTCTTCTCAATGTTAGACATAGTGTGTTATGATTCACACAGTCAAATGCCCTTGCATAGTCAATAATGCATAGATGGTGACTGGAATGCAAAAGTTAGAGACAGTGAAGAAGGGATAGTTATTGGAAAACAAGGGTCTTGGCGATAGAAATGAAGCTAGAAATAGAATGACTGAATTTTGTATTTTCAATGATTTATTCATTGCAAATAAATTTTTCCTTTTTTTTTAATTGGGAAAAACATATTGGGGGTACAAGAAGGTGAAGGTTGGGGGCAGAAGGGTGAAGATGGGCCAGGATGCAGCTGCAGAGCTGCACAGTTTGGTC
>NW_006399772.1:12431429-12434291 GCF_000299155.1 Elephantulus edwardii | reverse complement strand
GGCATACATCCCATCCCCCACCTCCTACGCAGGCGCAGGCGGCCAGCAGGGCATGTACCCCCTCCAGTGCAGGCGGCCGTTGGGGGCACGCCCCCCCACCCCACCGCACGGACGCTCGGCGGCTGCGCGGCCCCTCTTGTGCGGGCAGCTGGCGGGCACCCGCTTCCCCCACTGCCACCATCCTGGCTCCAAGAATTCTCTCCAGAACAAGTCCGCATTGTGGCAGTGTGGTGGCTTCACTGTACTAGTGTTGAGGAGGGCAGGTGCCCAGCATCCATCCTGGGTGAGGGAATCCATTTGTTCTGGGTGTGGAAGCCTCATGGAGCTGCAGCAGCTGTGCAGCGTGGCACACGCTCTGCAGGAGGGGGTTGGGAGCCACAAGACTCACCCATTTCTCCTTGGGAATCCTTGAATTCCTGTTGTTGAGCCTTGATCTTCACTGAGGGCAAGTCATCAACTGTTTAATTGTTCAATTATCAATAAGCTGAAGTCTGTAGAAGGCCATAATGGCCCTGCTTTGAGTGGTTTGCTGCTCCCGCAGCTCACCACTCTGTCTCTGCCTCTGCCGCCATCTTGGATCTCTCTACAAATAACTTTTTCAAAAGACACAAATGGTGACTTTATTATACATGGGCCTCACCTAATGGCTTCATAGGAATCAGATTAGCCACTTCTGTGGAAAGAATCATTGGAAAAAGCTCAATTTTGGCAGTCAATTTAAGCCAGGGGCAGATTGTGGGTCAGATTATCAATTCATAGTGAGTAAGTTCAAATTGAGACCAAAGAAAATTAAAATAAGTCCATGAGAGCAGATATGATATTGAATTTATTCCATCTTAAAGATAATTTTAAGAATAAGTTTGAACACCAGTGATTGAAGACCAGATGAATGATGGGATAATATCCAGGATATCAACCATGAAAAAAGCAAATACAAACACAGAGAAAAAAGGGGTAAAAATGAAATGAATGTCAGAAGGGACTTTAAAAATTGCATTAGGGTATCGAGAAGCCATACAAAGAGAAAATATGCTAAAGTAAAAGATGTGAACAGAAGATTTCAAAGGGCAGCTCAAAAAGACAAAGCAAGGATTATAAAGGAATGTGCAGAGAGCTGGAATTAGAGAATAAAGAAGGAAGAACTCGCTATGCATTTCTCAAGCTGAGAGAACTTAAAAGCTAATTGAGGTTTCAAATTGAAATATTGAAAGATGCTATAGCAATATATTGAATGACCCAGAAAGCATGAAAAAAAGAAAAATATGAGGGGAATGTACAGAATCAATGTACCAAAAAGAATTGACTGACACTGAAAATTTTAAGTACCTGTTTCTTTAGGAAGCTCTGGTGGCTTAGTGGCAAGAAGCTGTGCTGCAGTCCCAAAGGTGTGCAGTTCAAATCCACCAGCTGCTCTGTGGGAGAAGGATGAGTAATCTCCTCCCATGCTTTTTACTGCCTCTATAAACCCACCAGAGGGTCAGCCATGGGTCACATCCAACTAGAAGGTGCACAGCTACAACAACAACAACCTGTTTCTTTAGAAAACTCCAGTTAAAGCACTGAGCAATGGAGAAATTTGGAAGGAATGAAAGGTAAGGGAACTATCTCATAATCAAAATCACCTTTGTTTTTATACAGATAGAAGCTAACTAGAACTTATTCTAGTCTTATTTTTTATGAAAAAAAATGTACTCAAATTAAAACCACACATTAATAGTCAAATCTTATCTGAGAGCTTTCAGTATGTTCTAAAGCTTCAACCCATAGAGGCATAACTAAAATAGTTCCTAGGCCAAACAAATGAATACAGAGGTTGTTATATGTCATCAAGTGAACCATAACTCATAGTGACACTATCAGCAACAGATGGAAGCCTCAACCTATATACAATAGTAGAATTTCACAAGGACACAAAATAATAATGGACTCTGCAAGTTTGCTGTTCCAGCTTGCCATTTGATTTGAGTCTGTCTTACAACACTTTTTTTGACAAATAGCTTCCTTTGATGTGAATCCCAATAGCTACATGTTTGTTTGGGTTTTTTTGTTTGTTTGTTTTTTTGTTGTTTTCTGTTTGGTTTTTTGTTGTTGTTGTTGTTAGGAGCTGTTGATTTAAGTCTGACTCACTCTGAAAAAAAAGAAGAAAAAAAAAAAAGATCTGTTCTGTCCTGTGTTATCCTCACACTTCCTGACAGACAAGAATCCAGTGCAGCTGTCACCATGCCAATCCACGTGGTTGAGGATCTTCTACTTCACTGACCCTCCACCCTTCCCAGCATCATGTCCTTCTCCAAGGAAAAGCCCCGCCTAGCACATGTCCAAAGTATGTGACATGAAGCCACATCGTACTTGCCTCCAAAGATCACTTTGGCTTCACCCTCTCCAAGACATATCTGTTTGTTCTCTTTGCTGTCCATGGAATGTTCAGTGTTCTTCTCCAACACCACAGCTCAAAGGAATCAATTCTTTTTCTGTCATCCGTTGCCCTGCTCTCAGATGCATAACAACTACTTATATACACACATTGTTTCTGTTGTGTGCCACTGAATCAGAACCAACTGACCCTCCCAAGGATTTTTCAGAGGCAGTTTATCACATGGGAAAAGATTGCCCATCTTTCATAGATGTGTCTTTTACTTGAGTTAAAAAAGCTCAGTGCTAAATTGTTAATACAGGTTGACTGTTACTAATTAGGAAAATCTTTTCCAGCATAAAACTATAACTTACTTCTCTTTGATTTAGCAGGGCAATCACTCATTGAGTCCTAAATCCAAGTCCAAGGCCTATAAGCTTGATCATATAGGTTCACCATATAATTCCTGGGTCAAACTGGGACACTTTGGGTAGAGAAAAAAGAGATTA
>NW_006399772.1:12399824-12431329 GCF_000299155.1 Elephantulus edwardii | reverse complement strand
TATATATACAGGCAAACCTGGGTCCCTGGTCATTCAATTCATTTCACAAAATGATTAGCTACTTTCTGGTGTGTTTATCTTGTTGTAATAATTGGTGATACAGTTTAAGACACAATTTCTTATCTGCAGAATTTAAAAAAGAAAGTCCAGAAGCACAATAAATACAGTATGGCATTTATGTGCTTGTAGGTAAATTCTTTATTCTCTACTCTTTCTCTTGGGGGTTGTGCCTTTCTGGCTCAGTGGCCCCCCAGATCTATGCCTTCTGGCCTTGCCATGCCCCTGCCAGCCTGCAGACTACACACAGGGGAGCGTTAACCTAGTTATGATACCAGCAAACGCCTCTCCAGGTAATTACTTCAAACAGAAAGGAGCAAGATTGATTATAAAGCCTCCGTAGAAGAGGCAATACACCTGGTGAGAATGAAAATCTGTCTTTACTTCGGTTTGCAGCTCAGTGCTAATGATTCTAACTCTCCGAATACTCCATTGTTGTTCCTCCTGAAAATATCTGCTCGTTCCTCCTAAATGCACCCTTCAATGTCTTTAGGCAATTGTATGCTTATGCTTTATTAAAACCAACAATCCCTATCCCCCCCCCCAAAAAAAATCTAACAACTTCTTAGCAATCCCCAGAATATCCAACTTCTAAAACTTGCTGATACACATTTATGGTTTAAAATCATAAAGTGAAAATAAACTATTCAATTGCCCACTTTTTCTTGTTGAGATCTGAGTTAACATAGTCAAGATTTTAAATTTCAGTTCTCTTTTTTCTCCACACTCTAAATATATTATTGTCTTCCCTTTGCATTTCCATTGTTTCTATTGAAAAGACAATCTTCACTGCCTCCTTGGTCCCTAAGCCTCTTTCTCTATGAGGTTTAGACTCAGCAAATACACCAAGGAAGAGGACTACGGGGAGACGTTAGACTCCTCTGCACCTCTCCTACCCGTGACCTTGGGCTCCCAAGTCAGAGAACTAGCCAACTCCGATTTTCATCTCTTCAATCTCCTGGAATTGTTGTAAACTCTGCTGTCTTCTCAGCTTCATCAGCTCATCTATCCTCGGCTCCTCGAGCTCTCACCTAGTGTTGAATCAGCAAATGGCCCTGGCGGAACGTGATGAGCAGAATGTTGACACAGCTCAATGAGCTTTCCTTCTATCCAGGATTCTGGACCGTCAGAGTTGGGCTGCTTCAGAAGTTCTCTGATACACTTACTTTTCTTCCTTTGTACCCCGTTCATCAGTTTTTAATTGCTCTCTGTAGAAGCATTGATGTACTATTACAAACCCTTCTGTCAGTTCTGGAAGCAAGAGTCAAAATGTTGTGTTTTCTTGCAATAGTGACAGTGGTAGATGTTTACGCTTGCAATCATTAATTTTGCTTCTCAAGAGTAGAGACCTGATGGTACAGTAACTAACTGAAATGTTGACAGTTCAAACCCATCAGATCCTCTGTGAAAGAGAGGTATGTATGGTAGTTTGCTTCTAAAGATTCACAATTGTAGAAGCTCTAAGAGTCAGTTACATTCTGTCCTACAGGGATGCCATGCATTGGAATCTTGGAAGTTTGATGGCCATGAGTCTGATCTTTTTTAAGCTCCCACATTTATGGAATTCTGGGAAAAGGCAAATCACCAGACAGAAGGTGGCCTAGTAGTTGAATGAAGCAGAGAGAGATGGAGGAAATGGGGAGTGACGGCGAGGGAGTAGAGGCTCTTTCCCTAGGATGGTGAAGATTCTCTGCAGTTGGTTAGTAGTGATCCCCCAACCTTACTAAACCTGAATTGTTTGATTTTGGCTTTGGTCTTGAGAGCATTTGTTGTTGTTGTTATGTGCCAATGAGTCACCTGCGACTCACAGCGATCCTAAACCCTGAGCAGCCCTAAACCCGGCTCTATCCTGTGCCAATCTTACTGTCTCTGATAGACCTACCCCAATTACCCTAGTCACTGAATCAATCCATCTCATCAAGGGTCTTCCTATTTTGCGCTGTTCCTCTAACCTCCTAATCATGGCGACCCTCTCTAAGGACTGATCCCTCCTTGCAACATGTCCAAAGTATGTCAGACGATGCGTCAGAATCCTTGCCTCCAAAGAGCAGCCTGGCTTCACCCTCTCCAGGACGAACCTGTTTGTTCTCCTAGCAGTTCATGGTATATTCAATACTCTTCTCCAGCACCACAGCTCAAAGGTATCTATTCTTCTTCTATTGTCCCTAGTCATTGTCCAGTTTTCTGATGCATAGTAAGTAATTGTAAAGACCATGGCATGTATCGGGCACACTTTAATCTCCAGACTAATACTGTCGCTCTTCAGTACTTTGGGGAGGAAGAATGTTTATTGTGGAGCCAAGCAAACTAAAGCTCTTAACAATCTCAATTTCTTCACTATCTATCATGATGCTGCCATTCAGCCCAGTGGTGAGAATCTTACTTTTCTTAATGTTGAGCTTCAATCTATATTGAAGGTTGCAGTCCTTGACCTTCTGCAACAAGCGCTTCAGGCCCTCCTTAGTTTCAACAAACAGGGTTGTGTCATCTAGACATCATTATACACCAACATTACACAGCAGCAAAGTACACTAGCCTACTTCTGTCAACTTGTTCATGTTATTTCTTTTCAACAAAGAAGAAAGAAGTTCTAACTTGTTCATGGCCAGCTAGGAGCAGCTTGGGTATTACCATGTTTGAGTTCCTTCTACCAAGAGACAAACTCTGAGTTATTGAGACATTGTTCTGCTAGGATGTGTGGCAAGCTGAAGAGTAAATGGAAGCAGAGCTAGAGCCTTGGAGCGTGGACTTAGACTATGAGGAAGAAAGAACCAATTGCTGTTGTAAATGCCTGAATCTGGAACTTTTTTCCCACACTATTAATGGCTTTATCCTGACTGATGTATCTTATGCTTATTAAGGTGCCTTTTATTGACTAAAGTAAATAGCAATACTACAAAACACAAAATCAGCCATGCTCTACTGTCCACCATGCTAGTGATCACCGCCCTGCTGAACCCTTTGTTGGGGTCATTGTGACACTTCATCTCATCAAGGGAGGGTCTTCCTTTCTTTGGCTAACTCTCCAGCTTTCCTAGTGTGATGCCTTTTTCCAAGGACTCCTGCCTCTGGGCAGCATGCCCAAAGTATATAAGACAAAGTTTCCCCATCCTTGCCTCTGAGGGGCACTCTGGTTGCACTTCCTCCAGGAAGGATGCATAGGTCATAATAAAGGAAATTTGTATATAAGTTGAAAGTGTCTCCCTCATCACATGGCATTATACTAAAGCCAGCTCTCCCTTGGTCTATGAATCGCCTTGATGGAATTAAACGTAGGACAAAAGAATCAACTCCTCCCTTCTATAACCAGAAGAATCATTTGTCAGAACCTTCAAAGGCACAGAAGATTTAACATATCCCAATGTGTTTTTAACTTTGACCTTTGCCTAAACAATTCTCAGTACTAGAATTACTGCCATTATGTAAATTCAATCATTGAAGACCTGAATTCTTTTTTACCAGAAAAGTAATTCAAAAGATTTCTAAATGTCTTTATCTACCCATTGGTAAGAAAAGCTCTCTCTTTGACCTATTTATTTCATAGAGCTGCTAAAAGGCTTATAAGAGAAAAGCACTTTGAAGTTGGATAAAGCCTTTTACAAAGGTAGTAAAAAGGTAATAATAATACCTTTGTATTTACGATGAAATTAACCCCCAAGAGGATGTTCCATTTTCTAAAATGTACTCATTCAATTAGTATTTGAGCATCTACAGAAAGTGACTTGAAACTATTAGAATTCCAACTTGTTAACCAAGTAGATTCATCCTCCCCTTACCCAAGATAGCAACATTTTCTTCGGGACAATTAATGAAAATCAAGAAGCCAGCATTTTAGCTCTAGTCCACTGCTACCCCCCATAAAGCCCTGCTTTTGCCCTATAATGAGTCTCTGCTATGAGAGGGAGCCTTTACAACTCTGAAAAAGTCACTTCTCATTAAAAAAATAAACCTGTGAGGGTAAAAAAAAGGCCCAGCACAGACAGTTTCCTAGAAGCAAATTCGAACTTCTATGATGTAGCACAGGGTGCATGAGATTACAAGCTTAAATTAAGAATATATTATCCGGTAGCTTTAAAAATACTCTTTTGTTCTTTAACTTTGAAGTGACCTGTTAAAGTGATCTGTGAAGGTCAGGAGTGCCATTGGAAAGTGGTGTTTAAATCCCTTTCAGTAGCAGAAAGTCCTGGTTGAATTAGTGCAGACCCCATAGAGACTTCTGAGGCTGTTGATAAATCACGTTTAAGAGCTTTTCAGCCCAAAGCTCAGCTGTAAACTCAGGCAAAGCCACGAACAAATTTGCAGACTGCAATGCCCCATAACTATTCCCTTCTAATCCAAAGTGATCCCTTCTGAGCCACTTCAGCATCAAGCACCCCATTCATCAAATTAGGCGGAGTCATGCACATCTGCACTTGTATTCAGATTCTTGGTGCACTCAGACCTAGACCAAGTGGAGAGCAAGCAGAGTGAACAACTGATGGAAAAATCAGTTGAAAAAGAAGATGTAAATCCAAGGATTAAGAAACATCATGCAGGGCTTCAAAGTGAATCTAACTTCATGCTTTAGACAAGGTTGACGATGATGGTTTCTCATTTAATTTGAATGCTCTGCTATTAAGCCACATGTAGTACTTCATACTAGCTTGACCCTGCCAAAAAAGTTTAACTTAAGTCACTGTTAGCTACTTTCTTATAGTCCTTGAATGTACCTTAATGTACTTTCCAAAAGTTCAAGAACTTTATTAGGAAAAGCCTTGCATCAATAAAGAAATATGATCTTTCCAATCAGATTCTGAGGGACCTCTAGTGGCCTAGTGGTAAAGAGCTGGGCTTCTAACCCAAAAAGGCACCCAGTTCAAATCTACAAGCTGCTCCTCAATAGAAAAATGGGCAATCTCTTTCCATGTGATTTACTGCTTCTCAAAACCCAATGGAGGGTCAGTTATGAGTCCATTCTGACTCAACAGTGAATAAAATAACACCAATCAGATTCCAGGGCAATTTCTGGTAAAGATAAATAATAGAGCACAAGGCAGAAAGCCAAAAGGAGATTGGTTCCCTGAGAATTGAGCTGAGTCAGGTTTTGAGTCTTCCAGGTGAAACTTATAGAGGGTACTGAGGGTGATTTAACCATGACTTGTTGCATGGTGTCCAAACTAAATTTATTCTACGGCCTCCTTTTCTTGCTTTGTGTATTATAATGATTGTGACCCATCCAAAGAATGGAATATAGCCAGGCTCAGTAAGCAATAGCATTAAATGATTATTTATATGGGGAGAAATGTTCATTATATGAAAAAACTCTGGTGCCATAGCTGAAGCAAATTACACTGCTAATCAGAAGGCCAGGAATCTTAGCCAGTTTAAATTCATTGGCTTTCTTGGGGAGAAAAGAGACCAGTCTCCTCTTGTTGCAATTTACAGCCTCAGAAGGTCAATAGAGGGTGGCTATAATTTGGAACCGATTCTTAGGCAGTATATTTGAGTTTATAGTGTGCAGTTAAGTAAAAAGAATGATAGAAGACTGCATTTACAGCATAAGCATAAATGGGAAAATATAAGTATAGCCTGTGTGCATGAAAAGAATTCTAGGCAGAAATAATTAAAAGATGAACATCAGTATGAACATGATTTGCTAATTCTTTTTTTCTTTATATTCTATTGTGTATTGGTCATATTTTTGACCGTGGATGGGTATTTCTTTATAGTAGGAAAAATCAACAAACATTAACTTGTTGTTGCAGTTGTTGTTGTTGTTGTTGTTGTTGTTGTGTGCCATCGAGTAGCTTGCAACTCATAGCAACTCTATGTTCAAGAGCCCTAAACTCTGCTCTATCCTGTGCCAACCTCACTGTCTCCGACACACCTACTCCCACTACCCCAATCACTGAATCAATCCATCTCATCAAGGGTCTTTTTATCTTTCTTCTGTCCCTCTACTCTCCCAAATATGATGTCCCTCTCCAAGGACTGGTTGCTCCTTGCAACATGCCCTAAGTATGTCAGATGAAGCTTCAGAATCCTTGCCTCCAAAGAGCAGCTGGCTTCACCCTCTCCAAGACAGACCTGTTTGTTCTCCTAGAAGTCCATGGCATATTCAACACTCTTCTCCAGCACCACAGCTCAAAGGCATCAATTCTCTTTCTATCATTCCTAGTCACTGTCCAGGTCTCCGGTGAAGAGCACACAATTGCAAAGACTATAGCCCAGATCAGACATACCTTAGTCTCCAACATTAACATATAAATATTTTAAAAGTCCTCTGGGCTTCAGTTGTGTATAGGATAACACTGAGTCTTCACAAAAGAATTTCCCAGAAATAAATTCTTCTAATAAATAAATAAAAAGACAAACCAAAAAAATTCTTCTTCACAAGCTTCATGTGACCTCCCTCCCATTTTGTTCATGACTCTATTTTGTTAATCTCTCCCTAGAACGCTGTACAAAGGAAGGGTAATGAGCATGGCCTGCTCTCGTTACAAGCAAAGGAGAAAAAAGTTTTCTTTCCATTTTCGCCAGCAATTTTAAACAAAGTCAATAACAAAATATTCTTCTCCGGAAAAATAGAGAACATTTTTCTCTTGTTCTAATTTCTAAACAGCTGCCTGGATCGAGAGCGAGCTACTCCTAAGTCCCACCATTGGTACAAAGCCATTCTCTTCTATCAACAGCTTTATTGTATCTTTTGATCTACGTATCGTAACACATCAGAAATTCTCTGCCCCGTCTTTGTCCTCACTACTTGTAGACCCAATTGACAAGTCTTCCATGAAAATGTTACCAATATCCCCAAAGAGTTTCAGCATTTCATAAGTGCTTTACTTCCAATATGTTCCTTAGTAAATATTCTGGCAATTGACTTTTCTCCATGGCTAACACTGAGAAGAACAGGATCCTAAAATGCTTAAATTTGTTCATAGAAAACCAACATGTAGACCCAAAAGCTGCTGTCCAAACAGAGCAAGGGAACGCTGCATGGCTCAAAATCAGGAAAGGTATGTATCAGGGTTGAGTCCTGTCTCTATTCTATTCCATCTGTTTTAAATGATGCTGAGCAAATCATTCAAGAAGCTGGACTCGATGAACAAGAGTGTGGCATCAGGTTCGGAGGAAGTCTCATCAACAACCTGCTGAAAGTGAGGAGGATTTGAAGCATTTCCTGAGGAAGATCAAAGAATACAGCCTTCAATATGGATTGCATTTCAACATTAAGAAGACAAAAATCATCATGTCTAGACATATGAGAACCATTAGGAGAGACAGAGAAAAGATTGATAATGTCAATTATTTCATCTTACTTGAATCCATAACCAATACCCTTTGGTATCAGCAGTCTGGAGATCAGGAGTCACATTGCAATGGAAATATCTGCTGCCATGGACCTCTCCATGTTACTAATGAGGAATGATGTCAGTTTGAGGATTAAGGTGCATATGATTCAGGATATGATATTTTCAATCACTTGCTACACATCTGAAAGGTGGACAATGAATAAGGATGACAGAAAAAACATTAATACCTTTGAGTTGTGGTTGAGAAGAGAACTGAATATTCCATGGACTGCCAAAAGAACAAATATGACTTGGGAAAAGTTCAGCTAGAGTGTTCCTTAGAGGTTAGGAGGGAGACACTTCATCTCACAAACTTTTGGCATGTTGTTAAGAGAAGCTACTCCTTGGAGAAGGACCAAAGAGAAGACCCATCAATGAGATGGGTTGACACAGTGACTATAGCAATGGGTTCAAGTGTTTGAGAGACGATAACGATAGCACTGGATAGGAGAGGGCTCAGATCAGTTGTTCATACGGTTGTTACATGAGTTAAACTTGACTAGATTACACCTAACAACAACTACTGGATACCTCTCACACTGTATTGTATTTATTAGCAACCTTCCATATTCTTTCACAATGCTGCTCCCTCATCTACACTACCATTAATAGCCTCTCTCCTTCTCAAGTTGAAGACTCAGTATGGAACAAGAATAAATTGGGCACAAATGATGAGACCAATGCCATAGAGTGTGCTATTCACCTAGTTTTCATAAAAATGAAGAAATCAAGACCCAGGGAGAGTTGTTTTTTTGTTGTTTGTTTTTTTGTGTTTTTTTTTTTTCATCTGTTACAATGAGTAGCTGACTCTAATCTTTAAAGTTCTGAAACATAAAAAAATTGAAAATTGAACCTGGACAAAATCACATTAAATGTTGTTTTGCCTTTGATCTGGGTTTTGTTGTTTATTGTTTATTATTATTATTATTTGTGTGTGTGTACCGTCAAATTAGATCTGACTGGTACAGGACAAGATTGCCCCTCCTTCTCCAGTAGAGCATCTGGTGGCTTCGAACCACACACCTCTGGGATTGCAGTGCAGCTTCTTGCCACTAGGCCACTAGAGCTCCCTTGTTATTGCTTTTAAATCATTCTTTCAAAGAAAGAAAGAAAAACTCAAACCTTACTATTATTGGGTCAGCTCTGACTGTCGACAGTCCCCGGTAGGATTCCTGAGACTAACTCTTCATGGAAGGCAGTTGGATTTGAACACTAGCAGCTCAACATTTAATATCCATTTAATGTCCTTAGAAAGAAAGAGGAAAGCAAACAAACAAATAAACAAACATAGCCACCAGCAGAGAAAAGTATCCCCTTATTTGGTAAAGAAACCCCGGTCAGGCGGATGACACGGGGGTGGGGGGCTGGGGGGGGGTGGATAGGTACTATAAGAAAGCATCATCTTTCAGTCTAATTTCTGCTGTTGCTGAGTCCCACTGAGCTGGACCTGACACAAAGTGGATTTTCAGAGGCAATAAATCACAGGGAAGGAGATTGTCCTTTCTTTTTCTGTGGAGAAGCTGGTAGATCCGACCACCTGTGCCTTTGGGATTGCAACACAGACTCATCCTAGGTAAAGGGCTGTCTTGTCAAACTTTGACACTGCTACTGGAGTGAGATTTTGTGGTTTTTACTTGCATCTCTCTTATTGCCAGTGATTTGGAGCATTTCTTCATGTGTCTGTTGGCGATTCAAATATCTTCCTTTGTGAAAACTCTTTCCATGTCTTTTACGCATTTTGTAATTGTGTTATCAGTCTGTTCTTGTGAAAGCCCTGTATGATTCTGTACACTGTTGATATGAGAACCTTGTCTGAAATGGTATTGCCAAATGTTTCACTTCCAGTCAGTAGGTTTTCTTTTCTCTCTTCTGGAAAAAGGTTTTGATGCACACATGCATTGACTCTTTTGGGTACCACTCATCAATGTTATCCTTTCCAGATTGTGCATTTCTGGCTATATTTGGCAATGTCTTTTTAAAATGTTATTTTTAATGAGAAAAAAAGATATTACATATTTGGCAAAATATAAGTATAGCATCTAGAAATAGGTCATATTCATACTTATATCCTGGTCTTCTAGCAAGAGGCCAAGGATGGCAGAAGATGGGGCAAGGTTAAAATCCATTATTCATAAGATTGCTAAGAATCATCGTTGACACAATGGCATTAAACAACCACAGAAAAAGGCTGGATGCCAGGACTCACCTTAATAGCTTGCTTACTGCACGATATAATGACTGAATTAATTTCAAATATTATTTCATTATTATCTAGGATAATATACGGACATGTGTAAAAAATAAATTCCCATTTTAAAATGACAACATTTCAATTCCCTTCTGATTGGTGAAAAGAAGAGGTTGATAAGGGTAAAATGAGATAAGAAACAACAGTGTTCAGCTATGCAGTTGAAGCTGGATTCTATTTCTGACCAAGGTGCAAACTCACCTCTGTCCAAAAACTTCCCAAGGTGCAAACTCACTCTTGACCATGAACTTTTACCTTAATTTTTCATCATGCATTCCTTACACTTTAAGAAAGGTAGCACATAGACGGTGTCCTCTATTTAAGGCAATGTACTAATTGCCAGAGTGAGTGTTCCTTTAAGTAACATCAGAGATGATGAATTAATAGTGCAGATACTTTGGTTTCCACGCTGAGACCTGTTTATATCCTTCCTCACACAAAGCTGTTGATTCTTCCCTGCTTCCTGCCATGTTCAAGGCTGCAGACATGACAACCAAATTCAGGGCAAGACACGTTCTCCTGTTCTATGAAATAACACTACCACTTGTCTGTCAGTTTGTCATACGGATGTGGCTTGTGTGTTACTGTGATGACAGAAACGATGTCACTGTATTTAAAATCTATCAGCTGGGCCACTCATGGTAGACAGGTTTCAGGAGACCTTCCAGAACAAAATGGCTTGGGAGGAAGACCTGGAAACTTACTTTTGAAATAAAATGTTCAGTGGAAATTCTATGAATGGCATCAGGACATTACCCCGCATTTGCACATGACACAATCATGCTTGCTGAAAGTGAAAAAGACTGAAAGCGCTTACTGATCAAGATCAAAGACTACAGCCTGCACTGTGGATTATACCTCAGTATGAGGAAAAGGAAAATACTCACAACTGGACTAATAGGCACTCTCATGATAAAGGAAGAAAATAGTGAAGTTGTCAAAAGATTTTCTTTGGCTTGAGTTCCCAGATAATGCCCAGGAAGGCAGAAATCAAGACATTAAATGTCATATTGTATTGGAAAAATTTGCTACAAGGGGTGCCTTATCTTTAAAATGTTGACAAGGACCAGTTGGAAGACTAAGGTTGGCCTCAGCCAAGGCTTGGCATTTTCAATTACCTTGTGTCCAAGGGACAGCTAGACAATGAAAAAGAGGGATTGAAGGTAAATTGGTTCTTTACTAATTATGGTGCTGGTAAAAACATATACTGTGAACTTTTAGAAGAACAAATGTATGTATCTTGAAACAGCGCAGCCAAAATGTTCCTCACAAGTGAGAACAGCTAGACTTCTTTTATAGAGGGGAGATCTGGGAGCTCTGATCTAGTTGTAAGAAGCTGCACTGCAATCCCAAAGGTAGCCGGTTCCAATCCACCAGCTGCTCCTTAGGAGGAAGATGGGCAATCTCGTCCTGTGTGATTAGCTGCCTCTGAAAATCTGCTGAAGGGTCGGCTATGGGTCATTTCTGACTCAATGGTACACAACCACAACAATTTACATAGTGAGTTCTGGTAGCCTAGTGGTAAAAAGCTTCACTGCAATCCACCAGATACTCCTTGGAAGAAGGATGGGCCATCTCATACTTTGGACATATTGTCAAATGGAACCAGACCCTAAAGAAGGACATCGTACTCAGTAAAGCAGAAGGTCAGTGAAAAAGGAGACTATTAGTGAGATTGATTGATCCATGGCTGTAATAATAGGGTCAAATAGTAACAAAAGAAAGATGGTGAAGCACCAGGCACTGTGCTCTCCTGTTGAACATAGGCTTGAACAAAGGTTGAACATAGAATCAGTCGGGAACTGTCGCACTGGCACCTAATAAAACATAGATAGAAGGGCACTGATAATGAGTCTGGAAGGCTACACTTCTAGGTAGACTTTTTCAATTTTCAGTAACCTTTGCTCTATATTCTCTGTGAGATAACAGCGTGAGCCATAGGTTTCAAGGAGTCCATGAAAAGCAGCTATGGGCCATTATGCTCCCAGTTCCCAGAGACAGGAAGACAAAGTACGTGATGGTAAAAAACCACATGGACATGAAGTGATAACAAGCTGGAGTTGTAGGAGAGGGTTTATGTAGGGCAGGCAGCATGGGACTAACTAGGTGGCCTGGGCGACCGAGGAATAGGGCATTCTGAGGTTGTATTCTGGAGGTTCAGAGGTTTTAAGGGCTGTCCTTATTCATTGAGTCCTTGGTCCCAGGAAAATTAGAGAAAGGATATAGTGGCTCAGAACTGTGAGAACCCAATAAGCCAAGTGGTTAGAGAAAGAATTGAACTTAATCCATTGTTCCAAAAGAAAAACCCGGTTAGTCTCCAACTAGGGCCTGAAAACTTTATCAAAACAGTATCATAAAAAAAGTAGTATTTGTTCTGAAAGATCACAACTACAGGGCCCTTGATAAAATATGAGAAGAATTACTACTGACACTGAGATTAAGAATTGTAATCTGAATATATACTTGTTGTGGATCTAAATGTGATTCAAGGGACCATCCCACTGCAGCAGTTCTCTGAAAAAAGATAATGAAATATTCACAATTCCCCAAGGTCAAAGAAGAGCCATGATTCTCTGTTAAGCCAAAAGTAGGAGATAATGATGAGGGTGGGCCAATCTGTTTTATCATTTTATTGGACTTTTCTTGTTCTATTGCTTGGTGCTTCCTCTGTCCTTTCACATATTTTAGAAGAAGGGCATTTTGCTAACTCATCAGTGGCATACCTAACTATGGGAAGTTTGTTAGCTCTTCAGTGTCTCACGCATCCAATTTCACTCACACCACGTCTTCTAGTTACAGAGAGATTGTTCTTATAAAAAAAAAAGTCACTTTGCTTAACTACAGGATTAAGAACTGGGTTTGGTTCATTCCTTGTTTGCTATGCACGGCCTGCCGATCACTGACCCACATTAACTTGTCATCACTCTTAGCACCTTTCCCAGGACCTCGTTTTTTCAGCTTGTGTTCCTTCTAAGACCTTTCATTCATATGGCTTCTCCTACCAAATAACTTCTTCTCTTTTTTTTAAAAGGCATTGGCAAAAAATAAGGCCCCCCCCAGGAATCAATGGGATACCAACTGACTTGTTTCATTTAACAGATACAGCTTTGGATGTGCTCACCAGTCTATGCAAGGAAATATAGAGGGCAGCTGTCTGGCCAACAGATTGGAAGAGGTCCATATTTGTTGCCATTCCCACAAAAGGTGATGACAACTGAATGTAGAAACTATCGAACAATGTCATTAATAGGACATCCAAGCAAACTACTGCTGAGGATCATTCAAAAATGGCTAGGACAGTACAGCGGTAGGAAACGAACAGAAGTTCAAGCAGGATTTAGAAGAGGTCATGGAATTAGGGATACCATTGCTGATGTCAGATGGATCTTGGCTGAAAGTAAAGAATACCAGGAGAATGTCTATTTTTGCTTTATTGGCATTGAAAAGGCATTTGAATGTATAGATCATAACAAGTTATGACTGACATGGAGAAGAATGGGAGTTCCAGAGCACTTCATTGTGTTTGTGTGAAACCTATACCTAGACTAGGAGGCTATTGTGTGAACAGAGCATGGAAACACTTCAAGGTTTAAAATTAAGAAGTGTATGTGTCGGGGCTTTATTCTCTCCCCATACCTATTTAATCTTTACACTGAGCAGCTTATTTAAGAAACTGGACTCTATGAGGAAGAATGTGGCATTAGGATAAGGGGGAACTCATCAATAACCTGTATTACGCAGATGACACAACTTGCTTGTTGAAAGTGAGGAAGATTTGA
The DNA here is from genome assembly GCF_000299155.1 of Elephantulus edwardii. NCBI lineage: Eukaryota > Metazoa > Chordata > Mammalia > Macroscelidea > Macroscelididae > Elephantulus > Elephantulus edwardii. The sequence continues at coordinate 12,417,914 of NW_006399772.1, read as the reverse complement.
AGCACTTGTTGCAGAAGATCAAGGAATGCAGCCTTCAATATGGATTGCATATCAATGTAAAGAAAACTAAGATTCTTACCACTGGACCAATAGGCAACGTCATGATGGATAAAGAGAAGAGACTGAAACTGTAAATAGCTTCATCTTTCTTGGAACCACAATTAACATCCTGGTATCAGCGGTCAGTAAATAGACACATTATACTGGTAAGATCTGCAGTTAGGGACCTCTACAAATCATTGAGAAGTAATGACATCAGTTTGAAGACTAAGGTGTATCTGATTCAGGTCATAGTCTTTCCAATTATTTGCTATGCATCTGAGAGCTGGACAATGAATAGAGGCGACAAGAAGAATTGATGCCTTTGAACTGTCATGTTGGAGAAGAGCACTGAACATCCCGTGGATGGTCAAGAGAATGAAGAAATACGTCTTGGACAGGCTGCTGTCAGAGTGCTCTTTTGAGAAAAGGATGATGAGGCTTCACCTCACATATTTCCAACATGTTGCTAGAAGGGGTTATTCCTTGGAGAGGAACATGATGCTTGGAAGGGTGGAGGGTCAGCAAAGGAGAGGAAGACCCTCAACCAGGTGGATTGACACGGTGACTGCCGTAATGGACTCTAGTGTGTCAGGAAGTGTGAAGATGGCACAGGATAGGACAGGGTTCAGATCTGTTATTCCTAGGGTCACTATGGGTCATACTTAATGGCACCTAACAACAACCACTACCATCAAATGATTATTGTTCCATTGATCCACTTCCACTAACCTTTCCCTATTTCACAATGTGTCTCAGTTTCCACTTCTTTGGGAAGAATTCACTCTAATTACATACTATTCTGTCTTTCTTTGTGTTCCCATAGACAAATTATTAATAGGTTAACCATTTATAATTAATAGGGTCAAACTGTTAGTTTACTGATTTGGAATTTATCTAATGTGTTACCTATATAATCAGCAGATACTTTTAAGGAGCTTGTCTTATTCCCAAAAATTATAAAAATGAACTCCTCATAGAAAGGAAACATTTGTTAGCTTTACCTGATACGATGTCTTGCAAATGGCAAATAGTAATTCCTATTTTGTTAGGCAAACTCTGAGAATATCAGGTCTAAGAGAAGGAATATCACAAGTGAAATCACTTGGAACGAATGTTTATTGCTCCAAACTGTCACAGAGAATGACTTTAGGGCTTGACTTCTAGCACACAGCATATCGTGCACAACATGCACACTTCAAACCCCTTCGTGTCTTTGAACTTAGTTGGGCACCACGAACTCTTTTATTTACATTAATCATTATGGCAGAAAATAGAGCAGCTAGAAGAGGAATTGCCCCCAAATACTGCATTTTGGGTTGAGACCATAAAGTCAGCCTAAGGACTGAGGCAAAGGAATGGTTTGCCCAGGTAAAATACCTTCTGGTTGCTGCAGTGAGCAAAAATCAGACATTCTTACTCTGCCTAGCATAAGATATTTTCCTCTGGTAGAAATACACCTGGAATAATTGACTAATTTGGAGAGTTTTGCCAGTCTTCTCTGTGTGGTGTATTTTAATCAGCAGTACAATTTAGCAGCTGCATTAATTAATTAGCACATTAATCAGGAGAGCATTTTAGCAGCTAATCTCTTGCAAACTAGCAGTTTGTGATAAAATCTTAGCAGCAGGAGAACAAACAGCAGACCAAGTTATTTTTCAATGTTATCATCACTGTAGGTCTAGCAAAGGCTGAAATTATGCAACCAAATTGAAACCTTTCTTAAAATATACCTATGCAGGGCACATTTGAGAAATTGTATGCTTCATGCAGAAAGGTTGAACAATCGCTACTTTCTCCAGAAAGCTGTAGTCCTGGAGAAAACTGTCAGGCACTCGAGGAAACAATCTAAGTGTTCTTAAAATAGTCCTGTAATTTCAGAAGAAGCCAAGGTTCCTCTTGTATTAGCAAGATTATTTGTGTAATAATGAGAATTTTCAAGATATTATTTTATAGTTACATATGCTACAGTGATTAAAGAAAGAAATACTTGCCTCAGCACTGAAATGTTACAGGTCTAATCTTTAGTTCTTTAAAACCTTTACAATGAAGGGAATGGGAAGGGGGGTAGGGAATCCTTCCAATGCAATGTTGAGAGATAAATGCATAGAGCACCACAGCCAAATGTAATATAATTTTTTTTTCATGAAATAGAAATCAGAAGACTTCCTAGTGTGGAAGCCTCACTCCTCTCTTGCCTCTTCTTATCCAAAATGCAATGGTATGTACTTTTATTGAATTTGTCCATATTGAATGCTACATGTTCCAAAATGTAAAATTTGACCAGAAAAAAAAAAATCCCACAGGCTGATATTAAAACTTCCTTTCATTTACAAAGCTTGAGGATATTGAATTTTTATACACACCAATCTATTAGTTTGAACTATTCCCTTAATCCTCCTAGGCATTTTCCTGGGAGAAATCAGTGTTCTTTCTTGACTCCAAGTCACTGTTCAAACTGAGAAAGGAGAGGGTCAGGGGTAGCTGAAGGAGCATGTGCTTGGTCAGCATTTTCTTACATTTTAAACTCTTGTTGTATTGATTTTCACACCCCCCACCTCCTTCTCTGGTTCATGGAAATTGCACTCTATTTAAATCATATAACACAACTGGAAAGAATTTTAATTTCCACTCTACCTTTTGTCATCATTTATAAATCACAACTATATCTCTCCATCTTCTGCCCTCTCACTTCTAAATTTTCATATCTTTATAGCCTACTTTATCAGCATTTCCTCTCCAAGCCCAAAGAAATTTTACAAGCTGTTGGGAAAATGCAAATGAAAATCAGGTATTTATCTACAAAAAAAAATTATAAGTTACAATCTTTATTAAGGATGCATTCAAATGTGATGTTGTCAGGCCCTTTGCCCGTAAATTCCTTCTAAATAAAAGGCTTATGCAATGCCTATCAATGCAATTCCACCTACAATTAATTTGAGACAATGTTCTCTACGTGTATCTCTAGATGTATCTATGCTTAGGTTGAAGTCTATACACATTTTGATTGTTAAGGTCGTTGTACTCTGTTGTTTAGTGTACTACTTGGTTTCATTTATGAACAGGGCACAGACAATCCCCTGTTCATTAAAACAATTCTTTCAGGGAGATCCAAGATGGTGGCAGAGGCAGAGACAGGGTGGTGAGCTGTGGGAGCAGCGAACCACTTAAAGCAAGGCCATTATGGCCTTCCACAGACTTCGGCTTATTGATAATTGAACACTTAAACAGTTGATGATTGGCCCTCAGTGAAGATCAAGGCTCAACAACAGGAATTCAAGGATTCCCAAGGAGAAATGGGTGAGTCTCGTGGCTCCCAACACCCACCCCCCGCAGAGTCCATGCTGTGCCACACAGCCGCTGCAGCTCCATGAGGCTTCCACAGCCAGAACTAATAGATTCCCTCACCCAGGATGTATGCTGGGCACCTGCCCTCCTCAAGACTGGTACAGTGAAGCCACCACACCGCGGCAAGGTGGACTTGTTCTGGAGAGAATTCTTGGAGCCAGGATGGTGGCTGTGGGGGAAGCGGGCGCCCATCGGCTGCCCGCACAAGAGGGGCCGCGCACCCGCTGAGCGCCCATGCGGCAGGGTGGGGGCACACCCCGCTGGCCGCCTGAGTAGGAGGTGGGGGATGGGTTGCATGCCCACCATCTGCAGGTTTGGGTTTCCTTGGACAGGCCAAAGAAGACGATTACCTATACAATGGATTGCTGAAAGTCACTGTGAGTCTGATGACCTTAACAGTGGCAGCATGCACAAGAGGACCAATATCCTAAATGCACCACATATTTTGTTCTGTTGATTGCTTCTGCCAAAAGATGGTTAGACCTGGGGGGAGTCTGTTCACAATTCTCCGGTTCCCTTTATCATATATAAAGGGGGAGGGCAGTGACACCTACTTCAAAATATAGTATGACCACTTATGGGGGAGGGTAAAAGTGGCAGTGCTGGAATGAGAGACACTATCCCTGACCACAGAGTCCTCAGTCAGGTGAGGGGACCAGTCTGGGGTAGCGGCAATTGGTGGGGGAGTGTACCAGCCAGCTCTTGGGGGGTGTTGCCCTGCTGAGGATGGGCTGCCATCGGTCCCTGGCTCGGGGTGAGCCATGGCGGCCCTCTGCCTGGGGCAGGCTGCCGTCGGCCCCAGGCTCAGGTCGAGCCGTCGCAGCCCTCAGGGTGAGCTCCTCAGTCCCCAGATTGTAGGGGCAATTGGAGGGGGAGTAAACCAGCCAGCTCCTGGGGGGTGTTACCCTGCCCGGGGCGGGCTGCCCTTGGCCCTCGGCTCGGGGTGAGCCATCGCAGCTCTCAGGGTGAGCTCCTCAGTCCCCAGAATGTGCCATCTGACCCCTGGGTGGGGAAGGGAAAAAAAAGAATGCCTAGGGTATCCAGAGAATGTTACCTAGGCCACCTTCTGCCACCCTCCCCACCCCCTCCCCCCAGTAAACCTGAAAACAACACCCTCAAAGCCCTTCTATCTGTAACTCACAAGTTTGTTCTAAGTTTGCTCCCTTTCCTATAGGTAACCTTAACACTGAGTTTTACTCCAGAATTGACCCTGAACCCAGTGCCAGTGACAAAAAGGAAATACAACCGACAGCTAAGGAAGCAAAGGAGGATGGAGCCTCTGGGTTCAACCAGCCATCCCCACTGTACCCACCTGGGAAAACACTTTGCAGTCCAGAGGGGAGCAAATGACAAGAAAATATCTTCTAACAGAGCAAGAAGGCAAGCAGCTTTAACCCAAGACCACCAGTAAGGAGATAAAGCGTCCTCCCTTCCCCCCTTTACATCTACGGCCCTGTTCAGCATGAAGAAGCCAGAGAGTCGGCATCCAATTCCAGAATCAATAAGACAGTTGGTTTAATTACCATTGGAAAATGCTTGTCTTTCCTCTGTAGCATCTGGTCCCCACCGAAACCTCATCATTTCCTTCACCTGCTCCCCCTGCCGACCAAACTGTGCAGCTCTGCAGCTGCATCCTGCCCCATCTTCACCCTTCTGCCCCCAACCCTCACCTCCTTGTACCCCCAATATGTTTTTCCCAATTAATAAAAAAAATGAGACTGGCAAAAAAAATCTTTCTTATGTATGTTGTTAAGTCTTTAAAGACAAATTTGTAAGTAAAGCATAGTAGGAGCTTGTGGTTCTTACTTGGCCTTACATTAGTACCTTACTTTCGTTGAAGAAAAGAAGCTCAAAACCTCTTCAGTGATTTAAAAGCCGCATATTTGGTAAGTCAAGGTGAGTGTCATGAAAAATTTCTTTCCAGTTAGAGGTTGATAGAGGGGTTGATTCAGCTAATAACGAAAAGGTCAGTGATTCAAACCCATTTGTGCTCAACAGGGAAAAGATCATGAAGTATGCTTTTATAATGCTTTACAGCCTTGGAAATGCTATGGGAAGTGTCTATTCTGTTCTGCAAGGTTGACAAGAATCACTATGAACTCAATGGTAGTATGTCAATGGTTGATTCAATCATTGGAAAATGAGGACAAATTTAAATAATGTTAAAGGACAAATACACATTGTTGATAAATTGGACTGGTAGCCTAGTGGCAAGAAGCTGCACTGTAATCTCAAAGGTGCATGATTCTTTAAAAGCAAAAGAAAAACTCCTTCGCTGGTATACAATCCCCCCGCACCCTCCCACGCTCACCCCAAGTATACTCCACTCTGCAACCCTCATTATGGGGGGGGGGGGAGACAGGGAGAAAAGTGCAACAATGAATGAATGGAAATCAACAATCTCTGTAAATGTTCATTTAAATTAATAATGATAATTTTTAAAAAAGAAAGGAAAAGCACGTGCACACACACACAAAACAAAACAAAAAAACAGCAACACAAATAAAACAGCAAACTACGAGCAAAAATAGACTATATCAAAGATTCCTTGGTTCCAGATACAACCCAGGGATTTTGGAAGAGTGTTCAGAATTGTAATTCCTACTGTACTCCGAGTTCCAAATAAAAAGCTAACATAGTTTAAAAAAAAATTTAAATTAAAAAAAAAAAAAAGGCGCATGATTCAAATCCACCAGTTGCTCCATGGAAGAAAGATGGGCAGTATTCTCCCTTGAAATTAACTGCATCTGAAAATCCACCAGAGGTTCAGTTATGGGTCAGTTCTGCCTCGACAGTACACAAAACACACACATCCACAACCTTAGGACAGCCCAATTTTGTTCTTGATAGACACCAAAAGGAAGATAACATCACTTTACTAAGTTGTTTCCATTATGTGCCATCAAGTTGAAACTGACTCATAACTGACCCTCTAGCAGCAGGTTTTCTGTGGGGAGTTCAAGCCCCCAGACTCTGTAGTGAATCCCCAATGGATAAATGAATAAGTTAATTTACTCTACAAATATTTACTGAAAGTGTACTTTACACGTAGCTTTTACTTTTTAGGTTCTTAAACTTTGCCACCATAATTGCTGTACTATTCCTAACAAGCCTTGTGGACCTCAGTAATTCCTCCTCATCAAAAAACTGTCGTCTGTCACACTATTGCTTTAGTGATCTTCACAAAGCATTAATCAGTACTGCTCTGCTATATAAACTTTTTAAATAAATCTAATGTTCATAGAACAGCTCATCATGTTCTTCTTTTTTTTAATTTATTCATTGTTGCACATTTTCTCCCTGCTCCCTTCCTCCCTCTCACTAGTCCACCCGACAATGTGCCTTAGTTCCAGATTCTTCTCGTACATACAGTGCATGCTCAGTTGTTCCTTTCAAACATGCCCTTCTTGATCTAGTCCTTGCCTATCTCTCTAAAAGCAACTCGAGTCACTTTTCCACAAAATTTCTTCTTTATAATCTCATTACACAGTTTGTTGCTTGCCAAGTAGACTACGCTAACCTGCTTCTGTGCCTGCAAGAATACTTTTCCTTATATGGGAAGAATTCTCCTTCTTTACTTATTCTAGACAATGTTGTTGTTGTTTAGTGCCGTCGAGTCCTAGACGACTCATAGCGACCCTATGACCGAACGGCCTGAGTACCGTTCGTACATAGAGTTTCTGGAGGCAAGCCATTTCGGAAGTGGATGCCACTCCTGCTTCCAGACTTGATTTAGTCGGGAAGCTCCAGCAAACACTGTCCACCATGGGCACCCATTACCATGACTGGCACATCACTGTCACAGTCTTCAGCATCACAGCAACCACGAGTTACCTCTGTACAGCAGCACACAGACCAGTGCTATACCACCTTAGAGGAATGTTTGACAGGAAAACAATTTGAACCCGGCGAGGGCCGCAGATGAAAATCACCCACCTTCAGCTTGGTAGCATAACTTCCTTTCCACTAGGCCAACGTAGCTCTCTCTGTGTCATCGTTGTTATTGTTGTTTAGTGCTATCAAGTCATAGAGGACTCATAGCGACCCTATGAACGAAAGGCCTGAGCACTGTTCATACACAGAGTTTCCAGAAGCAAGCCATTTAAGAGGTGGATGCCTCTCCTGCTTCCAGGCTTGTTTTAGTTGGGAAGCTCCAGCCAACACTGCCCACCATGGGTACTCATTACCATGAATATGTTCATTATTTAAGACTCATTTTTAATGTCATCTATTTTCCCAGTCAGCTGATCCTGAATGGGACCCACATTAGTTGCCATCTTTCTTGTGCTAAGATAATACTATGTATTCACAAACTCTGTACATCCCCCTTCTCAGAGGCCGCATAGATTGCTATGTTGGGTGCCATCAACTAGACTGCTACTCATAGTGACCATCTGAACAACAGATCTGAACCTGTCTTATCCGGCAGAGTCCCCACCATCTCCATCATGCTTGTCTTCATTGTGAAGATCACAATGTCAACTCATCTCCTCGAGAGTCTTCCTTTCTTTCATTGACTCTCTACCTTCCCTGTCATTATGGCTTTTTACCAAGGACTGGCTCCTCCTGACAATATATCAAAACTATGTAAGATGAAATTTCATTATCTTTGCTCCTTTGGAAAACCCTGGTTGCACTTTCTCCAAGAAGATTTTTCTTCTTCTTTCAGCAATCTGTGGGGTATTCAATACTCTTTGCCAATACTACAGTTCTAAGGCACTGATTCTTCTTTAGTCTATCATATTCACTGTCCAGTTTTAAGATGTTTACAAATCAATTGAAAATGCCACATGTTGGATCAAGTGCATTTTAGTTAAACTGGCATCCTTGTTCTTTAGTAAGAGATACCTTGACAGCAGTTTCCCAACGTAATATATCTTTTAATTTCTTGACTACTGCAACCACGGATGGTGATCGTGGGACTAAGTAAAATTAAATTATTGACAACTTAGTTTTTCTCCATTTATCATGATGTTGCTTATTGGTCCAGTGGTGAGGAATTCTGTTTTCTTGATATTGAAACATAAGCCATATTCAAGACTATGGTCTTTGGTCTTCTGCAAGAAACACTTCAAGTTTTCCTCATTTTCCTCAAGTAAGGTTATATTATCTGTATAATGCACATCATTGATGAGTAGAGGATCTCTGATGTCACATTCTTCTTTATATAGTCCAATTTTTAGAATTATGCAATCTCACCATATACATTGAATAAGTAAGAACAAAGGATAAACCCTAACAAACTGATTTTTTAATTTAAGCTAAGCAGTTGTTATATTCTTATTCCCTGGTCTATTTTAGTTTTCCCATGAGCACAAATAAGTGCTCTATGGTTCTTATTCTTCTCAGTGTTATCCATAATTTATTAAATCCATAGTCAAATGTGTTTGCAGAGTCAACTATTCTGTAAGACCCTTGTTACCAAGAGCTTCATCCACCATCTCATTCTCCCTGAAGCACTTTTCAAAACAAAGAGTATATTATCTCGATAATGTTGGTTAAATGACAGGGAATTTTGAAGTGAAATCTGGGTTAGGATAGGCCTAGAGCAAAAGCTACTGCAAAAGTCTTTGGATCCCATGATGGAAGAAGTGATACAAAAAAGAAAGATAAATTATTTTAAAATATTTTTCTTAAAAAATCACAAAGTGATGCTAGAAACTATACCGATCATGAAGTTTTAAAAACTCTTGAAAAAATATTTTTTTTTTTCAAAACAGAACAGCGAACTGGGGAGGAAGGGGTCAGGGAGGAAAATGTGCAACAGTAAATGAATAGAAACCCAAGCTCTCTATAAACTTTCATTAAAATCTCAATTAAAAAAATCTCTTGAAACTCATGACTGAATAATTAATAAGTCCTTCAAATTATAATTACTTTATATTTAGTTAATATAAAATTATAATTTATCTTCTTGATAACCAACATATTCTTCCATTTACTCAAGAATGGCATTGCTTCAACATGACCAAGTACTAGGAAACATTAGAATTTGCATCATTTTAATGGTTCAATTAGTTGAATAATCCATAAAAGCTATGAAACTCTAAAAAGTCTTATGTAAGAGAGAAGACAATATTCTATTGCATTGCTGTTGTTGTTGTTATGAGCCGTTGAGTCACCTGCGACTCATAGAGACCTTATGTACAACAGCCCTAAACCTTGCTCTGTCCTGTGCCAATCTCACTGTCTCTGACACCCCCCCCCCATTATCCCAGTCACTGAATCAATCTACCTCATAGAGGGCCTTCCTGTGCTGACCCTCCACCCTCCCCAGCATGGCGTCCCTCTCTAAGGACTGGTCCCTCCTTGCAACACATCCAAAGTCTAAGAAAAGTAACAATGACCTCGACTTTAAGATGAAAAACTGAAATTCAGAGTCATTTGATACATATCCAATGTCATACTGCTATTATTAGTACAAATGTAGGTATCAAACATAATTCATTAAAATAATTCACTCTGCTATTTCTCTATGCTATTAACAGCATCCTTATCCTGTAAAAGTTGTGAAGGTAACAAGCTTATGTGACTAGTGCAAATCCCTAAGTGCTGAATGTGCATATTGATCTGTCTAAGGGCATGGGGAGGAGGGGTGAGATATAGGGAACAATTACTGAATACCATACTGACTTTGAATTTATCATTTTTCTCTCATCAAAAGGAAAGTAAACTATTTGGGGCACCAATATTCTAATATTATTAGGGATAATTCTATCTTTTCTGCCACAGGTGAAGTATCAAGCAAACTCAGCCAACTCCTTCTATGTCTTAAGAAATTAATCTTTTTATAAAATAGGAGGCTACTGGCTGGGCCTGAAGGAAGAATGATGGAGACTTTATACAGAGTAAGTACATTGATTAGCTAATAAAATAAAGTTACACAAAGCAATAAATGTTAGTTTTATATAGTTCCCCTAATATACCTTACCACCAATACTTTATAGAGATATGCTCTGAGAAGATAAAGCACAACAAGAAAAGAGAGAGAGGTTCAGTAACTCAAGAAGAGAGGGGGGAAGGCTAGAGGAGATACTGCAAAATGACAAAATACTTTGTACTAACCCACACCAAATTCTATCAGCTTGGAAGAAAAATGTGTTGTAATTATTTTAAAATAGAACACAATGTCAAGTACCAATAGTTAGCAAAAGAAGTTTGTCTTGAACATTTATACTTTCATTATGATTTGGAGAGATGTAGCATCTTCCAGCAAAGGAGAAACTTGGACCCTGTATGCATTGCCCTCAATGAAGAACCCCAAGAAACTAATGTTACTCAATTACTCTCAAGAAAACCTGAAATTACTTACAAATTTGTTTGTCTGGTTATTAAGAGAAATCTGTTTCTTCAAAGTATATATTGTAGGGCTAAAGATTTAGAAACCAGAGATAATTATTTAGCGTACCAGCATGAGCTTATGGACTCACTCTCCTACTGTAAGTGGTAATTCTTAAGGGTCTGGTATATAGAATGTCAATGTAACTATAGTGGCAAACCTAGTGATGAGCACAACCCAACATTTCTTAAATTAGTGTTATCATATTTCCAGATCAAGCCCTGAAGTGTTTAGGGAGAAAGAACTTAGCCCTCCTGTCCATTACCCTGACCACATAGTGGGCTCTCTTCTTGGGCTGGTCTTTATTACTACATCTTAATCTCTGTGACCAAAAAGTTGTGGATGTTACATGGTTGCTGTAAAGAGAGAATTCTAAACAGAGTCCCATTCCAGCTTCCAGTTGCATTTGTCATTCCACTTGTTTAACCTGCATTTAAATGAGGCCAAGTATGAAAGTAAAACTCTAAACATTATCAGTAACATTTTTAGTGATGCACAGTTCTCAGCTGTCATGGAATCAAGGAACTTATCTTGCATCTTCCCCTAGAAGAACTGCTTGATCGCCATTATCCTAATGCATTGTTTAGATTCGACATCAACAGTATTCTAAAGACTGTTGGTACTATCTTGTAGGCAGAAGCTGGTGTAATTTCTGATCAACCATCTGTCACTAAGAAGCAGGATGACCTTGAAATCCACAGCAAGAGTTGTCTAGGCAAATTACAGTAAAATAATTGAGCAATTAATCTACTTGGAAAACACTTTTCCTACCAAGCAAATTTTCTAAGTCAATCAGCTTTATTAAAGCGAGGATAAACAGCAAATACAAGAGTGCTGGCTTCAACAGGCTCTCTCTGTTGTAGAGTACACTCATCCTCATCACCTATCACTCCTTAATAATTGGAGGCAATGAAAGTATCACTATAAATTAGCTTCAAAGTCCTTCGGAGACTTCGATGGGACAGAGGAAGGAGACTGTAATTTAAGGACTTGAGAGGATGGAACACAAATAAAGGCAAGCCTCGCCAGCAATTCCACGGCTAAGACCAAAGTGTGAAGAACCTTGAAAATGAAAGAAAGGTGCAGGGTATTAAAGTCAGAAGAGCTAATTCTGATAAAGAAAAGCGATGACAGGGTAAACGAAAGATGGGGTGAAGAGGTGTATTGAGAACAAGCATTGGTCCCCTTTAACAGCATGGCACTTAACCTCAAACTAATGTGCTTTCTTTAATCAAAACAGTACCTGTTCCTCTTCTACATGTATGAATTTAAAATATAGCAGGGTTTTTTTTTCTTTTCTGTAGATGCTGTCCCATTATTCTAATACTAGTTTCATCTGCATTCTAATTTTCTGACCTACATTAAAATTAGGCAAGTATGAAATTAAAACTCCAAACATTTTCAAAAGCAATTTCAAATTCAGAGATTTATATCCTTCGCAAAATGGAATTTTGACTTTGACATTTGTCTAGGAGACATTGTATCCTCAAGAACAATATATATCAAATACGTGGCACAGTTTTAGGAGAGACCAGTTACTGAAGTATCTGAATGTCTTCTGTGACTAAGCTTTCCACGTAATTTATAAAACATTACAACCATTGTAAATAGATTGCTTTTAAACTAGAAGTTTGACTATTTTCTGGGTAGATTTTCATTTTACATCATGACATCCAGGTATTTGGTAAAAAGCTACTGCTGTGTTTCTGCTCCTACTCAGAATCACATAGAAGAAATCACTCCAAGGTCACGAAGTGTCCTCCACACACAGTGACAATGGAATGGTACAGAGGGACACCTTCCATAGGAACATACGGCTGCTTCCAAAACCCATGGTAGGAAGAGCACTCCGTTATTACTTAAAATATAAATGTCACCTTGATTAATATTTAGTGAAAACAAATGGCTAGAAAGACCTTTTGAAAAGAACGAAAACTTAGTAAGAGCTTGCAGTTTGGCAATAAAATTCCTCAGCTTCATACAAATGAGGGCAGGGTCCTGATTTGCAAGGAGCTTTTAATTAAGTTGGGATGGAACCACACACGTGATAAATCAGCGAACCCCTTTCTGGTACTTGCACACACACAGAAATTGAGGCCGACAAAAGAGCTTGCTTAAATCCTGAAGAATGTAATTAGAAGTGAGAGTCTTAGTATCAGGCAGCCCTGCATTGAATCCAGCTGCAATACTGGCTAGTTGTGTGAAGGAGATCAAGCTACTTAAGCTCCATGAGCCTTGTTTTCTATCATGTAAATTTGATATAATCTTAGTGCCCATGCAAAGGGTCGTTGTGAGACTTAAAAAAAAAAAAAAACACTATAGGTTTGCACACACTCATTCATATACATTATATTTTACATAATTAATTACCACTGATCTATGCCTATTACCATGACATCTTCTGAAGTATGCCTTTTACCTTTCCCATTCCTTCACGCCCTCCACCCATCAACTTCAGTGCTCCCAGGGAATTTCCTCCTTCCCTATTTTCTGCCCATCCTTTTATCTTTTCCCCTCCCCCTTCTGAACATTTATATTTTCTTGCTCAGTTATCCTTTTATTTTAATAATAGCAGCCTTGTGCAGTTTTGTTCTTATATGACTAAGTTATTTCACTCTATATATTATCCTTTAGACTCTCCCATGTTATGTAGTATTTTACAGAATGATTCCTTAGTGCCACCTAGAATTCCATTGTATGACTGTACCACAATTTCTCAATCTTTTTGTTTGTTGATGGGCATTTGAGCTACTTCTTTTTTCTTGCTATTGTGAACAGTACTGCTGTGAACATAGGTGCCTCATTTCTGATTTCCTTCAGATATAGTCCCACCAGTGGAATAGCTGAGTTATATGGGTTTCAATCACTTGTTATGCTTCTGAGACCTGTATGATGAATAAGGATGACAGAAGAAAAATTGATGCCTTTGAGCTCTGGTCTTGGATTACTGGATATCATTTGAATTATCAGAAGAACAAACAGATTATGTCTCGGAGAAGGTTTAGCCAGAGAGCTCCTTGGAGGCAAAGATGGTAAAGCTTTTCCCCCCATAATTTGGGCATGTTTCTAGGAGGGGTTATTTCTTGGAGAGGGACATCATGCTTGGAAATGTGGCAGATCAGTGAAAGAGAGGAAGACTCTCAACCAGTCAGAGTGGCACAGTTACTGCAGCAATGGGCTAGAGTGTGTCAGAGGTATGAGGACGGCACAGGTTAGCACAAGGTTCAGATCTATTGTTCAGAGGGTTGCTATGGGTCATATCACACCTAACAGCATCATGGGACTTGTGGGTTCAATTTTTTGAGGATTGAAACAATGCACAGTACCTGGTAAATTCATATATAGACAAGAAATATTAATAAGAGGAGACTGGTTTTTACACAAATAATGTAAGATTAAATCCTACAGATCCAAAGACATTCTCAGCCTTTGGTGTGAGATGCCATTGGGTCACTCCCACCTCAGGGTGACTCCAGGCATAACAAAATGCTTCCTATCCTATTCAACCCCAAGAGGTACAGACCAGGCCAACGTGATCCACAGGGCTTTCATGGGCTGACTCTAGGAAGTTGTACACCAGCCCTTTCTTCCTTGTTCATCTTAACTAGAAGTTCCACTGATACCTGCATCAGTGTATCATAGTAACACAGAAATCTCCACACTGAGGAAGGTGGCAGCTACACAGGGGGTGCCCTGGCCAGAAATCAAACTGGGGTCTACTGTGTGGAAGGCCAGAATTCCACCACTTCTCACTTTTCTCTTCTTAACTGAATGAGCAATGTTATGTTCTATCCTACAAAGTGCTACTATGTATCAGAACCAACTCAAGGGAGCCACACTGTAAAAGCCATTCCCTCAAGAGTCAGACAATAAGAAACTTGGACATTACAATCTGTCTTCTCTACAGGCAAGGATGCTTTCTAGGATACCCTACAATCACTGCCCTTGCCATCATCTCATATTCTTACCTTTCACTCCATTTTACATCTCTTACAATATTTGCCCTCTGTGTGTGTCTCTCTCTCTATTCCTCCCTCCCTCACTCTCTCTCTCTTTTCACCCTTGACCTCTCCCTTCCCTCCCCCTCTCCTTCTCTCCCACCCCAATCCTGGATCTTTGTTCTAAGTTCATTATCATTTTCAATTCTTTCCATCCATAAACAAATCAATAAGAAACAGTTTCTCTGTTCTGCCATCAGAGGAAGTAACATACTTTACTACTCCTCTCCTCCAAACTTCACTGGAATCTCTCATATCAGTACTTCTCCTCTGTAATGAATTCCAACTCCAATCATCCAAAACATTTTTGTCCCTTCATGATTAGCTCCTTGGGAGTAAGTCCTGATAGAAGGACTTTCACCTTCACGTTGCCCCTCTCTCTCCGGCCACTGCCTCATCCCCAACCAGCCATTTCTGTTCATGCATATGAATATACCAACTAAATAGAACATTGGATAGAGCTCTTTATTTCCAATCCATCCACCTGCTAGTTCCTGCAGCAAAGTTTTCTAGCCTCTGGCACTGTCCTCGAGACCGCTCCATTTATGTTTGCTTCAGTTGTTGTTTTATCCCAGGCACCGCGTAGCCATGTAATCATTTCCTTCCCTGTCAGTCGGGGCGTCCCCGGGTGGCTTTTCTGCTCCATTTCCTCAGCAAGGAAAGGACCCCAGGACCATTTGTCTAGACTTTTCCTCAGGCTAGATGAGGACCTGCTTGACATGATGTCCTTTATCTTTCCAACTGTCTAGATATTCTTGTCAGTTTTATCAAGTCTCAATCATATCTGAAAAGCTATTAAAAGAGCTGTGCATATAATCAAACTCTCCCTAAAGAATTTTTTAAGCTACCAAAAATGTTGACACAAAGATATTACCTGTTACTGAATATGGATTAACTTACCTTGATTTAAGTTTTCAAATGGGTAACATCACAGAACACTTCTGTATACAAAAGTAACAATAATAGAATGAAGAGGATCACAGGTTCTATGTGTTGCAATAATTGCTTCAACTCCATGAATAAATGGAGCTGCTTTCAACATATCAACATATAGAGCCTCTTTCAACATATCAATTTGCTACAACTTGATGGCACTTAACAACAACAATAGAGAAGCTGAGCGTTTTTGCTTTTCAGAGGCTGCCTGTATCAAAAATCTCAACAAAACCCATTTCTAGATGCATGCTTTTGGTCTACAACACAAAGAAAATGCTACTTTGCATTCTAGGGAACTTAGTAAATTATATGTTCATAGCTGTCTGTTGTTTTTTTGTTACAGGGAACTTAGTAAGTTATATGTTCATAGTTGTCTGTTGTTTCTTATTTATATGCCATCGAGTCACTTGTGACTCATAGTGACCCGATGTACCACAGCTCTGAGCCCTGCTCTATCTTGAGCCATTTGCATTGTCTCTAACACATCTACTCTCATTACCCCAGTAACTGAATAAATCCGTCTCATCCAAGGGTCTTTCTCTTTGCTCTGCCCCTCCTCCATTCCAAACATGATGTAATAATTTTCCAGGAATTGGTCCCTCTTGGCAACATGCCCTAAGTACGTCAGATGGAGCTTCAAAATCCTTGCCTCTTCGGAGCAATCTGGTTATTTCTTCTCTAATTTGTTCTCTTAGTAGTCCACGGTATGTTCAATACTCCTCTAGCATCACAACTCAAAGGCATTGATTCTTCTTCTATCATTCTTAGTCATTGTCCAGTTCTCTGATGCATAACAAGCAATTGTGAAGACCATGTGTTCTATTTTGATATTATTACACAGACAGCTTCAATACATTGTTGAAAATTAGAAGGATTTGTGCATAGAGTGTCCTTTCATTCTTTGTTATATGGATAGATACCAAATGAAGTGTTTTCAAATCTTCCCATTTATATTTAAGATTAGGGGTGAAACTCAAATTTGGCTAAAAGGGTTTGTGGGGTTTTTTATATATATAAATATGCAATATATATGTATATATATATACAAAGACCTATTTACAAAACACTGTATTATTACAAATTCTTACCTTCTTGACTTTACACATGAAAACTTCTAGAAATATAGTTGAATATAAGCTTAAGCTTATTTTTCAAGAATTTCTTAAAATTAGATTGAAAATAGCCATCCACTCAGTATTGTACACTAACATAGCTATTAAACATAATTATATGATATTTGTTAGTCAAAGTGTTTTGGAAAGTTTGGAGATTTTTTTCCTTTTAACTTTAAAAATTTGAATCTAATTACCTTTAATTCAGGATACATTTTTTAAAACTGTAATTATATTTTAAATCATGTTATTTAAGATACTTAAAGCAAAGTGCCCCTTTATACAAAGTCTTTAAAGAATAAGATTAATTTCTGGTCATTGTGAAAGAGGGACATTTTTGGTATTCATAATTGCAAAGTAGATCTCTAATGGTTTTGAATGACAAGTTTCACCATTTAATTTTAGTCTCTCTGCAGTAAAAAAGAGTTCTGGAGGAAATAAAGAAGGGATCGCTGGTGGCTTAGTAGTAAGAAATTGCACTAACAACATAAAGGTATGTGGTTCAAATTCACCACTTGCTCACTGGCAAAAAGATGGGAAATCTCCTCCCATGTGATTTATTGCCTCTGAAAACCCCTTGGAGGGTCAGCTATGAGTCAGTTCTAACTCATCCTTACACAACCACAATAACAACTACAGTAAGAAAAAAATGAGAGGTCTTCCACAAGATGCAAAACTTAGTTGGAAATAAGATGTTTGTGTATGCTTATTAACAGTTAAAAGTGTTTCTCACCTTTTACTGTAATAGGCAGCATGTCTCATATGTGTGCATTAATTTTATAGACATCACTCAAATCATCCAAACCACTACTAAATATCCTGAGAAACAAAAATGATGAAACTTTGTCTCACATACTTTGGGCATATTGCAAAGAGGGGCCAGTCCTTGGGAAAAGACACCATGAATAGAAAGGTAGAGGGTGAGAGAAAGAAAGGAAGAGCCTCAACAAGCTGGATTAACACAGTGACTGGAACAATGGGCTCAAATACATCAGAAATGAAAAAGACAGGGCAAAGTTCAGATCCATTGTTCATAGGGTCAGAGTCAACATAGACAACATTATAAATAGCACCTACAACAACAAAACCGATCTCATTCACTCTCAACAAAAAATGTGTTGCTCTAGAAATGGAACTTATTCAGAGCTGACCTTTCAGTGGGTTTTTTGAAGCTGTAAATTGCCCTGAAGGTGATTACCCATCTTTCTCCCTCAGAGCTGCTGGTACATTTAAACCACCACAGAGGCCCTTTAAGTTAGTGGTGCAGCTCCCTTCACTCTGCTCCACCAGAGTTCACCTTCCCACTGTTGTTGTTGTT
>NW_006399772.1:12385997-12387769 GCF_000299155.1 Elephantulus edwardii | reverse complement strand
TATGAGTAGTTGGTGGTCTGTTCCACAATCAGCTCCTGGCCTAGTTTTCACAGCTGATATTCAGCTTCTCCAGCGCTTTTTCCACAGATGTAATCGATCTGATTCCTATGCATACCATCAGGTGAAATCCATGTGTATAATCTACGTTTAGCAGTTCAAATAATAAAACAGAAGAGCACTGAAAATATTATGGGTTAGGTCCAGCATATCTTCATCTTAAAAGTGGCATTTTTTTTAATACTTTATGGAGGTGTATAAAGAGCAAGGGGTGCATGAAAATGGCCATATCTGACCTTTAACGACCCTACAAAGGGAACCTATCCAACATCAGTTGGACATAACAACACCACAATACTAATTCCCATGAGGTTGGACATGTCTC
Organism: Elephantulus edwardii; assembly: GCF_000299155.1. Lineage (NCBI taxonomy): Eukaryota > Metazoa > Chordata > Mammalia > Macroscelidea > Macroscelididae > Elephantulus > Elephantulus edwardii. The sequence continues at coordinate 12,387,387 of NW_006399772.1, read as the reverse complement.
TCATACTCCATTCCCTCTTTCTACTCATCCCACCACAAATCTCACTGTCCAAAACCCAGTGTGGTAGCTCACAGACCACACTATAATTCAGGTTAGTAGTCCATCAGGGCATCTTCCAAAATGTGCTCAGGCACCTCAGCCTTGAGCATCGTGGCTTTAGGCCAGTATTACAAAATTCTTAGTTCTGCCACTGATGGCTCTCCCCCGCCCGTTGTATAACAAACTTGAGACAAAGGATCTTAGCACTGGTTCCATGTGGTAGCAGTCCCAATATCTGCCCCATCTCATGTCAAATTTGCAGTTCTCGGATGCAGCTGTTATGGCTAATGCCTCCATTGGTCCTGGTCTGACTGGTGCAAAGGTCTCTGGGCCTGAAGGACACCTTGCATTCTCTTGCTGCTTCTTTTCTGGTGGTGAGGTTCTCAAATTCGGCTGCTGAATCTGCTCAACTTAATGGCAAGACTAGCAAATCCCCTTGTGGATAAGCTAACACCCCATATTCACCTATTTCCACCCGTCCACAAGGCAAAGTCAATGGCTAGGGAAGCCATAGTGAAAAATAAATCCTAAACACCATAGGTGTCATCTAGTCAACCTGAATTGAAGCAACGTTATAAATTACAGACCTGAACACTGCCCTATCCTGGGTCCTTCTCCTCATCGCTGTTATATGTAAGCTCGTTGTTGCAGTCACAGTGTCAATTCGTCTCCCTGAGAGTCTGCCCCCTCTCTGCTGACTCTCCACCTTTCCAAGCATGATGTCCTTTTCCAAGGACTTGATCGGCCCCACCTAACAACATCTCCAAAGTATGAAAGATGTAGTTTCACTATCCTTCCTTCTAAGAAGCACTCTGGTTGACCCAAAAATACCCATTTCAGAAGTTCTTATGGCACAGTTCATAAGGAGTTAGGGTGACAGCCCAAAGATGGCAACCTTCTAGTTCAAATTGACCATCTGTTCCATGGGAGAAAAAGAGACAGTAACCTGTTATGTGCTTGACAGCCTCCGAAAACTTGCCAGAGGGTCAAACCATGAGTAATTTCTACACAATGCCAGTGAGTTTAAATAAAGGTTTATAATATCAATTTACTTTTTCAGTACCTATTCAAAAATGGGTTGACTAATTAGTCAGAAAAACAAGACCTTGTCAGAGACAAGAGATTCATCCAGGAGGATTTATACATAAAATAATCTGTAAAAAAATATAAGTAGTAATTAGATTTATATCAATATGTTGTTTGTTGTTGTTATGTCCCGTCCAGTCACTTGAGACTCATAGCGACCCTATGTAAAACAGCCCTAAACTCTGCTCTGTCCTGTGCCAATCGCACTGTCTCTGACACTCCCAACTCAATTATCCCAGTCACTGAATCAATCCACCTCATAGAG
>NW_006399772.1:12383894-12384502 GCF_000299155.1 Elephantulus edwardii | reverse complement strand
TTAACATTCTGCCGAAAGCATCCTTGATTATAGCAACTCAAGGTTTAAATATCAATATAGGTTAGTAAAATTCAAATACACATAGTTTTATTACATACGAAAAAGCTTTTTCCAAAATTACATAAATAAACTAAGAAATGTTAGAGAGTAGTAGATCCCAAGAAGACAGGTGTAGGAAATGGAGCTCATGTCTATCGAACACATTTAATGATTAACCCTATTTTAAGTTATATAAAACACTCTATATGTATGTAAATGGTTTCTGAAATGTTTAAAATAAAATAGGAAGATGTACATCTTTATTGAATTAAAGCATTTCTTCTTTCCAAATATTTAACTTTTTCATTAAAAAATAAGGTACTAAAATATATTGAATCATAGTTTTAATAAGAAACTGAATAAATATGAGTCATTACAAGTCATAGTCAATTTGATGGTGTTGTTGTTATTATATGCCATCGAGTCGTTTGCGACTCATAGCGACCCTATGCACAACAGCCCTAAACCCTGCTCTATCCTGCGCCAACAGCACTGCCCCTGACACACCCATCCCAATTACCCCAGTCACCGAATCAATCCATCTCATAGAGGGTCTTCCCCTCCTGCGC
>NW_006399772.1:12378434-12382845 GCF_000299155.1 Elephantulus edwardii | reverse complement strand
ACCCCTTCTAAACCCAGCCTGGACTTCCGGAAGTTCTAGCTCCTATAATTTTAAACATAGATTACTCTGAAAATTTTAATTAGAAAATTATGAGTCTTCTCCAGAGGAGAAAAAAAAAACAACCCTCAACAATAAAGCATGTGTGTGTGTCTGTGTGTGTGTGTGTGTTGATTTTGATTGGTGCTATTGAGTTCACCGGGATTACTAGTCATGCTATGAACAACAGATCTGACACTTGTCCTATGCTGCACCATCCTCAAAATCTCTGATATACCTGAACTCACTGTGCATCTACACAAAATTATTGTTACTATGTCAGGTGATTTACTGATGCTCTTTGTATCCTTATACCTTCCCTAGTCAACAATCTCAACAAAATCTCCTCAAAGAAATGTGTCTCTATGTTGAAGCTGGTATAAAGATGCTGCTTAAAAATCACTTTCTAATTGACAAAATAGAAAATGCAGGCAAATGAAATCCGTGATTACATAGCACCTTCTATGTTGCCCCCTGGAATGTGAAATGTTTCCACATGCAAAATCTTTAAATTGTCTCTGATTATTGCTTCTTCTACATCCTTAAATCAAAAAATACTGCATTACAAAAAAAAAAATACTGCATGAGACGATTTTGACAATCACTCTCAAATTCTGCCCTACAGCTAACTGAATTTCAGCTTTAGAGAGACAAACTCACATACTTACAAGTCTCTAAAGCTTGAAGCTTTAACAGATAGACAGTCTTACTTCTTTCTCTATCCCCCTGTAGCATGTGACTCCATCATTTGCTATCTTTCCACTGCCCAGTCATCTCTGCCTTTCTATCTGACTGAAGGCTATTTAAAACTACCCACCAAGAACTGGGACTGCCATGGGGCTTCTTCTAATGTGGCAATGTAATAAAGAAAACATGATTAGCTTGGAGAGGAGTTTTGTCATGCTTTGGTTACAGCCAGACAGGTCAGTGATATGCTCAGCTTACTACTCTCTGAAGCCTCCTGAAAACGGAGTAGAAAATTGAGATCTGCTGCTAGGAATCACTAAAATCTCAGCTAATGTCTTCATCTTTTTTGTCAGTCTTTCATATATGATTCTCCTTTATTAAAAAGGACAAGATCAAAAAATAGAAGTATATGTTTATGCCAAAGGAGGTATAGGTAGTACACACAATGTCACATGTTTACTCCAGCCTTCTGAAATTCAATCAACATCCAAAATTAAAAAGGTTTATGTTATTGTTTTAAAAGCATCTATACTTCATTGCCATTATAAGGAAAACAATAAATGTCTGACGTACATATCTAGTTCTTTTCATGTTTATATTCTAGAAATATGACATGCAAAACTGAAAAAAAATGTTTTTCCAAAATATTATTGGCCATTTACTAATTTTGACAATTTCTCATATTATTTTCTTAATGAAACTATGACATTCTCACTTAAATGAATTCAACTCAGCTAAACTAATTTAAGTTCACAGGTAAAAAGCTAATAATAGGGTTTACTAACACACACACACACACACACACACACACACACACACACACACGATCCAAACAGGATCCAGATGTGAGTGGTTTATGTTACTCTCCAGAATACTCAAGAGAATCTTCATTACTCACTCAGAACCACCTGGGGAAAAAATAATAAATGCGAAGTAGGTACAATTCCAGCGACACACAGTATCCAAACAAAGCCTCAGGCTAAAATACTATTCAGTGGTTGTTATATAATGAATAACTTGTTTTAATTCTGAAGCCTCTATCTTTGTAAAGACCTCTCTGTACTAGAAGAAACTCTGAGCAAATCTGGGCCAACTTCCCTGATTGAAAGCAAGCCCATAATTTGCCCTAGAAAACCTATACGTGGAACCCAAAAGAAATGAGCAAAAGGATGAGGGGAGGGCATGAGAAGGAAATGATTGTAATTCAATTTCACAATGTGAAGAACAAGTAGAAACCATGATCAGTAATAAGACTGTAGGAGGAAGCTATTAGAATAATATAATATTGGAAATGCGGTTGAGGAGATCACAGGAAATTGGTGTCATTCTGAATGCCCTTTGATGCTTGCTAGGGCCATAATGATTAATCATCAGGAGAAATGTTGCCTTTTTCCAAAGGCTGGTGCTGATCTCAGTCATTTTGCTTTTACAGAACTCATTAGCACTCACAAGTTTGCTGGGGGCCCTGCCTACCAGGTAAAGGAGCAGACATTGTTAAGTAGCCCATTATTAGTTAATTCCTTATTGACCTTATGTTGGAGAAGAATCTTACACTGTTAAAAATAAACCTAGAAGAAAATGGGAAAGAAAATCTACAGTAGACATTTTCCATGAAAAGGAAAATGACAGAATTTTTTCTTTGTATTCTGTATAACTAGCCTCTGTTGTAGATGTGAGTATAGCTTGGTCACACAAAATCTGATAGCTGAATACTAATCTAAGGAGTTCAGTATTGCCATGGGGGAGGAGGGACGATGGTTGTGAAAATGTTTCATCAGTTTTCCATACAGTGTCTCTTGGGGCTTAAGAAGCAATTAAGTAAAAGGAAGGCAGAAAAAAACCAAAACACTCAAGTTCTCTCCTGAATCCAAATATGACTTCATGAAATTGAAGCATCTATTTAGAAAGAAAACAGGCTTTAATGAATGCACTACATTTTAATTGGGCCTCCAACATCCCAGGATTAAACACTGTTATCCCTCTGCGATGCCTTGTTGCTATGTATCATGGAGTTGAACACACTCATAACTGACCCTCCTGCAGGTTTTCAGAGACTGTGAACCACATGGGCAGAGATTGCCCATCTTTCTCTGTTCGAGCGGTTGATGGATTCAAATCGTGTGCCTTTTGGTTAACAGCTCAACCAACTTCTTAGCACTAACTCCCCGGGAGCACCCTCTGTCACGTCAAACTGTGCCCAGTTTTTTGCTTTATCTAACATTCAGCGCATTCTTCAAATTAAAATGTGAGAAATGATGAATTTACTTATTTTTTTTTTTCTGAAATCCCCACATCTGGGTTTGGGTAAATAGCTGTAGCTCTCATTTTTTGCCTACCATACTTAACAGAAACTTAGGGCAAGTGACTCTGAGTTGGGGACACTAGCAGTCCCTGTAACCGGGCCTTATCCACATTGGCTTTCCGCAAGGCAGACCACCACCTTTCAGCCGCTTCACTGTCAGCGCCGACTGCTTCCTGAAGTTCTCATTCACGGACATAATGAATCCGTTTCTTTCTGCAGACCCTGGTTCTTGCTGTCTTACTTTCATTTGCTCTCTGCTTGAGTGAGAAATTATTCTTTTTTTTCGACAGTTTGTTGCTAGTCAAGGAGCTCGTTGTATTGGACTGTAAAATACTGAAATCATTTTCGATACAAAGTTTTGGAGGACTTCTTTCAAGATCTAGACTTAATCTCTACAGAATTTGTGTTAAATATTGTGGTGTCATCACTGAAAAGTACTGAAGTGTGATAAAAGCAGGTATTTGAACCGTCGAGCGCACGGCAGCTACATACACAAGAGAGCTGGACTGTAAATCCTTGTTATTATTGTGGAAATTCTGGTGGTGCAGTAGATAAAATACTCCGCTACCCGAAAGGTTAATAATGTGAACCCACCAGCTATTCCATGGGGAGAAAAGGTGGAACAGTCAGCTTCCACAAAGATGTACAACCTTGAACATTCTCTGGGCAGCTCCGCTTTGCCTGACAGAGTTTCTATGAGTCAGAATGGGCTCATGACAGTGGGCATGTTTCTTTTGAGTTTTAGTAGTAGGAAAAAAGTTATATTAGACCTTGAGATCTGCACCTTACCCAATTAACCTGTATATCCAAAATGTTGTCTTCTTACTGATATACAGATATAGATTCCTAGATTAAAAAAACCAAACTCAAATCCATCACTGCTGAGTTGAAACTGACTCATAACTGACCCTCCATTGGATTGCCATGGTTGTAAATCATATGAGAGGAGATTTCCCATTCTTCTCTTGAAAAGCTGCTAGAGGATTTGAACCACCAGAGAGGCCACAAGAGTTCCTTACTTTTTGAAACATGTAGCCCATTTTTATGTACCTTCTTATATATTCAATAATATATATTGAGTAGTGGGTTCAAACCACCTGTCCTTGGGTAAACAATAAAGCTCCTTAACCATGAGGCAATCTGTACTATTACCAGAGCTTCCGGACTAGTTATTTCTGTAGTAGATGAGGCCATGGTTCTCACAGACTTCTAGTCCAATAGACTATTCTGTAAGTCTTTCCTTTCTTTTTCTTTTGCTCAGAATGAGTAGAGACCAAAAGCTGTACGTTAGATGATCATTGGCAAACTTCTAAGACCACAGACGTTGTTGTTGTTGTTGTTATGTGCCATCGAGTCGCTTGCAACTCATAGCGACCCTATGTACAA
>NW_006399772.1:12369944-12377299 GCF_000299155.1 Elephantulus edwardii | reverse complement strand
TAAAATCATCCCCCAATCTTGACCCCACATTTCTCCTCATAGAGTCCAGCGTCCCGGATAATCTGTTCTGCATATAAGTTGAAAAGGTATGGAGATAGGATGCATCCCTGTCATACGCCCTTCCCAATTTTGAACCATGCAGTGTTCCCTTGCTCTGTTCTGACGACTGCCTCCTGGTCCAAATATAGGTTTCACATTAGAGCGATCAAGTGTTCTGGGATTCCCATTCTTCTCATAGTCAGCCACAGTTTGTTATGATCCACCAGTCAAATGCCTTTGCATAGTCAATGAAATTACTGCCTTAATTATTAAATACTGCCACTATAGAGATACCACAGTGGATGGCTTTGGCAAACAGAAATGTAATCTTTTAGAGTTCAGGAGGGTGAAAGTCCAAAGTCAGGGTGCCAGTTGTAGGTCCCCCTCTGCAGACTGTAGAAGAAAGTCCTTGTTTCCTTCTGCATCTGCAGGGGGGCACTCCCTGCAGACCTCCATGCATTATGGTCTTCCTCTCTGTCAAGGAGATTGACTGTGCAGGGCTCCAGGCTCAAACGATGCATTCAACCCCTGGTGATTATTTCTTGGGAGTGCTAAGTATCCACCCCCTGCTCATTTTTTTATCCCTTTTTAGCTCCAGTGATATAAGAAATATTAAAGGCCACATCCTAGGGGCCTCCTCTTACATCCAATTAGGGCTAAGCGGGGTTTGGAAAATGTATCAGTCCAGGCTCGATTCTCCTACAACTATTTTTTTTATTAGACCATAAGGGATCACTGCAAAATATTCACCTCATATCATTACATACGTGTATTTGAGAGGAGCACAGTTTAATTCATGCTAAAATTAGGACTAAAGAAAAGGATCTTTCTAATGGAGCTCCTAGAGAAGTCATGTAGGTTCTGTAATCCTAACAAGGGAAAGAAAGAAAACAGCTTCTCAGAGAAATTTCCTAATTACTAAAAACATACTCAGGGAGAATATTATATAGAGGACACAAGTTCAGCAATAGTAGTCTCAATATTGTGATACATTGGGAAGTCTGCTTTTAGGGACCTCTCCAGAGTGGGAAGGGGCAACGATGTTAGTCTAGAGTCTAGGTGCATCTAATCCAAGCCATGGTCTTTTCAATTACTTCCTATGTGTTTAAGAGCTGGACAATGACTAAGGATCACAGAATTGATGCCTCAGAGCTGTGGTGCTGGAGAATATTGAACATACCATGGACTGCCAAGAGAACTAGCAGGTCTGTCCTGGAGATGGTGAAACTGAGTTGCTACTTGGAGGCAAGGATTATAAAACTCCGTCTCTTGTATTTTGGGCATGTTGCCAGGAGGCACCAGTCTTTGAAGAAAGACACCATGATTGGAAGGGTGGAGGGTCAGTGCAGGAGAGGAAGACCCTGAATGAGATGGATTAGCTTAGTTACTGTGGAGACGGAGGTAGGTATGTCAGAGAGAGTGAAATTTGCTCAAGATACAGCAAGGTTCAGAATTATTATTCATAGGGTTGCTATGAGGCTTAATCATCTCAACAGCACATAATAACATCTTTCATATGATGCTTTCTTGCAGGGACCACTGATGAAAACCAAGAGCTTAACCCTAGAATACAACTCAGTTCTAGGAAGATGAATCTAGTAGCTTATAATGGAGTCCAAATATGTAGAGCACTGCTTGGAAGGCTCGATTTGAGAATTAAATTTCTTTTCTATTATACATTGAAGAAACTTAAGTGTTATGTTCTTGATAAAAGTCCACCTACCTTTGCCCATCAACAGACTCCAGAGGCATGACTACAATATTACACAACTCCAGAAACACATTTCCATGGAAAACAACGTGTTTAGAGCTCCCATAGCTCGTGTAACTGAAAGACCTGCCCAGTCATACGAAGAATTAAACTTATGGTTATTCCTGGGAAATTGCCTCAGATGAGCCCTAACTCTGAGACCACAAGAATTCACAGGCTAAGTATTTTTACCAGAACAAAATTTTATATCTGGTGATTGTAGTCACCAGGCAGAGACTGGGATGAGTTCAATAATGATTCTACAGTGATCAGCTTCTAGAAATCATGGCAGCTGGGTAATGAAAAGGGGATTCTGTAGAATAAGTTATTCTTTTTTTCTCTCTCAGCTGTCATTTTAATTAGAAGCACTCTTCACATTTTATTTCACTGTTTTCTATATTAATAATAAAAATAAAAATACGTGTAAATAAGCAGACAGGGAAGCAATGAGGTGACGTGGTAGGTGTAAGCTGTGTGCCCCATACTGAATATTTTGCACTTGTTTGATAACCATACAGAAGACAAGGGAGAAGAGAGAAAGCATAATATTGACCCATGATAGTTTCCTGAGAATCTTGAAAAGGCCATATCCCTAGTAATAGTTTAGATTCTTGCTTAAGGGGTATTTCCTGCCCCGCTGATGTTAGGCTGGGCCAACTACTTTACTCTGGGTAATAGATACTAGAAGATGGGATGTAAACAAAGGCTTACCTGGGTTTTGCAGAGTGGAACTTGTCCTCAGATATTTCTGCCATAGCCAGGAGAAGGACAAACTTTGGAGTCGCTGGTCCCAGATGAGTCACCTGAAGGTTGGAGCCAACCCTGCCTTCCTCAGCCTTGATCGCCACCATCTGCAGACGGAGGAAAACAAGCAATGTTGCTCCTAGCCAGTGAGTCTGTGATGGCTTGTTATGCATCATCATGGTGAGAATTGTTAATTGACACATACTTCATGGGCTACAGATTCTATGAAGGAGAATGAGAACTAAACTCCTAAGAGAGAAGGGAATCATTAAGAAAATTACCAGACTCCAACATTGACCTAAATTGGGGGTTTGGGGAGAGTTTCTTCTGAGTTTTGTAACTACAAACCAACTCTTTGCAGCTTTGTATTATAAATTGCTATTATCTGTGTGCTTTGTCTTGTTTTTAAGTTGCTCTTTTAATTCTTCTAACACCTGTAGACCTAATTATATCTATTCAATACCTTGTAGTGACTTTGATTTTCCTGGTTGGGCCCCATAATGTATCCCAGAGAGACAAAGGCAAAAATAATTATGTAAAAGAGGTCAAAAATAATATAAAATAATATAATAATATAAAATAATATAATAATATAAAATAATATAATAATAACCTATTTGTTCTAAGATATAACAGATTATACCATGGTAATGTGGTTGTTATGTGCCATGGATTCACCTGCAACTCTTAGCCACCCTATGCACAATAGCTCTGAACCCTGCTCTATCCTGGGCCAATCTCACTGCTTCTAACATGCCTACCCCTCTTACCCGAGTTTCTGTGTAGTCTATCTCATCCAGTGTCTCCCTTTCCCACACTGTTCCTCCACCCTCCTAAGCATGATCTTCTTCTCCAAGGACTGGTGCCTCCTGGCAACATGCTCAGAGTATGTGAGATGGCATTTCAGAATCTTTAGCCCCACTGAGAACTTGGTTTCATCCTCCCCAGGATAGACCTTTTTGTTTTCTTGGTGGTGCACAATATGTTCAATACCTCTCCAACACCACAACTGAAGGTCATCGATTCTTCTTCTGTCACCATTATTCATTGTCCAGCTCCCTGATGCATAGCAAGTAACTGTGAAGTCTAAGGCCTGGGTCAGGTGCACCTTAGTCTCTAGATTGATATTGTTGCTCTTTAGCACTTTGGAGAGGTCCTTTACAGGATGTCCAAATGCAATTCGTCTTTTGATTTCCTCACTGCTAATGCCAACAGTCTTAATTGTGGAGTTGAGCAGGCTGAAATTGTTAAGAATCTCAATCTCTTCTCCACCCATCATGAAGTTGCCAACTGGCCCAGTGGTGAGAATCTTTGTTTTCTTGTTGTTGAGCTTCAATCCTTATTGAAGACTGGAATCTTTTACCTTCTGCAGCAAATGCTTTAAGTTGCAGATAAAAAGATATTTGAACTGAACATTGTTCAAAATTGTTATGTCAAATTCCAGCCTAAAAAAAAAATCAAATTAATGCCAAACTAAGTAACTAAGTAATGTTTTAATCCATACACAGATACACAATGCTATTGTTAGGTGCCATGGAGTCAAATATGACTCCTAATGACCCTGTGAACAACAGGCCTGAAGCTTGCCCTATCCTGCCACACCCTCACTGTCTCTTGTACACTCAAGCCCATTGTCACCATCACTGTGTCAATACCTTTTGTTGGGCTCTTCCTCTCATCCCCTGACCCTCCACCTCTCAAAGCATGAGGTTCTTTTCCAAGGAATAGCCTCTCCTCACAACATGTTCAAAACATGTGAAATGAAACTTCACCAACTTTGTGTCCAGAGAACATTATGGTCACAATTTCTCCAAAACACATTTTTTTTCCTTTGTGGTAGTCCATGAGATATGTTCAGTACACTTCTAAAACACCACTCAAAAGGATTGATTCTTTGTGTATCGTGTGAGATGTGGCTCCTGTTTCCGCTACCCGCAGTTAGCAGTCCAGTTTTGCCAGCACCACTGATTGAAGAGGTTGTCATTTCCCCATTTGATAGGTTTTATTTCCTGTCAAATATCAATTGACCATAGATAGATGGGCTCATTTCTGGGTTCTTGATTCTGTTTGGAATAAGAACATAGATTTGTTTGTTTAGGACTATCAGGTCAACTCAATGTAGCACCAAGTAAAAATTCAAAGGGCTTCACTGTTCAGAAGAGAAATAGAATTTTGTTTTTTCCTTTATTCATTGTTGCACAGTTTCTTGCACCCTCCACCCCTCTCCTCCAGAGCATCCTGCAATTCACCGCTTGTTCCAGATTGTTCTCATACAAATAACGCACAATCATACATTCCTTTCAGTCAGTTCTTCCCTCATCTTTTCTAATGCAGTGATCATTACCTAGCCACTTTTCCCCTTCCCTCTCAAACCCTCCATGTCTGTGTTGTTTTATAACATGGTGTTATGCAGTATTTAGCCTTTTGTGCTGAGATATCTCATTTAGTATAATGTCATCAGAGCTCCCCCATGTTTTGTAATGTTTTGTTATTTTATTGTTTTTCAATACTGTGTAATATAGTCTTTTGTGTGAATGTACCACAGTTTTTTTTATTCATTTGTTTATTGGTGAACACTTGGTTTCCTTTCAGATCTTTGCTATTGTGAGTAATGCAGCAATAAACATGGGAGTGCATACATATGTTTGCATTTTGTCTCTGGTTTTGGTGTGTGTGTTTTTTTAATATATATTTAGTAATGGAATCTCTGAGTCAAACGGTATTTCTAATTTTTGGAAGAAGCACTAAACTGACTTCCATAGTGGTTGTGCCATTTTATATTCCCACCGGCAAGGAACAAGAGTTCCAATCTCTCCACAACTTTGCCAATATTTGTTGTTTGCTGGCTTGTTGAACTTTGCTATTGTCTCTGGGGTGAGATTATGTCTCATCGTGTTGGTTTGCATCTCTCTGATAGCTAGGAATTTTTAACACTTTTTCATGTGTGTGTTTGCCATCTGAATGTCCTCTTTGGTGTGGTGTCTGTTCATATCCTGTGTCCATTTTGTGATTGGCTGTTCACCTTTTCCTTGTTGAGGAGCTGGAGTATTTTATTAAGTTTATATGTAAATCCCTTATCAGATATGTCATTAGCAATGGTTCCCCCCGCCCCCAGTCTATGGGTTTCCTTCTCTATGAACTTGGAGAAATGACGAGAGTAATACCTGTGTTCAAGTCTTTCATTAATAGGGTTGCTATGAGTCCTCTACAACTCGACAGCACTTACAACAAAAATGAGAGGGCTCTGTCGGCTTAGTGGATAGAAAATTATGTTACTAAAGCAAAGGTGGGTGATTTTAGTCTGCGGCCCTCAGGCCTGGTTTTAATGGTTTGGGGTCAAACATTCTTCTAAGTTGCATAGCACTGGTCTGTCCATTTGCTGTATACAGAGGTAACTAGTGATTGCTATGATGCTAAATGCTGTGACACTGATGTGTCAAATGTAATAATGGTTACCCATGGTGGACAGTATTTGGTGGAGCTCCCTAATTAAAACAAGCTTGGAAGCAGGAGTAGCATCCACTTCCGAAATAGCTTGTCTCCAGAAACTCTATGAATTTGTAGAAACAATGAAAGTTATACAAGTGTTCAGGTCTTTTATTCATAGTGTTGCAATGAGTTGTCTACGACTCGACGACACTTAGCAACAATAACAACATGGGTTTCCTTCTTACCCTGTTGGAGAGGTGTTTTTTTTTATAAAGTACATAAGGATTTGATTCTTAGAAGGTTAGAAAGAAAGATGCTTTTGATGTGGTAGAATGTAGCTTTAAATCCATCCTTTCCTCAGTTCTTCTTTTCTTTAAATTTTAGTATATGTCATTGATGTTATCATTCAATATTCTTTGTAATATCTTGATTTTATGTTATTCAGACACTCCTCAAAGATTGTGTTAATTTATGTTCTTGAGGTAATCTATTGTACTTCTGATATTCATAAGGTAAATTGGCACAATATAATTTTTTCATTGTCATATGCTCTTTTCTCATACTTTAATAATGTAGTCAACATTCTTTAAATTTTTTTAAGATACAATCTTGGTATACTATTATTTTACTGTGTCAATCCATCTCATCCAGGTTCTTCCTCTCCCACATTGTCCCTCCAATAAACCCTATCTTATGGGAAATAAAACCCTCCTCAACAAATATTGCTGGCAAAACTGGACTGCTAACTGCAGAAAGCTGAAACAGGATCCACATCTCACACCATACACAAAAATCAACTCTAGGTGGATCAGATACCTGAGAGTAAAGCCCCAAACCATAAAGTTCATAAGAGACAAGCATGGTACCTTTCTCCAGGAACTAGTATCTCCTGGCAACATGTCCAAAGTATGTGAGATGAAGCCTCAAAATCCTTGCAGGCCGAGTGAACTCAGTCCCACAAGGATAAATATTTCACAAAACCATTACTATAGAATGAGTATAAGTATCCAAGGGGGTGGGGGGAGGGTGGAAACAGATGAGATGTGCAGGGGAAGGAGGGATTAATCATGGAATTGTACAATTTGGTGGGGGTAGTGAGGGAAATTGGAAGATTATGTTCTCGAAAACAATGTATTTAGATTTTGTAAATAAACTAATATTTTAAAAAGTCAGCTTGGGGAGGGGGAAGGGAGTGAGGGGGTAAAATGTATAACAATGAATGAATGAAAATCTAACTTTTCTGTAAACTTAGCTCTAAGAGAGATGCAAATCAAAACAACTATGAGATATCATCTCACCCCACTCAGAATAGCAAAATTTAACAGAACAGCAAGCAACAAATGCTGGTGAGGTTGTGGAGAAACTGGAACCCTTATTCACTCTTGGTGGGAGT
>NW_006399772.1:12368067-12369250 GCF_000299155.1 Elephantulus edwardii | reverse complement strand
TTAAAACAACAACAAAAAATCCTTGCTTCAAAGAAGCATCTTGGTTTCACCTTCTCCAAGACAGACCTGTTCTCTTTGCAGTGTATGTTATGTATGTATTATAGAAGAGGGAATTTTCTAGCTAGACAGTCAAAGTGACAAGTTGTTTTGTGAGTAACAAGACACACAGGACCATCTAGATTGAATCAGGAAGAACAGCAATTTGAAGAAGGACAGTTGAAAGATAATTTATATAATGTTTAACTTAATTTAAAACAACTGAGACAAGTAAGGCATCCGTTTGTAGAGTGTATAAAGCAAGATATGGTGATTTCTATCTCCAAGACTTCAAAATGTTGTCATGTTCCTCATAGCTCACTGAGGGAGCTCTAGCAGCCTTGTAGTACTATCAACCCAAAGGTTTATGGTTCAAATCCACTAGTTTCTTTGTGGGAGAAAGAGGAGCCATCTTTCCATATGATTTACTGCCTCTTAAAATCCATCAAGGTCTACTATGAGTCAGCTCTAACTAGAAGATACATCACCACGTGGCATAGCATACTTTACAGAGCATACTGACACAGGCAAATAATTCCCATATCATTCACATTCTTTTGTCTAACATATTTGTCTTACTTTCAATGTATTTGTGTGCCAAGGCCATGCCTTTCTGGCACATAGACTCTACCAGTGGTTTTGTGGAAGAAAATCTCCCCAGTGGAGGAAGAGTGAGCAATCAAGAGAAGCACCTAAAACACAAATAGTGGGGGAGAGGGTGGTTACTACTTGGATGTTTCAAAAGTAAATTACACCAAAACACAAATAAGTCAGTTATGTCTTCATATTTGCTTGAAAGCACAAAAGCGGCTAATACACACATGTGAAAAAGATGGACTTTTAATTCATGATTGAGATGATGCATGTACTTTCAAGAGCAGCACATGAATTCCCAATTTTATTTTCTTAATTTCATCCAATGTTTCCATTACTTAAATAGGTGAAAGACCATGAAGAATTTGAAAGACATTCTTAGTATCAGAAATTCCAACCATTAAATATTTATCATCAGAGCTTTTCTTTCAAGCATATCAAATAAACTTTATTAATTATTTTGAGTTCAAAAGACTCAGCAAGAAAACTATTGGACGTAGTTGACCAATTCAGCAAAGTAGCAGGATACAAGATCAACATACAAAAATCAGTT
>NW_006399772.1:12363186-12365897 GCF_000299155.1 Elephantulus edwardii | reverse complement strand
TGGAAGCCCAAAATCTCTGTAAATGTTTATGAAAATTAATAAAATATAACTACAGAAAAAAAAATTAGAAAATGCTGTAAAATTTAAATAAAATTTCAGATCTCAGAAAAAAAAATTATTTTGAGTTCAGGGCCCATTAGTACATTAGCAGCAAATCAAAACAATTAGCATGACTTGGTCATTTCTAATAAAATTAATTTCCAAAGCAGTTATGGAAGGTTCCACTTAACCAGTAGAAAAGATTCTGTACATAATTGATGCTTGCCAAGAAGTAGATTCATGTCAGTACTTTCAATTCATCAATCCAACAATAATTTCAGTATTGTAAGTAATTCATAATTTTCGTTCCTTGGACATTCAAAATGGTAACCTATTTTGCTAAAGCCTTATTCTTAAGATTTCACTGAATTTGCAGTTTTTCACTCTAAACACAAGGAAGATTTTAAATAACAAACATGACTATTATATAGTTTTAAATCCATGTTGGGATATTTCTTATCTTAATTATAACTTCCAAATTAGAAACTAATACTTAAAATATTTTTTATTATATAATTATTTTTTCCTAATATTAAGATATAAATTTATGAAATAATTATTTCCAAAATATCATTGATTTCTCTCCCCTTATAATGACTCTGTGTGTAGGGACTCTTAAGGTAGACTTTTAAGATAGACTTATTAAGTAAGTCAAGAGAATTGTCTTTGAATAGAATGCCCCACCATCCAAGCTTTCAAAGTCCTTTACCTAAAAATAACTAAAGGGCAAGCTCTCCTGCTCGCGGAGAGAAATAGAATAGCAATAGTTTCCATTTTTTTATGATTAGGTGGTTTCAGGGATCAATCCCATTTTTAGGGAGGTAAACATGTCCTTTATTAAAGTTTTCTCTAGTAGAAACCAGTAATAAAAGTAGATAATCTCTCCCTCATATATTGTGTTTTTCTTTGGGTGGTATATTTTTCACATCATTCTTTCAGCTTTATTAAAGAATATTGTTCTCACCACAGTCACAGACTTTAACTTTTAATATCTTTTTCCAACTTTATTTTAGAAAGGGAGCTTATTTTTAAAATGGAAAACATAAATTTTAAAAATGCAATAGTTTCCATTTACTTCCTATGTGTTCTGATCATTTGAATTGTGTATTTAAATAGAAGTAATTCCTTCGAAGTGGCTAGCCAACCTAGAAATAAACAGAGCTGGCAGATTATTTGGTAAAATTTTAATAGGAAAAATAATTCCATCATGTTAGATATTATCTAACCTGTCAAAGAAGTGAATTAACATTTTTCAGGAAAAATAATCACACAAAATAAATCCATTTCCTAAAAGATGAAAACCAGCTTCTTTGTTAGGCATAGGAAGGCTTACAAACTAAACAGTCAAAAACCTTGTTTTCAGTGTTCAGAAAGTGAACAACAATGGTATCGATATACAAGGGAAGGGACTTGGAGAAGCCCTGGGGATCCAATTAGTTTAGGCCCTCCAACTAGGTTTTCCCTACAGGGAGATCTATAAGAACAACAGGTGACATGTCCTAAAAGAACAAAAGTGGAAGGTGTGTGTGTGTGTGTGTGTATCAGTGCATATAAAGACCAGAAGAGGTCTTGCTCTTGTTGTTTATAGTAGTTGGAAAGCTGACATGTGAAACCCCTGATTGTCAAATTCTGACACCTTTTTTATCGGCCTGTTTCTCTAAACACACTGTTTCTCTAAAAACACCATTATGGGAATGATTACAAAACAGAACAATTCCACCTCAACCATTATTGTTGATCAATAGGCATGTTTTCATTGATTCTCTGTGGGGATGGATGAAAATGCAATTTGCTTTAAAATGGTAAATGCTTGTCCCGGTGAATGGGAAACAGAAAACTCCAGCTCAGCAGAGTAATCTTGTTGCTACATGTCAGGTTCAATGTAAACAACTGCAATGTCAAATTACTCCCCTCCCCAGCCATTGACCTTATGCCAAAAAATTAACTTCTTTGAGGTGAAAGATCATTCTATTTCTTGTGCTTCTGAATCCCTACAGAAAAAGTTATTCTTCTGAAAGTCGATTTTTAGAGCCTCTATTGTATTCTGTTAGGTCTATCAGTTACAACTGGAAGGGGTGGGGGGAACCCACAACACTCAATGTTCTATTAAAAGCAAAAATTAGGTTTATATCTTGTTGGTTACTCAATTGCCCTTATTTCCAATACAAAGGAGAACACTTCAGATGAGATTTCAATCAGGAAATGAAAAGAGAGCATTGAACACCTGTACCTTCTACAAATCTAAGAGAAAGGAGAAAAGTACAATGTAGTGAAATCATTGATGGCTAGTGAAATCTTCATACGGCTATAAAGGACCTAATTGTGTTTACCATTGAGAGGACACTGTTCCCTCCCTACAACTAATGACAATCAAGAAGTTATGCATTTCAATAAGTGTGTTTCATGAGTAAAAGACATTCAAAAGAAAAAAAGATGACACAGCTGTTGTTCACTTTCCCCCCTTTTATTGGCCAATTCAAGGACAGTCATTTAAAAACTTTGCCATTTCTTAATATGACTTGTAAATCAGGAAGCAACCTAAGTTTTGTTAAAAGGAATAATTTAAAAGCGATGTATGATAGGGTATTATGGTTATCACAAGAGTCCACAATTAAGGTTGCCTAGTGGAATGTACTTGGGGCGGTGGGAGGGGTGCGGGGGGATTGTTGTAC
>NW_006399772.1:12341066-12363070 GCF_000299155.1 Elephantulus edwardii | reverse complement strand
TCATTAAAATTATTAAAAAAATAAAATAAAATATATTTTTTTAAAAAGATATGGCACACAATCCAGAGATTCAGGCTGTTATAATTGTCCTCTGTCTTAGCCTGAGCGTGCTGGTAACATGCTTTTTAGAGCATCCAATTGCTAATTGAAAGAAAGGTATGTGGTATGAATTTACCAGCAACTCCAAGGGAGAAAGATATGGCTGTCTGTTTCTGTAGAGATGTGCAGCCTTGGCAACTGTATAGGACAGTTCTAGCCTTCCTACTGGCTCAGTGTGAACTGGAATCAACTTGAAAGTAACCACTTTTTATTTTGTTAGAGTACTTCAGAATATATAGATTTAAAGTAAGGATTCATGTGCTGATACTTGAAAGGTGTAAAACGGGGATGGGTAAGCAGTAAAAATGATAAAAGGAAGTGGGCAAGAAAGAATATAAACCATTGCAAAGTAATGCTGTATGAACTGCCTAGCACATTTCCACAAACGACTAACAAAGCAGCATGCTTTACAGGTCGGTTCATTTAGCATGTAGGTCTCTTTCAGAAAAAAAAAGTGCAAAGACAATCTGGACCTTGAAGTCATCAGTACATGGGAGAGATGAAGGAATTTATCAACATAGCTCCCTCCTATTTCATTTCCCAAAGATCCCTCAAGAAATGTTAAATCCATACTCACTGGATTGAAAATTACCCCAAAATGACTGGAACAGCACATCAACAGAGAACTGCCAGCTATGCAGGCTGCGTTTAGAAAAGGCTGTGGTACTAGGAATATTATAGCTAATGTTAGTCAGATCTTGGGTGAAAGCAGAGATTACCAGAGGAATGTCTATCTGTGTTTCATTGACTATAAAGGCATTTGACTGTATGGATCACAGCAAACTGTGGCTGATTTTGAGAAGAACACTTGATTATGCTTGTGTAAAACCTATACTTAGAACAGGAGGCAGTCATCAAAACAGAGCAAGGAAAACACTGCATGGTTCAAAATCGAGAAGGGTGTACACCAGGGATGTGTCCTATCTCCACACCTTTCCAAATTATATATAGAACAGATCATTCTGGAGGCTGAGTTTTATGAGGAGAAATGTGGCAGGAGAATTGGAGGAAGACTCATCAACAATCTGCATTATGCAGATGACACAGCCCTGCTTGCTGAAACTGAGGAAGACCTCAAGCACTTGCTGCAGAAGGTCAAGGACTGCAGCCTTCAATATGAATAGAAGCTCAACATCAAGAAAACAAAGATTCTCACCCCTACGCCAATTTGCAGCATCATGATAGACAGTGAAGAGATTGAAATTGTTAACTGCTTTGGTTTACTTGGTTCCACGTGCAAAACTGTTGGTACCAGCAGCCAGGAAATTAAAAGATAAATTGTATAGGGAAAATCTGCTGTCAGAGACCTCTCCAAAGTACTGAAGAGCAATGATGTCAATCTGGAGAGTAAGGTGTACCTGATCCAGGCCATAGTCTTTGAAATTACTTGCTCTATGTCAGCAAGGTGGACAATGAGTAGGAATGATAGAAGAATTGATGCCTTTGAGCTGTGGTTCTGGAGAAGAGTATTGAATATACAATGGACAAATAGGAGAACAAGCAGATTCAACCTAGAGGGAGTGAGACCAGGCTGCTCCTTGGAGGCAAGGATTCTGATGCTTCGTCTGACATACTTTGGGTATGTTGCAAGAAGGGACCCATCCTTGGAGAGGGACATCACGCTTGGGAGAGTGGAGAGACAGCACAGGAGAGGAAGACCCTCGATAGGATGGATTAACTCAGTGACTAGGGTAATGCGGGAAGGTGTGTCAGAGAAAATAAGGTTAGCTCAATATAGAGAAGAGTTTAGAGCTGTTGCACATGGGATTGCTGAGTTGCAAGCAACTAGACGGCACATAACAACAACAACTCTCTCTGGACCCATCATCTAGTAACCTTTTCAGCAGCTAGAGAGGATGCCAGAGCCTACCCTTGAAGTGTGGTGTTTCACCAACTCCAGCTGCAACACAGTCCATGACAGGTTATCAGAGAAATAAGAGAAGCTAATGGGGCTTGGTGGCCTGGCAGATTGGCCTGGCTTTTCAGTATGGTCAACTAGGCAAGTTCAGCCATTCCAGGGTTAAGTGCCTGAAATAGAAGGAAGAACTGATGACCTCGCCATCTTTCAGATAAAGAAGTGATTGAGATGAAGAAGCAGCTGAAGGTTGCAAAAGGGATAGTACCTGGGGTGGGGGTGGGGCAGTTTGTGAAAAAAAAAAAAAACCAACTTATTGATTTTGTATATCATGGATCAAGTGATAGGTTTGAATAGAAAACAAGAAACATCCAAGGAAGTTTATTCAAGTAAGTAAATATCTCTATGAGAGTAGGATTTTCTTTTTTTTCTGTCACTGTCAATTCGCCAGCTTCTTAACAGCAACACCTTGATGGGAGTAAGCATGACACAGAGATACACAACTCTGGGAGAGGACCAGAGAATAATTCCAGCTCAATTTTATTTGGACTGCACTGCATTTATATAAACAGGAAGACAGGATAGGGTGGGCTTACAGATGTGGGACAGGCGGATTGAATAGGAGAACCTTAGCCTCATGCAGACCACTCCCAGCTCAACAGACTCAGCAGCCATCTTCCAAGGTGGCGAGCTTTCTCAAGCCAGTATGGCCAAACACAGGGGAGCTTTCTCTACCTCGTATTAAAGGCCATTAGGAGGCTTGCACTTATCCAGAGTTAGGCGATCTGTCCTGGCTAGAGACACTCCCTTCCGCCCCAACATTTTACAACATTCTTCCTTCCATTTTATTTGTATTTTATATTGTCATGAATACAAAATTTGTATATATTGTGTATCACTCATTTATATTGAGTTTCACACATTCCTACATTCACATGTTTCAGATGATCACTTATGTACATTGTGGAGGTTCTGTGTTTTTTTTTTGTTTTTTTAAATGAAAATTTGACTTTTAATTGGGATTTAATGAAGGTTTACAGAAAAATTAGATTTTCATTCATTAATTGTTTTTACCCCCTCTCCCTCCCTCACTTTCCTCTCACCAAGTTCACTCTTTTGGTGTTTTTTTTTTAAAAAAAATCATTCATTGTCATATAATTACCTTCCTTCCTTTCTCCCAGTCCTCTTCACAATGTACCTCTTATTTTAGGCTGTTGTTACACATATAATGCCTAATCATATATTCCTGAGCATTGTGTTTTATAAAATTAATGACCATTGATCTATGACTACTATTACCCTGTCTTTCAGGTCCTCGTTAGAACATCCTTTCCTAATTTCTTCCTTACTCTACCTCCACTTACCAAATTCTGTTGTCATAGTGATTTTGTAAAATACTGTATAACATGGGGTGGAGAATCTAGAGAACATTATGTTGGGTAAACTAAATCTCCTAAAGAAAAATACTGTATAAGACCATTATTGTAAAAAATAAAATAAAATAAAGAATAATAAGTAAGATGTGAATAAAAGTCCAAAAGGGGAAGGGGAGTAGAAGGTGAAGAGGGAAGGAAATTACAAGGATTGGTTTCTTATACTAGACAAAATACCAGACTTAGAATACCAGGTTATTCTAACTGTTTTACAGTTTTGGTTGCGACACAGTCAATAATGGGTTATTGAAGAAATGGGCAAAAAGAGAACTATTGTGTCTGTGTTTTGGAAGACAAAGCATTTAGCATTTACATACCATCAATTTCATGGTAAAGTGAAAACCTACAGGCCATCCCTTGGTTATCCAAAGTCCTTTATGCCATGACATTGAATTATGGAAATCAACATAGGTTTCATGTACAATAATATCTGTACATTTTACTAGTCATGACTAATATCAAACAAAGCAGAAACGTCAGTGTTGTCTGGGAGGAAATTCAGGAAAGAATATAAAAGACATTCCAAAAGTTATACTTCCTTTTCTATAATCCAGGGAGGAAAAAAACCTCAACTGAAATTTTATGCAAGAGAGCCACTGCTTGAGGATTGTTTCTGCTTCATTCTTCAAACACTGACAAGCAAAGGGGGTGCTTTCCTCAACAAACTACCCTCTCAGTCGATTTTTACTGAGCAAGTTGGGAATATCTTTCATGTCATTGTGACGTGGAGAAGAGGAGCTTCTCTCCATATTGCATGAACTTTTCATGAAAAAACAATTTGTAGGTCAAAGTTTTGAAGAAAATATAGAGCCCTGAAAGTATGTGCACCTTTCTCAATTTTAAACCATGACATTTTTCTTGCTTTGTTCAGATAGCAGCTTCTAGGTCTAGGTCTAAGTTTCATATAAGCATAATTAAATTTTCTGGAATTCCCATTCTTCTCAATGTTACACAAAGTTGTTATGATCCACAGTCAAATGCCTTTGAATAGTCAATAAAACAAAATTAAACATTCTTTTGGTATTTTCTGCTTTCAGTCAAGATTCATTTGATATCAGCAATGGAATCCCTGAAATCAGCAATGCTATACCTAGTACCATGGCTTCTTCTTTCTAACAATATAATTAATATCGCATGTAAGCAAATTATGCTGAAGATCAACCAAAACCCAGCTAGAACAGAACATTGACAGAGAATGGCCAGAGGTTCAAGCTGGATTTAGAAAAAGCTGTGGCACCAGGGATGTGATTTTTTTTATGTCAAATTGATTCTGGATGAAAACAGAGACTGCAATCTTCAATATGGATTACCTATCAACACCAAGAAAACAAAAATCTTCACCACTGGGTCAATAGACAACACCATGGTAGACACAGAAAAGGTTGAAATTGTCAATTATTTCATCTTGCTTGGATCCACAATCAGCCTCTTTGGTACCAGTAGTCAGAAGATCTAGAGAAATATGTTGTTGTTGAGTACTGTAGAGTTGGAACTGACCTACAGCTTGACCCTCCAGTGGGTTTTCAGAGGCAGTTAATTGCAGGGGAGAAGAGTGCCCATCCTTCTCCCAAAGAGCAGCTGGTGGCCTTCAACTCTGTTCCTTTGGAATTGCAGCATAGCATCTTGTCACTAGACCACCAGAGCTCCCAGAAACACACAGCATTAGGAAAGTTTGCTGCCAGGAACCTTTCCAATGTTCTGAAGAACAATGACGTCAGTTTAAAGACTAAAATATGCCTGATTCAAGACATAGTCTTTCGGACCACCAGCTTTGTACCTGAGAACTGGGAGAGGACCAGAGAATAATTCCAGCTCAATTTTAGGAGAAGAACTTATGCCTTTAAAGTTGTAGTGCTGAATAGTCTATGAATTGCTAAGGAAGAGATATGTTTTGTAAACCCAAGTGCTCCGTAGAGGCAAATATGGTGAAGCTTCATTTCATACACTTTGGGCATGTTACTAGGAGAGGCTATTCCTTGGAAAGGGACATGATGGTTGAAAAGTGGAGGGTCAGTGAAAGAGAGGAAGACACTCAAGAAGGTGGATTGATATGGTGTTGGCAGCAATGGGCTCAAGTGTGTTGTGGATTTTAAGTTTAGCACAGGATAAGATTAGGGCCAGCACTTAACAATAACACAAGATCAAAGTTTAATTTTGCTTTGTTTGTTTTTTAAATTTGGGCTTTTGACTTACTGCAATTTTTACTTTAAAATATTGAAATATGAGTCCCATCACCACTCTACCATATAGGTTCTGAAACCTAACCTCCTGGTTTTTTAATCAAGTCAATTCTGACTCCTAACGACCCTCTACTGGATTTTTGAGGTTGTAAATGTTTACATGAAGAGACTGCCTCTCTCTCCCATGGAGTTACTAGTGGATTCAAACTGTTGACCTTGTGGTATGGAATACACAGTTATATCATTGTGGTTCTTTTCAAGTGACATTATTGTTGGTAGTATGTGCCAAGGAGTAGCTGGTGGATTTGAACTGCTTGCTTGTGGGTTGGTAGCCCAATTCCTTACCCATAGACTACTAGAGCTCCCCATGTGGGATAGTATCTAGATATCTACATGTTTAACAAAACATTTCCAATTGTAAAATAAGGGTGAGAAGAAACATTGACTTAAGGTTAGGCTGTTGTTATGTGTCATAGAGTCACCTATGAGTCATAGTGACTCTATGTACAACAGCCCTAAACCCTACTCTATCTTGTACCAATCTTATTGTCTCTGACACACCTACCCCCATGACCCCAATCACTGAATCAATCCTTCTCATGGAGAGTTTTCCTCTCCTATGCCATCCCTCCACCCTCCCAAGCATGACGTTCCTCTCCAAGGACTGGTCCCTCCTTACAATGTGTCCAAAGTATGTTAGATGAAGCTTCAGAATCCTTGCCTTCAAGGAGCAGCCTGGTTTCACTCTCTCTTGGATGAACTTGTCTGTTCTCCTATTTGTCCATGGTATATTCAGTATTCTTTTCCAACACCACAGCTCAAAGACATTAATCCTTCTTCCATCATTCCTAGTCATTGTACAGCTTTCTGACACATAGCAAGTAATTGCAAAGCCTGTATCAGGTGAACCTTACTCTCCAGACTGGCTTCCTTGCCCTTAAATACTTTGGCAAGGTCTCTGACTGCAGACATTCCCAATGCAAATAGTCCTTTAATTTCCTGGCTTTTGATTGTGGAGCCAAACAAACTAAAGCTATTAACAATTTCAGTCTCTTCACCATCTATCATGATGCTGCCAATTGGCCCAGTGTTAAGAATCTTTGTTTTCTTGATGTTGAGCTTCAATTCATATTCAAGGCTACAGCCCTTGACTTTCTGTAGCAAGCACTTCAGGCCCTTTTCAATTTCAGCAATCAGGTTTGTGCCATCTGCATAACACATATTGTTGATGAATCTTCCTCCAATCCTGATGCTACCTTTCTCCTCATAGAACCCAGCCTCCTAGATAATCTAAAATAATCTCCACATAGATTGAAAAGTTATGGATATATGACACATCCCTGGATACTCCTTTCCCAATTTTGAACCATGCTATGTTTCCTTGCTCTGTTCTGATGATTGCCTCCTGGTCCAAGTATAGGTTTCGCATAAGCATGATCAAGTGTTCTGGGATCTGCATTCCTCTCAGAGTAAGACACAGTTTATTTTCAAAAGCATTTATGACCAACAAATAGAATTTTTTTTGCTTAAGTATAACTTTAAGTGTGCTCTATTGTGCATAGGGTTTGAAAACACTTAAAGAAGCTCAACATCAAGAAAATCTTTAGTACAAGAGAGTGCACTTAAAGTTATACTAAAGCAAACAAAATTCTATGCTTTTGAAAATGAAAAAAATAAAGAAAAGTACCTGGTACCTCAGGGTTCCTTTCTAATAGTAAAGGTGCTAAGATTTCAAGCTGAGATTTCCATTATAGACTTACAGAGACAGTAATGCACCTGTGCACGGTTGTTAATTAACAACCAAGACCTATGATCCCCCCTACCAAGGAAAAAAGTAGCTCTTAAGTAGTTCAGACTTCATCTCTGAGCACTAATATCTTAATTGAAGATATAAAAGCCCACGGTAATGGAGCATTAGGAGGGAAAGGGATCTCATTTAACCACTCACTAAGTAGAGCCTCTAATTTTCTCCATATTCTCCAAGAATCAAAATCTTGACTGTAATTTTTGCTAGTGGCAGCAGTGCACTTAAAATATTATAAAGATTCCTTAAGCTAGACCTTAACTAGAGATGCTAAGAGTTTCTAATGAAGGGGGTTTTTTCATGGAGCAAAACACTCACTAAATTTGTACTTTGTACATATTAAATGAAAATCTTGGCAGAAGCAAAATATAGAATAGATTTTTGCATTAAACAAAAGGAGTTCTAGACTGTATATAGAATTCACAGTTTCCAGAAATTGGTTCAATAACTGTTAACTATATTGGCCATCCACTCCTGAAATCACAGGCCTCTGTAAACCCTATGTACAACAGAACACACTTAGATTAGCAGATACAGCAACTGAGACTGAACTCTCAAGTATGGAAAGGAGGACTTCCAGTCAAAAGCACACACTAGTGAATGGGAATGTGAGAAGCACATGAATGGGAATGGGGATGTGAGAAGCACGAATGTAGGAAAACTGGACATCTAGATATTGTTAAGAAAAAAATGGAACACATAAATACTGACATACTAGGTTCTGGCAAAATGAGATTTGTTGATATGGGACTTTTTAAATCAGATAATCAATCATGCTAGAGATTAAAAAGTGAGGGAAAATGGAGTAGCCTTCAGACTTAAAAAAGTAATTTCTAGATCCACACTGAAATTCAGCGCTGTGAGTGACAAGATAATATCCATATGCATACAATGAAGTCCAGTGGATAGCACTATCACTCATATATATGCACCAAAGAGCCAAAGAGGAGGACATAGATGACTTTTTGCAGTCAGAAATTGATTGAACACGTAATCAAGATTCATTAATAATAATGGGTGACTAGAATGCAAAAGGGGGGAACAGGAAAAAAAGATCAGTAGTTGGGAAATATGGACTGTGACTGAAATGAGGTTGGACATAAAATGATAGAATTCTATACAATCAATGATATAGACATTGTAAATGCCTTTTATAAGAAACATAAACACAGATTATACACATAGATTACATCTGATGGTGTGCACAACAATCAGATTGATTACATCTGTGGAAAGATTCATTGGCGAAGCTCAATATCAGCTGTGAAAACTAGGCTAGTGCTGATTGTGGAACACACAATCAACTCCTCATATGCAAGTTCAAACTAAAGTTAAAGAAGGTTAAATCAAATCCACAAGCACAAAAACTTGACCTTGAGTCTATTTAAAAACAATCTCAGGAGTAGGATTGAGACCTTGAACACTAATAAGTGAAGACCAAATGAGCTGTAAAAAGATATCAAAAATATCATCCAGGAAGAACGCAAAAGGTTATTACCAAAATGGATGTCAGAAGAGACTGAATATTGCAGTAGAGCACCAAGAAGCCAAAACAAGTGGAAGAAATCAAGAAAAAGCTGAACAGAAGATTTCAAAGGGCAGCTCTGGAAAACAAGGCAAAGAATTGTAATGAAATGTGCGAAAAACTGGTGTCAGAAAATCAAAAGGGCTAACCTCGCTCAGCATTTCTTAACTGAGGAAACTGAAGAACAAATTTAAGCCTTGAATTGTAATACCTAAGGATGGTATGGGCAGAATATTAGATGAACCAGGAAGCATTAAAAGAAGATGGAAGGAGTATACAGCATCACTGTATCACTGTACCATAAAGATTTGGTAGACACAGAATAATTTCATGAACAATATATGACCAAGAGGCAGTGGTGACGAAGGAGGAAGTTCAAGCTGCTTTGCAGAAATTGAGGAGGAAAAAGGCCCCCAAAAGATAGCATACCAATTGATATATTGTTGTTGTTGTTGTTATGTGCAGTCAAGTCGCTAGCGACTCATAGCGACTCTATGTACAACAGCCCTAAAACCTGTTCTATCCTGTCCAATCGCACTGCCTCTGACACACCCATCCCGATTACCCCAGTCACTGAATCAATCCATCTCCTACGCTATCCCTCCACCCTCCCAAGCATGATGTCCCTCTCCAAGGACCTGTCCCTCCTTACAACATGTCCAAAGTATGTCAGACGAAGCCTCAGAATCCTTGTATTATATATATCCTATCCTATCCTATCCTATCCTATCCTATCCTATCCTATCCTATCCTATCCTATCCTATCCTATCCTATCCTATTCTATTTATTATAACAAACAGATGCTGCCCTGAATGTGTTTGCCAAGTTATGCTAAGAAATCTGGAGGGCAACTATCTGGCCAACTGACTAAAAGAGATTCTAGTTTATTCCTATTAAAAAAAAAAAAAAGATGATCTGACAGAGTGTGGAAATTATTGAATAGTATCACTAATATCACACACAAGCAAAATACTGCTGAAGAGTTATCCAAAAACAACTGGAACAATACATTAACAGAAATACACGCTGGATTTAGAAGACGCCATGGCACGAGAGACATTACCACCAATGTCAAACGGATCTTGGCTAAAAGCAGAGTACCAGAGGAATTTCCTCCTGTGCTTCATTGACTATTCAAAAGCATTTGTGCGGATAACAACAAATTGTGGCTACCCTTGAGAAAAGTGGGAATTCCAGAACACTTGACTGTGCTCATGAGAAATCTACACTTAACCCAGGAGGCAGTTATCAGAACAGAGCAAGTAAACACTACATAGTTCAAAATCAGGAAATGAGTGTGTCAGGAATATGTCCTGTGCCTATATCTTTTCAAAAGGTATGTGGAACAGATCTTTTGGGAAGCTAGTCTTTATGAGGAGAAATGTGGCATCAGGATTGGAAGAAAACTCATCAATAATCTGCATTATGCAAATGATACCTTGCTTGCCAAAACTGAAGAGGACCTGAAGCATTTGATGCAGGTCAAGGACTGTTGTCTTCAATATGGATTGAAGTTCAACATCAAGAAGTCAAAAATTCTTACCACTGGGCTAATTGGCAGCAGCATGAGAAATGGAGAAGAGATTGATGTCATTAACAATTTTAGCTTGCTCGGCTCCAAAATCAGCACTCTTAGAGAAAGCAGTCAGGAAATCAAAAAATGAATTGCATTAAAGAAGTCTGCTGTCAGGGACCTCTCCAAAGTGCTAAAGAGCAATGATGTCAGTCTAGAGACTAAGGTGTGCCTGATCCAGGCCATGGTTTTTGCAGTTACTTTCTATGCATCAGAGAGATGGACAATGACTAAGGATGACAGAAGAATAATTATCAATGCCTTTGAGTTGTGTTGCTGGAGAAGCGTATTAAATATATCATGGATCACCAAGAGAACAAACAGGTCTGTCTTGAAGAGGATGAAACCAAGTTTGTCCTTGGAGGCAAGGACGTTGAAGCTCCATTTCACATACTTTGGACATGTGGCCAGGAGGGATCAGTCCTTGGAGAAGAACATCATGCTTCAAAGTGTGGAGTGACAGTACAGGAGAGGAAGACCCCAGATGAGATGAACTGACAGGGTACCTGGGATAATTGGATTAGGTTTGTCAGAGTCAGGGAGACTGGCTCAGGATAAGGCAGCATTCAGAGATGTTGTACATAGGGTCACTATAAGTCTCAGATGACACAATGACACATAACAACAACAATATTTAAGTTGTTCAAGAGATAAATATTTATTAACAATCTGTGTATCAAAGTCCAACCATCATTCCAAAGGCCAGGTTAAGAAAGTGGCTGACTGCCTCTCAATTTTAAATTCATGAGAATCCTTAACAAGACGATTTGAAAAGTTAATAAAGAGTTACATGCATTTTAAAGACACAATGAACAAATGTAGTACTCACACCAGAGATGAAAAGGGTGAAGGAGAAAGTATCTGTTTATAAAGTTTCATAAATCTAGGCTTGGTTGAGGTAAAATCTGCATGAACATTTGCAGATGTGAAGAACCGTGCTCCATGAGACATAGATAGGCAATCTCCACCCATGGGATTTACTTCCTCTCAAAATCCACTGGAGGGTAGGCTATGAATCAATTTTAATTCAACAACAATAGGGGAAGAAAATGGTTAGTAAAAATGGAATGCTAGAAATCCTATTAACTATATCTTTTTCCGCTTACTGACTACATCTTTATCCCAGGCTACAGTAAGCTCAAGTTTAGATGTTGTTGTTGTTGTTGTTGTTAAGTGCCATTGAATCGCAGGTGACTCATAGCGACCCTATGAAGGAGAGTCCTCAATGCTTGGGTGCCTTTCATCCTCTCTCCAGGTTCATAGGGTTTCCGGAGGCAAGCTATTATGGAAGTGGATGCCATTCCTCCTTCCAAGCTTACTAGGATTAGAGTCTTGATCACTATCAGGGACTCAAAATTTTATTAACTAGACATTGTGTCAGAACGTGAAGATACTATGACAAAAAGAACCATATAACAGTAGCAGGGAAAAGAGCCGTATAGAACAGGCTTAAAGGGACAGCGAAAGATGAAAAAATAATTGCTTTAGAATTACATCTCATGCATAACTTTGTTCAATGTAATGATTCCTTTTCCTTATTTCTTAATACATTAAATTCTCATATTCAATAAGAAAGCCTTAGAAAGCTAATTTTTGTAGACATTTAACTATTGACAATAAATTTGACTAATTGAATTTCTTTAAATAATTTAAACTACAAATTAACAGTTTAATGTAATTCTTTCCAACACTTCAGATACCTTAAATAGCAGATGAAACATGCAAAAGCATAATGATTCCACAACTAATTAATATCTTAAAACAACACTGGTAAAAAAAGTACTGTTATGGATTGAACCATGTCCCCCACAAAAATGCAATGTCTAGTTTGGAAAAAAAAGTGTCTTTGAAGATATTGTCTGTTGATGTGAAGTTAAAATGAATCGTAGTGGACAAAGAGGGTTATAATCCAATGTAAGTGGTATCCTATTATCAAAGACATAGGGCAAAGAAAGATATATGGTTATAGGCTTATTCTACACCTACAAGCTGGTAAATGCCTGGAGCTCCCTAAAGCTGCCAGAGTGAAAAAGGATTTTCTCCCAAGGCCTTCAGAAAGACCATGGACCTACTGACATCCTGACGTCAAACTTCTAGTCTCTGGAATTGTCATAAACTTGTCTGTAAAAGCCCCTAGTCTGTGATACTTGATGAAGGAAGCCCAAGGGAACGAATCCAAGTACTAATACCTCGGATGGAACTTTATTCCTAATTGTAATTCTGTTTTTGTTTTGTTGGGGTTTTTTTCCCCCTAGGGCTCAAAGGAACTGTACAGCAATCCTGAAGGCAAGTAGTTCAAATCCGTCAGCGGCTTGTCAGGAGAAAGATGGGAAATCTCCATTCGTGTGATGAAACTGCCTCTGAAAACTCTGGGGAGGGTCAGCTATGATGGGTTGGTTCCAACGTGACAATACACAACATCAAATGTGCTGTGTCTTTGCTAGAATAAATGCTTACTACTATCTGAATTTGATTTTACAAGTTTTCCTACATCTACAAGAAAAATGCCATCTCCTATACCAGAATCCAGGAGGTGAACTGACTTATTTATGCTTAGAGTTCAGGACTTGGTAGCACTGTCTAACACGTGGCAAACTTTAGTCTCTATCATAGACTAAAAGATTTTTTTAAAATACTTTATTGGTTTTCATATAATAATTCCTTTACATGATGTTTCATTAACATGCATTGTGTTCTATACAATCTTTCATTTACATCAAAGTTTTTAAAAATACACCCTGAGAACTGCATTCCTTATTTTAATACAATTTTTTAATCTTTCAACACTTAACTGTCTTCTCTGGGGAATGTCATGCCAGCAGAAGCTATGCCATTGCCTCGCCATTATGATAGAGTGACTGGGTTTATGTATTTATGTATTTATGAATTTCTTGATAGTATTTTATTACAATGACAACAGATTCATGCAAACGTAGTTTAAGTCCACATTTCTGTGCCATTGTTTTAATTCTTTGAGACATGTGATCCATTTATAAAGTTGAAACAACGTGTTTTATATTGGTCAATCGTGTGCCATTAGTTGTTATCAACTTCAATAATTTTGTAAATCTTTATTTTATAAAACTATTGATGCTGCTTCTCCAGAGGTGATTTCTGCAGATCTAATCGATCTGATTCCTCTGCATACCATCAGGTGAAATCCATGTATATAACCTGCATTTATGTCTCTTAAAAAATGTATTTGCAATGAATAAGTCATTGATTGTGCAAAATTCGATCATCCTCTCTCCAGCTCCATTTCTATCACCGAGTCCATGTTTTTCAACTACTGAATCTTCTTCTCTGTTCCCAACTTTTGCATTCCAGTCACCCATTATTGTCAATACATCTTGATTGCATGTTCGATCGATCTCCGACTGTAAAAGTTGGTAAAAATCTTCTATTTCCTCTTCCTTGGCTCTGGTTGTTGGTACATATATCTGAATGATAGTGGTATTCACTGGCCTTCCTTGTATGTGTATGGATATTATCCTGTCACTCACAATATTGTACTTCACTATAGCAATGGCTTTCTTAACTTTGAAAGCAACTCCATTTTTCCTCACCTTTTCATCTCCAGAGTAATATATCATATGATCATCTGACTCAAAATGACCCATGCCAGTCCATCTCATCTCACCAATACCTAGTATGTCAATATTTATGTGTTCCATTTCTTCCTTAACAATATCTCATTTTCCTACATTCATGGTTCTCACATTCCATGTCCCAATCACTAGTGTCTGCTTACCACTGTTCCTCTTCCTTTGTATTTCCATACCTGAAAGCCACTGGATGGCACATAACAATAACAACAACAATTGATGCTGCTAAGTCCTTTATGTTGGTAAGTCCTCTGCTTATTGGTCTTTTCCATAATAAGGGAAACATCTGTATAATAGCACCTATATCCCAACTTCCTCCTTCTTCCTTATACAAACACAAATCAGTACTCCTGCTGAGCACAGGACAGCATCAATGGCGTAAAATGTCATATGTTAACACTCTCCTACGTGTTTAAATTAGTGAGACTAAAATGATCTTGTTAGAATCATCCTGTTATTATATTACAAATACCGCTGTGTATACTTTGTAGTTTCTTGTAGAATTCATGGCACTTATAGACTTAGCTTATTCCAACTTAATCATTGTTGGTGGGTACCTCAGAGTTGGAAAGGATCCAGAGCTGACCAACTAGCAGGTTTTCAGAAGCAGTAGATCCCATGGGGAAAGAGTCCCCATCTTACGCTCATGGAGGAGCCAGTAGAATCAAACTGTGTACATTTACATTGGCAGCACAATTCCTTACCACTAAGCCAACACGGAGCTATGGTGCTAAGTGATAGGAATCTGTGCTGTAATCCCAAGGTCACAGGTTCAAATCCACTAGCTGCTCCATGGGAGAAAGATGGACAACCTCCTCCCATGTGATTACTGCTTGGAAAACTGGCTGGAGGGTCAGCTATGGGTCAGTTCTGACTCAGTGGTACATAACACAACAACAAGCCACCAGAGATCCTAGCACGGATGTTTTTATTATTATTTATTGTTTCTTTCCCCATCTAAGCACTGCCTCTTATATTTCAAGAAGTAGCTTTGCTTTCTGGCACAATAGGTTGCTCCAGATCCATTTTCGTTTTGTCTTTGCATCAGCTACTCTCCAGGGATCAAAATGTCTGTGCTAGAGGTGTACCTGAGGGGTGGTGATCAATTAGAGGAGTGTCTTTGCTGTGAGGCCATTCATAATCATGACAGGGCTGAAAAATAGGTCTTTTCAGGACAAGAGTTCACACCAGTTTCTCCAATGTAACAGGTAACTGAGCCTAACTTGTCTTGTAGACGTTCTTTTACGCTTATAATAAATATGTATTAAGACGGAGAAAATGCATTACCTTCACAGTTGGTAGCAAAAATCTCTCCTCAGGAGAAATAGTTTCCTCTCTGGAAAAGAGCTTTTATTTTTTAGACTGTGAACGCCTCTTCCCTCCTCATTCCCTCCATCTAGACAAGAAAGGCTGTGCTGAAATTTCTGTGAAGAGTTTAGTTCTGCCTGGGAGGCCAGGGAGAAGAGAGTGAGGACAGTACATGTCAGAAATGGTGGAAAATGAGACCTCATGGTGTTACAGCCTCTCACTGGGCTACACAGAAACAAATCAACAAAACACTAAATTCTTGAGGGCTGTGTGTGGGTGTGTGTGGTGTCAGGCTGAGAAGTTGTGGAAATTCCTGATGTACAGGTTTACAGACTCTCAAAACCTTGCAATCTTGTAATATTAGAAAAAAGAAAAAAATTAAAAACTCCCTACTATTCCAATCCATGTTGACCTTGTGTATGACAAAGGAGAGCTGTGCTTCATAATGTTTTCAATAGCTGGGTTGTTGAGGGGGTTTGGTTTGGTTTGGTTTGGTTTGGTTTGATTTGGTTTGGTTTGGTTTCAGAAATATATCACCAAGTCTGTCTTCCTAGTTCCCTCCACGTGCACTTCTATATTTTTTACTAACAGCTAAGTGAGTGCATTAACCATTGCACCATGCAAGAATTCTGTTGGGGGAGAGGGGGCAGGAATCAACTTCAATTCTATGTAGTTCTGGGAGACAAGGAGCCTTGTCTGCAGCTTCTCAGCATCATTTCTCCCCTATTCTCCCCCGCCCCAGTTTCACAAAGGCTCTGCTGATTCTGTCAGCATCTCAAATGTCCTACCTTCCTCGACTTCACACATCCAGTGATACAAGAGGAATTCTATTAGTGTGGTGTCATGATAGATGAGAAACAGACTCAAGAATTCATCAGGAATTGTATTTGAAGTGAGATGCTTATCTAAAGATTTTCAGCAAGAAACGAGTGGGTTCTGTGAAATTCTTACCAGAGGAAATAGCAAAAGCTCACAAAGATTTGCCAAAAATGGTTATATAGCAATGAACTACATGAGTTAAAAAAAAAAATTGTTCAACTGAGAGGCGAGCTAATTGAACTACAACTGCCTGGAAAAGGGACTCAAAGCCACCTGGTGACTCCTAAAGATAAATTCAGAAAGCAGTGAAAAGTTACCCCATGTTTACAGAGCTCACACTCAGACTGAGCTCAAACTCACACTCTCATTGCCTTCCTCATAGCTGACTCTCCAGTAGGTATTCACATAGGAGGAAATTGCCTATCTTTCCTTCAAGGAGCTATGGGTGGATTTGAACTACCAATGAAGCTCCGTCTCTGGGTTAGCCATGCTAGTTAGTCCCTGTGGATTAAGTCACCAGAGCTCTGTAAATTTATCAAGAGACGGAAAGGGAATCTTTGTGTCACTCTTCTTCTCACGTATTCCGAAAAGATGTTCATCAGACTAAATCAGTGATTCAAGGAGCCCTAGTGTTTCCAGGGTGACACAGAGAGGTGAGAGATGGAGCAGACAATCACATTAACGACAGAGAGGAGCTGGAAATGTAATTATTCGTTTATACATTGAAATTCTTTTAAAAAGTTCATTAGAATAAAAGTTCATTGTCTAAAATAATTTTACAAATCAATACTTAATTTATTTGTTCCAGTCGTTTTTGGATAATCTTCAGCAGAATCTTGCTTGCATGTGAAATCAATGATAGTGTTCTGTAGTTTCCACACTCTGTTGGGTCACCTTTCTTTGGAATGGGAAGAAATATAGATCTCTTCCAGTCAGTCGGCCAAGTGGCTGTTCTCCAGATTTCTTGAAACAACTTGGTGAGCACGTCCAGGACAGCATCTGTTAGCTGAAATATGTCAATTGATATACCATCTATTCCTAGAGCCTTATTTTTTGCTATTTCTTTCAAAGCGGCTTGAACTTCTTCCTTCATCACCATAGGCTCTTGCTCATATGTTATTTTGTTAAATTCTTCTGCGTCTACTAATTCCTTTCGATACAATAACTCAGTATATTCTTTCCATCTTCTTTTGATACCTCCTGGATCATTTAATATTCTGCCTAGCGTCATCCTTGATTATAGCAACTCGAGGTTTGAATTTGTTCTTCAGTTCCTTGAGCTTAAGAAATGCTGAGAGAGTTCGACCCTTTTGGTTTTCTGACTCCAACTCCTTGCACATTTCATTGTAATATTTTGCTTTGTCATTCTGAGCTGCCTTTTGAAATCTTCTGTTCAGCTCCTTAGTATCTTGAATTCTTCCTTGTGCTTTGGCGTCTCTGCACTCCAGTGCAATCTTCAGAGTTTCTTCTGACACCCATTTTGGTCTTTTCTTCCTCTTCTGTCTTTGTAATGAACATTTGCACTCTTCTTGGATGATACCCTTGACATCCTCCCACAACTCATCTGGTCTTCGTTTATTCATGTTCAAGGCCTCAAACCTGTTCTTGAGATGGTTCTGAAATTCAGGTGGGATAGACTCAAAGTTATATTTTGGTTCTAGTGGATTCGGTTTAATTTTCCTCAGTTTCAGCTTGAACTTGTATATCAGTAGTTGGTGGTCTGTTCTACAATCAGCTCCAGGCCTAGTTTTCACAGCTGCCAGATGTCCAGGCTGGGTTTAGAAGGGGTCATGGTACTAGGGATATTGTAGCTAATGTTAGATGAATCTTGGCAGAAAGCAGGGAGTACCAGAGGAATGTCTATCTGTGCTTCATCGATTATGCAGAGGCGTTTGACTGTGTGGATCATAACAAACTGTGGTTGACTCTGAGAAGAATGGGAATCCCAGAACACTTGATCATGCTAATGCGAAACTTATACTTGAACCAAGAGGCAGTTGTCAGAACAGAGAAAGGAAACACTGCATGGTTCAAAACTGGGAAGGGCGTACACCAGGGATGTGTCCTGTCTCCATACCTTTTCAACCTGTATGCAGAACAGATCATCCGGGAGGCTGGGCTCTATGAGGAGAAATGTGGCATCAGGATTGGTGGAAGATCCATAAACAATCTGCGTTATGCAGATGACACAACCCTGCTTGCTGAAACTGAGGAGGACCTGAAGCTCTTGCTGCTGAGGGTCAGGGACTGCAGCCTTCAATATGGATTGAGGCTCAATGTCAAGAAGACAAAGATTCTCACCACTGGACCAATTGGCAGCATCAGGTTGGATGGTGAAGAGATTGAGATTGTTCACAGCTTTAGTTTGCTTGGCTCCACAGTCAACACTCTTGGCACCAGCAGTCAGGAAATTAAAAGACGTATTGCGATGCGGAAGTTTGCTGTTACAGACCTCTCCAAAGTACTCAAGAGCAATAGTGTGTCTCTGGGGACAAAGGTGCATCTGGTACAGGTCATGGTCTTTGCAATCACTTGTTATACATCAGAGAGATGGACAATGACCAAGGAGGATAGAAGGAGAATTGATGTTTTTGAGCTTTGGTGTTGGAGAAGAGGGCTGAAGGTGCCATGGACTGCTAAGAGAACAAACAGATTCATCCTGGAGAGGGTTAAACCAGGCTGCTCCTTGGAGGCAAGGATTCTGAGGCTTCATCTGACATACTTTGGTCATGTTGTAAGGAGAGACCGGTCCTTGGAGAGGGACATCATGCTTGGGAGGGTGGAGGGCACGTGCAGGAGGGGAAGGCCCTCTGGGAGATGGATTGATTCAGTGACTGGGACAATCGGGATGAGTGTGCCAAAGGCAATGAGATTGGTACCAGACAGAGCAGAGTTTAGAGCTGTTGTACAGAGGGTCACTATGAGTCGCAAGCGACTCAACGGCACATAACAACAACAACAATTTATTTGAATACATTTTAAAATTTTTACATTCACATATGCTTATTGCAACAAACAAAACTTACAAAGATGCATAATGAAAAAAACTACCTTCTTCCCATCCAACTCATCTATCTCATCTCCTTACAGTTTTCCTTCCCAAGTCCTCCAGTTTTACCACTCCTCATGCCAATCAAATCCATAGCCTACATTAACAATCTTGTGTATGTGTACCTCTAAGCATGATGCTCTGTTTTTGATTCATATAGCTACATGTAAGCATATATACAAACACAGGGATAGTTACAAGTGTCCATATATGGATATGCACATTATATGGAGGAGAGAAGAGTCTCCAGAGAAGGACTTCATGCCTGCTAAAATTGAAATAGCAAACCCTGAACAAGATGATTGGCGCAGTGACTAAAGCAAGGGGTTCAACCATAGCCAGATTGGTGAGGATGGTGTCAAACTGGGTAATGTCTCCTCCTGTGTACATGAGTAGCTATGAGGCAGAACTAACTTGACAGCACCTAACAACAAAAACACATACTGATAAAACATTTTAAGGACTGTTTCTAGAAATTGTGTCACATTATACATTGTTGTTGTGTTGTTGTCTTTCTGTGCTGTCAAGTAGCCTGTGACTCATAGCAACTCTATGTACAGCAGCCATAAACTCTGATCTATGCTGTGCCAATCTCATTGTCTCTGACATGACTCCTGTCACTGAGCCAAACCATCTCTTCTACGGTCTTCATCTCTTGCACTGTCCCTCCAACCTCTCAAGTGTGACATCTTTCTCCAAGGATTGGTCCCTCCTTGTAACATGTCCAAAGTATGTCATATGAAGCTTCAGAATCCTTGCCTCCAAGGAGCAGATTGGTCTCACCCTCTCTAGGTTGAACCTGTTTGTTCTTCTAGCAGTCCATTGTATATTCAATACTCTACTCCAACACCACAGCTCAAAAGCATCAATTTTCCTTATATCATCCCTAGTCAATGTCTAGCTTTCTGACACATAGCAAGTAATTGCAAAGACATAGGTTATTCGTGGTTGGTGTGATGTTGAACACTGTGACACTGATGTGTCAAGTGCAACAATGGTCACCCATGGTGGACAGTGTTTGGTGGAGCTCCCCGATTAAAACAAGCTTGAAAGCAGAAGTGGCATCCACTTTCGAAATAGCTTGCCTCTAGAAACTCTAGGAACCTGGATAAAGGATAAAAGTTACACAAGTGTTCAGGACTTTTGTTCATAGGATTGCTATGAGTTGCCTATGACTCGACGACACCTAACAACAATAATAGCATGGCCTGGATCAGGTGCACCTTAGCCCCCACACTGACATCATTGCTCCTCAGTATATTGGAGAGGTCTCTTGCAGCAGACTTTCACAATGCAATTAGTCTTTTAATTTCCTGGCTGCTGGTACCAAGAGTATTGATTGTGGAGCCAAGCAAACTAAAGCTTTTAACAATCTCAATCTCTTCACCAGTCAACCCAGTGGTGAGAATCTATTTTCTTGATATTGCGCTTCAATCCATATTGAAGGCTGCAGTCCTTGACCTACTGCAGCAAGTGCTTGAGGTCCTCATTTTAAGCAATCAGTGTTGCATCATCTGCATAACACATTGTTGATATGTCTCCCTCCAATCCTGATGCCACTTTTCTCTCCTCATAGAGCCCAGCCTCCTGGATAATCTGTTCTGTACATTGTGGGGGAGGGGGAGTGGGGAGAAGGGTGCAACAATGAATGAATAGAATTCCCAAATCTCTGTAGACATTCATTGAAATGAAAAATAACTAAATAAAATAAAAATTTAAAAAAAATGTCTTGAGGCTAATGCTCTAAGTAACTAGTAAAGTTCTACTTTATTCTTTTTAATGAGTATATAATAATCTACAGTGTAGACAAGGGAGTAGGTATTCTAAGCCAACCCAATTGATGAGTATTTGTTATTTTTATACATCTTTGCCTCCCTCCCCGCATTTGAAAAGTATTGTGCTATGTATCTTGTATTGATCCTTGTATTGGGAATCTGAATAGAACTATGGAGTCAACGGTGCTTCTAAGTTTAATAAATGTTATGAAAGTGCTTATCCAAAAATCTGGAATAAAATACATTTATCTACTAATATATGAAAATAGCATTTGTACTATAGCCAGCAATGGGATTTTCTTTTCTTCTTTATATTTTTGCCAATTTTACAGTAATATGTAATCTCACTTTGGTTTAATATGTAATACTATTCATGATTTGAGGAATCTTAACAAAATTACTCTTCTTACATCACTCCATCCTTGGATCCAAGATATTATTCTAATAAATTTTTAAATTATATTTTGTATATGGTTTGCCAATAAAGCCCAAGTATATTTTCTTTCAGATAGAGGACTAAGTGTGCTATCATGAGATGTTAAATAATCCATCTTTTGTCCACCAAATTAGAAAGCTAACTTTGTCATATATTAAATTCTTACATACATTGGAATCATCTAAGGAATTTTTATTGTTTTCCTGATCTCTTTTCTAGTCCTTGGACAACAGCACATTATTTTAAATTTTTATCACAATGGCCATTGTGTTTCTAATACAATTAAGATTGGTTATATATCCTAGCTTTTCTTTGTCTTGTATTTTTCATAGCTATTCTCATGCATTTATCATCCCATACTAAATTAACTTAATAAAAAATTTCCCGAAAGAAAACCCTCTGGAGTTTAACTCGAATTGTATTAAATCCTTATCTAATTTTGACAGAATTAACTTTTTAAAAAATCTATCCCCATCCCAGAACATGAAGTATTCCTTGGTTCTTTCCAACAATCTTTGTATGATTCAGAGATGGATTTTTGT
>NW_006399772.1:12323021-12340966 GCF_000299155.1 Elephantulus edwardii | reverse complement strand
TTTATTTTATTATTTTTGTGTGAGTGTACCATCAAATCAGATCTGACTGGTACAGGAGGAGATTGTCCCTCCTTCCCCGGCAGAGCATCTGGTGGATTCGAACCGTGAGCCTCTGGGATTGTAGTTGCTCCCAGCTTTGGATTACCTGTTATACCTATTTACCATTTATTTTACTCAGAAATTCTTCAGGAATAAATACTATTTAAAAATAAAAAAAAATTTGAATACAAGAATGAGCTGAACAAAACATTTTTCTAGGTTAATAGAAGATAAACATAGTTATATTTAAGTGACTGTTTTAAATGAATATCTTTTTTAAATGAATAGATTTTTTTGTAAATGAATTGATTATCTATTATCAATCAATGCCTAGACATGAAAATAGGAAAAATCAATTAGAATAGCAATATAAGCATAGCCTTCTTAGAATTACAGTAATCAAGAATGGCATAATATTGTTCAGAATAAAAGTATATTTTATATACATATATGTATATAAAATATACTTTTATTCTGAACAATATTATGCCATTCTTGATTACTGTAATTCTAAGAAGGCTATGCTTATATTGCTATTCTAATTGATTTTTCCTATTTTCATGTCTAGGCATTGATTGATAATAGATAATCAATTCATTTACAAAAAAATCTATTCATTTAAAAAAGATATTCATTTAAAACAGTCACTTAAATATAACTATGTTTATCTTCTATTAACCTAGAAAAATGTTTTGTTCAGCTCATTCTTGTATTCAAATTTTTTTTTATTTTTAAATAGTATTTATTCCTGAAGAATTTCTGAGTAAAATAAATGGTAAATAGGTATAACAGGTAATCCAAAGCTGGGAGCAACTACAATCCCAGAGGCTCACGGTTCGAATCCACCAGATGCTCTGCCGGGGAAGGAGGGACAATCTCCTCCTGTACCAGTCAGATCTGATTTGATGGTACACTCACACAAAAATAATAAAATAAAAATTAAAAAAATTATATCATGCTCATACAGTATTTATTAAAATTTTACAAATCATTGAATATTAAGGCAATAATGGACATTTATACTTGTTCTTGTTCTTGCTGATTGCCATCTAGTCAAGTATGACTCATAGCGACCTAATGAACAGCAGACCTTAAGCTTTTCTATGACTATCATTGTTTCTCAAAGTTCATAGTTTCCAGAGCATGTTGTTTAGGAAGTGGATGCCACTCCTGCTTCCAATTAGTTATCATTTTAATTGAAATTTTAAGGGTTTAAAAGTAATTGTCATCTATTTGTATAGAGTATTTTTTAAGTTTCCTAAATTGCTCCCAACTTTCCTTGAAATTGGAATTTTCTTCTTCCTTAGATTAAGAGTAAGATTCACTAATACTTAAACAATTTTTTGTCATTTCTAACTTGTCTTAATAAATATTTTAATAGATCGTTGTTGTTGCTGTCATGTGCCATCGAGTCACCTATGACTCACACAGTAGCTCTAAAGCCTCTCGTATCCTGAGCCAGTCTCACTGGCTCCAAATTATCCCAGTTATTGTGTCAATCCACTTCATCCAGAGTCTTCTTCTCTTCCACTCTCTCTTCCCCCTTCTAAGCATGATGTCTTTCTCCAAGGACTGGTCGCTCATGACAACATGCCCAAAGAATGTGAGATGGAACTTTAAAATCCTTGGCTCCAAGAAGAAAAATGGTTTTACCCTCCTCAATACAGACCTGTTTGTTCTCTTGGCGGCCCGTGGTATGTTCAATGCTCTTCTCCAGCACCACAACTCAAAGGCATTAATTCTCCTGTCATCCTTAGTCATCAACCAGCTCTCTGATGCATAGCAAGTAAGTGAAAAGATCATGTCTGCAATGGGCACAACTTGTCTCTAGACTGACATCATTGCTCTTTAGCATTGTGGAGATGTCCCTGACAGCAGACTTCCCCAGTGCAATTAATCTCTTGATTTCCTGACTTTTGAAAATTTTATTTTACATTACTTATAGGATTTTGTATCTATATTTATTTTTTAGTAGAGTAAAATGCAAATGTTATGGAAATAACATTTTATTCTTCTGCTTAGTTTTGGAAAAATTTCTTTGAGCATTTAATTTCTTTTTTAAAATTCCATTATTTTTTTATCCACAATTGGATAAATCTGCAGATTCACAACCTAGAGGCACAATCTGAAAATATGAAGGGCTTATTGTAATTGCACTTTTGAGATTGTTGTTGCTGTTCATTTGCTTTTTAACAAAATTAGAGGGAAATAATATAAAAATGGGGCTTTTAAAAATTGTATTAAGATTTGCTTTATGGCCAATTATGTAATCTATTTATTTAGGGTTTCCATAAACAGAGACAATAGTTTGTATTCTCTAGCAGGAGTGGCATCCACTTCCTGCAAAACATGTTTCCATAAACTCTATAAATTTTGATAAATGTGGGTGGTTGTAGAGGGGCTTCAGGCCTTTTGTTCATAGGGTCGCTATGAGCCATGCTTGACTTGAAGACAATCAATGGCAACAATAACATTTAAGGATAGTGTTTCTGAATTTCTTGCCTTGCTTTCTATAATATGTTAATATAATTATTTAATTTCCTTATAATCTTATTTTGGAAGCAGGGGTGGCATCCGCTTCTGTAAATAGCTTGCCTCAGGAAACCCTATGAACATGGAGAAAGGATGAAAGTCATGCAACTGTCAAGGACTTTCATTCACAGGGTCACTGTGAGTTGCTTACAGACTCATATGCACAGGCCAGTGCTATACCATCTAGAAGAATGTTTGACAGGAAAACAATTTGAACCCAGTCTGTGCATTGCTGTACAGAGGTAACTTGTGGTTACTGTGATGTTGAACACTGTGACACTGATGTGCCAAACATGGTAATGGGCACCCATGGTGGACAGTGTTGGATGGAGCTTCCTGAATAAAATAAGCCTGGAATCAGGTGCGGCATCCACTTCTGAAATGGCTTGCCTCCGGAAACTCTATGTACGAACAGTGCTCAGGCTGTTCATTCATAGGGTTGCTATGAGTCGTCTACGACTTGATGACAACTAACAACAACAACATAATCTTATTTGTATATAATTCTAAAAGAAACAATTCTGGCCTCCTATTATCATTATAGTTTTAGAAGTTTTCTTTATATATCCACTAGATACTGCCTTTTACATTTAGCTGTTAGGTGATGTGTGAATGCTTTCTCTTTTGACACTGTCATATGCCAACAAGGATCTCTGATGGCACAGTCCATAGAGGGTTGTATTGCAAACCTAAAGATTGTGCCTCTGTGGCAGTTCAAATATTTGAAGGGGAAATCTGGTCAATCTCCTGTCATGTGATTTACAGCCTCAGAACCCCAATTGAAGGTCAGCTATAGGTCAACAGCAATGAGTTTGAATGAGTTTCTTGTCACTTTATTATTACAACATATCTCTTTCTGTCTTGCTAGCCCCTTTCTCCTATTAATACCTTGTACTACTTTTCTGAGTGCTTTTATGGCATCAGAATTGGAAGAAGACTCATCAACAACCAGTGTTATACCGATGATGTAACCCTGCTTGCTGAACTGAGGAGGATCTCAGGCATTTG
Organism: Elephantulus edwardii; assembly: GCF_000299155.1. Lineage (NCBI taxonomy): Eukaryota > Metazoa > Chordata > Mammalia > Macroscelidea > Macroscelididae > Elephantulus > Elephantulus edwardii. Next base: position 12,337,387 of record NW_006399772.1, on the reverse strand, counting down.
CTGCAGAAAGTCAAGGACTACAGCCTTCAATATGGATTAAAGGTCAACATCAAGTAAAAAAAAATTCTTATCCCGGGGCCAACTGGCAGCATCATGATAGATAGAAAAGAGATTGAGACTCCTGATAGTTTCAGCTTGCTTGACTCCACAATCAACACTCTTGGCACCAGCAACTAGAAATCAAAAGATTAATTGCATTGAGAAAATCTGATGCTAATAATGAGAACTCTATAGAGTACTGATGATGTCAGTCTAGAGACTAAAGTGTACCTGATCCAGGCCATGGTCTTCACAATTACTTGCTATGCATCAGAGACCTGGACAATCACAAAGAATGATAGAAGAATCAATGCCTTTAAGTTGTGGTGCTGGAGAAGAATATTGAATATATAATGGACTATTAAGAGAACAAACAGGTCTGTCCTGGAGACAGTGAAACCAGTCTGCTCCTTGAAGTCAAGGATTTTGAAGCTCTGTCTCACATACTTTGGGAATGTTGCCAGACAGGTCCCGTCCTTGGAAAAGGGGATGATGCTTGGAAGGGTGGAGGGACAGTGCAAAAGAAGATCCTGGATGACATGGATTGACTCCGTGACTGGGGTAATGGGGGTAGGTGTGTTGGAGACAATGAAATTGGCTCAAGATAGAGCAGGGTTCAGAGCTGTTGCATATAGGGTTACTATGAGTTCTAGTCAACTGGACAGCACATAACAACAACAGCAAAAAGAAGAAGCTAATCTACAGGTAGACATGATAGAAATAATTTTCATAGTTTTTTAATGTAATTCAAAAACTATGTGGCATTATTAAGTTAATTAATGTCTCTAGCACTGAGTTCCTAGTTATAAAATGTGAAATTTGACAAGATGGCCTCCTTTCTACCATTGAGATTCTACCATTTTAGGGGAAAGGAAAAAAAAACTCAATAAAGGGAGAAAAGATATCCGATGAGACAGGTCAAGTACAAAAAGGTCAAATGAACATTTTCAGAACTAAGGACAAAGATAATTTTTTTGTCTTCATAACATTATAAAGCTGTAGATACAGGGCTACCATACAGCACCACTAACTTTTAAAATGATGAGTGGTGGAAAGGGCTATACGTTTTAAAGCTAATTCTATGGTTCATTTAGATATCTATTAACCTAAATTGAACACCTTAAAATTACATATTGGTCTCCATAATTTTCTAATTCAATTCATAAGCGATGAACAATCATGCGTTGGAAATATACCTATGTCTGAGAGGCAGAATTATTTTGCATCTGTATTCATTTCAGTTCACACCTCTTCTTATCAACCATTGCAGCTGAATCCAGAAACAAATTTCATCTTATAATAAAACTCCTCCTTCCAAAGTTTAATGGCAAGAGCATGTTAAATAGTGCAGGATAAGTTCTCACGTACACTCGGAAGAATTAAAATGTTTCTCTTCATTACAGAAGGAAGAGATGTGTAGCAGGAATTTACCTCATGAATTTGAGGTAAATATTAACACTTTATTAACTGTCCTAAAGCCTCAACTTAAGTCCTCCAGTGAGAATTCTGGAAAACTAGTCACTTTCTAATGCTTTAGTCTATGCAAATTGTTTCTTACGTAGTCTGAATGTTAGTGAACACGTCACAACTACAATTTTGTTCATCCCAGACCATAAATAGACCAAACTTATGCCTCCATTGATTGTTTCAAAGATTTTGTACCCTAAAAGTACTGAAACCAATAGGCTTTACAAAACATATTTTTGAGTGAAGAAATATCAATATTTTATTTATTTTATTTTATTATTTTATTTTATTCTATTATATTTTATTTTCTTTTGCTTCAGTTACACAAAACATTTTTTTAACAAATATTTTTTAGATTGTGGGACAATGGAATATGAAAAATTTAAAGACATACAAGACTTGATTTCTATCTGGAGGAATATACAAGCTATTCAGGAAATAGTAAAAAGTATCTTGTACACAATGGAATGAAAAGTAACTGCAAAGCAAATTCAGACAATTTAAAAACATCATTGTACTGGGCTGAATAATGCTCCCCTAAAGATGGTTATGCCTGTATCCCTGAAACCCATGAATAGTTTATCTAATGTAGTATCTTATCTAAAAAGGATTTTATCTAATGTAGTTTCTTATCTAAAAAGGATTTTGCAGAGGTGAATAAATGAAGAATCTTAAAGCTGAGAGATTATTCTGTATTTTCCAAGTAGACACTGTGTAATCACAAGAGTCCTTATAAGCAGGAGATAAGAAGGTCAAAGGCATTAGTCAGATTTATGATAATGTAAGTCAAAGGGTAGAGTGACTCAAAGGAAAAAAAAAATACAAGTAGACGAGTAGACATCATGGAACTCTAGAACATATAATTGTTCATGTAAAACCTGAACACAGACCAAGAAGGGATCATTAAGGCAGAACAAGGGAATACTGCATCATTTAAGAATCTGAAAAAGTGTGTTTCATGGTCATATCTTTTAATTATCCTTTCATTTGTATGCTGCGAAGATTATCTAAGAATCTGGACTATATGAGGATGAATATAGTATTAAAACTGGAGGAAGATACATTAGCAACCTGCAAATGCAGATGGAATAACCTAGCTTACTGAAGCAAAGAAAATTCGAAGTACTTACTCTTGAAGATCAAAGACTATAACCTTCAATATAAGTTGTACCTCTAAAAAAAGAAACAGAAATTCTCATAACAGGACAAATAAGTGATCTAAAAGACGGTTAACAGAAAAAAATTGTCAAAGGTTTCTTTTTACTTGAATCCACAATCAGTGCCAAAGGGCCTGATATTGTTTTTGTTATCGTTAGATGCCATCAAGGTGAATGTACCTCACAGCCATACTGTGAGCAAAAGATCTGAGCCTTGCCCTAACCTGTGCCATCCTTATCTTCCTCAACATTTTCACTTTCATTGCCTCAGAATCCATCTCATGAGAGTCTTCCTCTCTGTCACTGACCATCCACCTTTCTAAACAGACAGTGTAGCCAAGGAACTTCTTGGAGAAAAGGATGGTAAAACTTTGTCTCACATACTTTGGGCATGTTGTTAAGAGACATCAGTCCTTAGAAAAGAACATCACACTCAGAAAAGTGAAAAATCAGTAAAGCAGGGGTATACTTTCAACTAGATGGATGGACACAATGCATTTAACAATGTGCTCAAAATGTTGCAGAGATGATGAGGATGGCACAAAGTAAGGTTGGGATTATATCTGTCATTCGTACAGTCGCCATGAGTCATGGTCAACTTGAGGGCACCTAACAATAACAACAACAAATATTGGGCAGAGTTGTGTTTTTCATTTCTAGACTGGATATGGTACTCTTTAGGTCTTAAAATGATGTCTTTCATTTTTAGTACTTTAAAAAAGTTCTTTGCAAAAATTTGCCAAATACGATAGGTTATTTGATTCTTGACTGCTGCTGCCAAGAATGCTGATTAAAATTAAGTCACTGAACACATCAATCTTTTCTTCATCTATTGTGATTTTCTTTATTTATTCAATTGTGAAGATTTTTTTTTCAATTCTTTATGTGAAGGTATAATTCACAGTGAGTGTCATAGCCTTTGGTTTTCATCACTGAGTTAAAGTCGTCTTTGTTTTCAACAAGCAATTCTAGCCTCAGCATTTTCAGTTGTCTCATATGCATGCAAAGATTCGCTAATGAATGCCTTTGAATAGTGAGGTTAGTCAAGAATATCGACGATACAATGGACTACCAAAAGAATTAAGAACTCTGTCTTGAAAGAAGAGCCAGACCTTAGAAGTAAGGATTTTAGGAAGCTCTGGTGGCCTAGTGGCAAAGAAACTGCACTGCAATCTCAGAGGTACACCATTTGAATCCATCAGATCCTCTGCTGGAAAAGGAGGGGACAATCTCCTCCTGTACAAGTCAGATCTGATTTGATGGTACACACACATACACAAATAATAAAATAAAAAAATTTTTTTTAAAAAGAAGTAAGGATTTAGAGACTTCATCTCACATACTTTGGGCATGTTCTCACAAGAGTTCAGTCTCTGAAGAAAGACATCAAGCTTGATAAAGTAAACAGTCAGTGAAAATGAAGACAAGCATCAACAGAATAGAATAGATGCACCGAGTATCTGCAACAACGGGCTCATAACAGCAGTAACTGAGGTTGAAAGGAACTTTCAATGATCCATCTAGGGTTGCCATTAGTCAGAGCCCATTCAATCAAACCTAACATCAACAAAACTCCAACTGCTACTCATTACAGAGTACACACCTTATACGAGCACTATACGAAGTACTTTGCATAAGTCATCTCATTTAACCATTTAAAAAAATCATAGGAGACATGCACTGATACTGGCTGCATTTTATCTCCCTCATCAACACTGAGTAGAAACTAATTCATAGCTGACTCTCCAATGGGTTTTCAGAGACTCTAAGTCACATGAGAGGAGATTTCTCATCATTCTCCTGCACAGCAGCTTATGGTTTCAAACCATATGCCTTTGGGTTAGTAGCGCAACTCGTTACGTGCTATGCTATGAGAGCATAAAATCAAGGCACAGAAAAGATAAATAACTCGCTCAAGGTCTTACAACCTGGAAGTGACGAAGCTATGATTTCCTCCCAAGACTTGACAATTTCAAAGCTTCAGATTTTAAAGGTTTTGCATACTCCCCTTCTTCCTGGAGGCCTGCAGGTGGAATTGAGTATGAATGGTAATTCGTAAAGGGAGCTCTGTCTTCATGCCAAAAATCTTGATTTGACTTTCAAAGAAAGATGCTAGATGTAAAGCTCAAATAAAAAATAGACACCATATATCACAGAAATCTAGTCTGTACATGAACGTAAATGCTACTATTCATTGTCTAGGTCACTTATAACTAGCCATTCATATGAACACACCCTAGACTTTATTACAAAAACAAAAATAGTTCTCCAAAGATTTTACCTTTAAATTATAGCTACCCAGTAAGCTTTTAATCTTTCATGGTGGCATGCGCCACCATCCCCACTCAATCAGAAACTGCCTAAGGGATAATCTCAAAAACTGATGTCTAGGGCTGAAAATTAAGATATCAGACTTTCATCTCATTGGACTAGCTTTGTTTCACTTTTTATTCCATTTCTTTCCTTTTCTCTTATCCTGCAGGTCGTGGGCCATATATTTCTTATTTCACAGAGGATTTAATAGGTAGTCACAATTCTATAGCTGGCCATTCCACAAAGCAATATTGTCCTTGATAAATGCCAGCCATTTTTGACCCTCAGCTTCCCTTTGAGAGCCATATCAACCATATTGATAAGACCTCCTATTACCATCTCAGGAATATAACAAGATTAAGACGATTGCTGTCTCAGCAAGATGCTGAGGGTTTGATTCATGCCTTTATAACAACGAGGTTGGATTACTACAATTTGTTGTTGGCATCCCTCCCAGAATGCTCGCTGCTTGGACTTGACTTTGTAGAGGATTCAGCAACCAGCGTGTTCAACAAGTAATAAAAAAAATGCCTGCACGTACCGTATCAATACCAGAAGCATTAAGCTGAAATAAACACAAAAATCATTAGAAAAATTGTGGATACAGGGCTTTCTATTTTTACCCTATGAAGCACTGCGTACCTTTTCCTTCCAGAAATAAGACTTCTACATATATCCTTAGGGCAGAGCTGGAAGTAGCCTGGGGCATTTAAACTACTGTTGGGGAATGCCAAACTTCACCACGTAAGGCCATACACAGAAATCTTGCCAAAGATAGCAGGCTGGTAGTCCAACCTCATTTTGTAAGACATTAAATGTAAACCAAATATGCTTCCATGAGGTAATTCTGAGCCCTAACAATCCCATGTCACAGGGGAAACCATCCGTGGTATTTCCAAGAGCGTAACCTTCCCAGAAGCAGGCTGCCATATCCTTCTCCTGGGGAAGAACTGGTTATATCAAAGAAGCAACCTCACAGAAGAAAAATGCTTACCTGTTGTGCCGCCAAGGATTCTGTTCAAGCACTTTAGGGAGCTCTGGTGGTGTAGTCCGTAGGGAGGTGCACTGCTAACTCCACGGTCGCATCGCTCCAGTGAATCCACCAGCTGCTCTAAGGAGAAAGATGAGCAATCTCCATCTTTACAGTTTACAGCTTCCAAAAACTTCCTGGAGGATCTGCTATGAGTCAGCTCTGACCTGACAGCAGTGAGAGAGAGTCAGTTATGTTATATCAAAAAGTAAAGTACTTCCATCTAAAAACAGCAATGTTATACAATTATACTCCCTAATTGCTTCTAGGTACTTAGAGAAACTCAAATCATACAATGTCACAGTGTCCCTGGCTTCATTGACAGTATTTTTAATTTTTTTAGTTTTTTAAATGTTTTTAAATTAATTTTAATGAACGATTACAGAGTCTTTGGATTTCCCTACATTGATTGTTGAATTTTTCTCCCTGCCCATATCTCCCCCCAGTTCTCACTTCTCTTTGAAAAGGAAAAGAAAAATTATTACACTGGTATAGAATCACTCCCTACCCCCTACCCCGAGTATACTTCACTACACAACCTTGATTCTGGACTCTTGTCATAACCATAATACCCGATCATGTATCACTTTCAAACAGTTCTCTCCTTCATCTGTTTCAATGCAGTATACGTAATTTATCCATTTTTTCTCAGTCTCATGCCAACCTTGATGTCAGTCCCATTCTACAATAGTGGCACCATGCAGTACCTGTCCTTTTGTGACTGAGATATTTCACTCAGCATAACTGAAAAATGGGCAAAGGATATGAACAGACACTTCACCAAAGAAGACATTTAAATGGCCAACAAATACATGAAGAAATGTTCAAAATCTCTAGCTCTAAGAGATATGCAAATCAAAACAACTATGAGATATCATCTCACCCCAGTAAGAATAGCAAAATTTAACAGAGCAGCAAAAAACAAATGCTGGCGAGGTTGCAGAGAAACTGGAACCCTAATTGACTGTTGGTGAGATTGTAAAATGGGGCAACCACTATGGAAGGCTGTATGGTGCTCTCTCAAAAAGTTGCAAATAGAAATATCATTTGACCCAGCAATTCCACTACTAGAAATATACCTTAAAGAAACCATAACTGTCACCCAGGCAGATATATGCACACCCATGTTTATTGTGGTTTTGTTCACAATAGCAAAGAGTTGGAAACAATCTAAGTGTCCATCAACAAACTAATGGATAGAGAAGCTCTGGTATATTCACACAATGAAATACTATGATCCACTGAAAAACAAGGAACTCATGCAATATTATTCAAAATGGGTGACCTTGGAGGACAATATTTCTTACAGGCATATGTAGTTTATATATGAAGCTTCTTTCTAATCACCAAATCAGTACTTGGGAAACATGGTCCCAAAACCAGTTGCAGTGGGCCAAATCACTAAAAACATGGGTTCCAGAGCATTATACAATATTTACTTAAAAATCATAAAGATATTTATTTGTATTTTATTGACTACACAAAGATATTTAACTGTATGGACCATAAAAATTGTGGATAACAATTAGAAGAATGGGAATCCCAGATTGTATCTTAACTGGTATACTCATACAAAATATATACAAACACCGCTGTCTAAACAAGGAAATAACTGTATGGTTTAAAATTAATAAAGATATGCATCAAGGTTGTATCTTCTCTCAATACAAATTCAATCTATATGCTGAGAAAATAATTTGAGAAGATAGACGATATGAAGAAGATTCTGGCATCAGGATTGGAGAAAAGACTTACGTGTCATCTTCCTTAGGCAGCTGACACAATTTTATTTGCAAAAAGTACAGAAGACTTGAAGTATTTGCTACAGAAAAAGAAAGACTTCAATTATGCATTACACCTCAACATTAAGAAAGCAAAATCTTCACCATTAAACTGGGAGACAACATCATGATAATTGGCCAAAAGATTGATGTTGTCAACAGCATCGTCTTACTTGGATACACAATCAACACCCACGGTAGCAGCGGTCAAGAAATCCAAAGATATGTTGCACTGGGGAAACCTGCTGCCAAGGACCTCTTCAAAGTGCTAAAGAGCAAGAATGTCAGTTTGAAGACTAAGGTGCCGCTAGTCCAAGCCATGGTATCTTCAGTTTATTCCTTGTCTGAAATTTAGACAATGAATACAGGTGACAGAAGAATTGATGCATTTGATTTGTGGTGTTGACGAAGAGTACTGAATACCCCATGGACTGACAAAAGAACACACAAGTCTGTCTTCGAGGAAGTACAACTGGAGTGCTTCTGAGAGGAAAGGATGGTTAAAATTTGTCTCACATACTGTAGGCAAGTTGTCAGGGGAGGGTAGTTCTTGGAAAAGAAGACATGAGGTTAGGAAAGGTGGAGGGTTACAGAAAGAAAGGAAGACCATTAACAATATGAATTGATGCAGTGACTATAACAATGGGCTTTAAGCAAGCAGTCTTAAAGTAAACAACATGTTGTTGTTGTTGTTAAATGCCTTTGAGTCACAGGGGACTCATAATGACCCTGTGAAGGAGAGTCCTCAATGCTTGGTTGTCTTTCATCCTCTCTCCAGGTTCATAGGGTTTCCAGAGGTAAGCTATTACAGAAGTAGATGCCACTTCTGCTTCCAAACTTGTTTTAGTCTGGGAGCTCCACCCCTCTCTGTCCGCATTGGGTAACCAACCATTAACGCATTTGACACATCAGTGTCACAGTGTTCAGCCTCACAGGAACCACAAGTTACCACTGTACAGCAACTTGTACACCAGGGCTATACAACCTAGAGAAATGTCTGAACAAAAGCAATGAAAGACAGGCCCGAGGGCCACGGATTAAAAGTCACCCACCTTTGGCTTGGTAGCATTGCTTTCTGTCCACTGGGCCAGTAAACAATATGTTGTTGTTGTTATGTGCCGTCAAGTCACATGAGACTCATAGCGACCCTATGTACAACAGCCCTAAATTCTGCTCTGTCCTGTGCCAATCGCACTGACTCTGACACTCCCATCCCTATTACCCGAGTCACTGAATCAATCCACCTCATAGAAGGCCTTCCCCTCCTGCGCTGTCCCTCCACCCTACCAAGCATGATGTCCCTCTCCAAGGACCAGTCCCTCCTTACAACATGTCCAAAGTATGTTAGACGGAGCCTCAGAATCCTTGCCTCTAAGAAGCCACCCAGTTTAACCCTTTCCAGGATGAATCTGTTTGTTTTCTTAGCAGTCCATGGTACCCTCAATACTCTTCTCCAGCACCACAGCTGAAAGGCATCAATTCTCCTTCTATTCTCCTTAGTCATCCTCCTTAGTCTATTCTCTTTTGTAAACAACATAGTCAAGATAAAATAAATCATACTTAAGACCAATTTTTGCATTTAGTAATATGTACTATTAGGGAGCTGTAGTGTCCTAGTGGCAAAAAGCTTCAATCTCAAAGGCACACTGTTCAAGGCCACCAGTGCTCTGTGGGAGAAGGATGAGTAATCTTCACCCTTATGATTAACTGCCTCTGAAAACCCACCAGAGGGTCAACTATGAGTAGGTTCTTAATCGACAGTACACGACAACAACTACTTAATTATCCTTTTCTATATCTTAGTAGGATGGCAGAAGAAGGATCGATGACTTTAACTTATTGTAGAAGAGTGGGAAGAGTCCCCTGAACTGTCAAAAGAACAAACACATATGTCTTGGAGAAAGTAAATTCAGACCACTTTGGACCAAAGGATAGTGAAGCTTCACCTCACATGCTTTTGGTATGTTGTTAGGAGAGGGTATTCCTTGGAAAAGGACATCATGCTTGGAAAAGTGAAGAGTTCATACAAGAGAGGAAGACTCTTTAGAAAATGGTTTTACACAGTGGCTTCAATAATGATATCAACTATATCAGATTCTAAGAATGTTATAGGATAGAGCTTGATGCAGAAGTTCAAGGTCTGTAGTCTTCAATATGGATTAAGCTTAACATCAAGAAGAGAAAGATTCTCACCACTGGGCCAATTGACAGCACCAGGATAGATAAAAGATTGAGGTTGTTAACAATTTCCGTTTGCTTGGCTCCACAATTAACATTCTTAGCACCAGTAGTCAGGAAATCAAAAGATGAATTGCACTGGGTAAATCTGCTGTCAGTGACCTCTCCAGAGTACTAAGAAGCAGTGATGTCAGTCTAGAGACTAAGGTGTGCCTAACTCAGACCATGGTTTTCACAATTACTTGCTATGTATCAGAGAGCTGGACAATGACCAAGGATGACAGAAGAAGAATTGATGCCTTTGAGTTGTGGTGGGAGAGAAGAATCTTAAACATACCTTGGACCACCAAGAAACAAATAGGCCTGTCTTAGAGGGGGTGAAACCAAGTTTCCCTTGGAAGCTAAGATTTTGAAGCTCTGTCTCACATATTTTGGGCCTGTGGCCAGGAGGGATCAGTCCTGAGAGAAGGACATCATACTCAGAATGGTGAACAGATAGTGCAGGAGAGGACGACCCCAAATGAGATGGATTTATACAGTAACTAGGGCAATGGGGGTAGGCATGTCAGAGTCAGTGAAACTGGCTCAGGGCAGGGCAGGCTTCGGAGCTGTTGTACATAAGGTCACTGTGAGTCACAGACGGTGCAAAATAACAACAATAGGATAGGACAGGGTTCAGTTCTATTGTCATAGAGTCTCTATTGAGTGGTACTCAACAGTGGCACTTAACATCATTAGTAATAAATACAATGCCCAATATTATAGCATGTGATTTGCTGATGTTATTCTGAGATGTTCATTCAAAGATGTTCAAATATTGGATTTAAAATGACAATGATAATAAAAGGGAAAATAATGAAAACTTTAAGCAAAAAAGATTTGTTTGACTTATATTGAAACATTCATACATTAGAGTCATTAGAATGAAAGCCCACTATAAACCAGGGACTCTATTTTGTACTGTTCTTCACCTCATGACAACCTTGTGATACATATCATTATCCTCATTTTTTATGTAGGGAATTTGGTCACTACATTTTCTTTCTTTTAGGAAATATAGCTAGTGAGTGATAACGTTGAGATTTATAAACACATGCATTTTAAGTCAAAACTACTAGACTTTCTGCTATACTACTCTGCTCTATCAACTCTATGTTGCTATTATGTACTATGGGGTTGGAACCAACTCATTACTGACCAATCAGTGTGTTTTCAGAGGCAGTAAATCTCACAAAAGGACTGTCCATCCTTCTCCCTAGGAGGAGCTAGTAAATTCAAACTGCATGCCTTCATCTATTTAGTGTTTAAATTGATGTTTGTCATTCTTGTTTGTTGTTGTTATGTGCCGTCGAGTTACCTGTGACTCATAGCAACCTTATGTACAATAGATCTGCAGCCTGCCCGATCCTGAGTGAGTCTCCCTGCCTCCGACACACTGACCTCCATCACCCCGTTTATTGTGTCAATCCATCTCACCTGGGTCTTCTTTTCCTGCACTATCCCTCCGTCTTTCTGAGTATGATGTTCTTCTCTAAGGACTGGTCCCTCCTGGCCACATGCCCAAAATATGTGAGACAGAGCTTCAAAATCCTAGCCTCCAAGGGAAAATTGGTTTCACCCTCTCCAAGACAGGCCTATTTGTTTTCTTGGAGGTCCATGGCATGTTCAAGACTCTTCTCCAGCACCACAACTCAAAGGCATCAATTCTTCTTCCATCATCCTTAGTCATTGTCCAGCTCTCTGATACATAGCAAGTAATTGCGAAAACCATAGCCTGGATTAGGCAAACCTTAGTCTCTAGACTGGCATCGCTGCTTCTCAGTACTCTGGAGAGGTCACTGACAGCAGATTTCCCAAGTACAATTAATGTTTTGATTTCTTGGCTCCTGGTACCGAGAGTGTTGATATGGAGTCAAGCACACTGAAATTATTAACAATCTCCATCTATTCTTATCATGGTGCTGTCAATTGGCCCAGTGGTGAGAATCTTTGTCTTCTTGATGTTGAGCTTCTATCCATATTGTAGTCTATAGTCCTTGACCTTCTGCAACAAGTGCTTCAGGTCCTCCTCAGTTTCAGCAAACAAGATTGTGTCATCTGCATGTCATAGGTTGTTGAGGAGACTTCTTCCAATCTTGTTGCCACATTTCTCTTCATAAAGCCCAGCCTCTTGAATGATCTGTTCTGCATATAGATTGAAAAGGTATGGATACAGAATGCATCCCTGACACCCACCTTTTCTGATTTTGAAATATGCTGTGTATCTTTGCTCTTCTCTGAGGACTGCTTCCTGGTCTGAGTATAGGTTTTGCACAAGCATAATCAAGTATTCTGGGATTCCATTTCTCCTCAAGGTAGGCTACAGTTTGTTGTGATCCATGCAGTCAAAAGTCTTTGCATAGTCAATGAAGCACAGACAGATATTCCTCTGGTACTCTTCACTTTCTGCAAAGATCCATCTGACACTGGCCATAATGTCTCCAGTTCCTTAGTTTGTTTAGTTGATGACATTTAAGAATATTAAAAAATCACAAATTCAGTTTGTTGAAAGTTTTTTTATTTGTTCTAGCAAAATTGATGTGTATGGGCAGTACTTTGAGACAATATTTCAGGACTTTCAGTTCTAAAGCATTTCACCACAAAATGCCATTTTCAAAAGCTGATAAGATTTTACAGCAAAGGCTAAAGAAATTCTGAATTCTATTGTAGGAAATAAAAGTGCATGATTCATGTTGTATTTACACTTAAAATAATAAGATTTAAGATTACAGATGTAATGGGAAAATAAACTTCCTTGGGTTTTTTAGAGAGTTATGGCTAACATTGAGAAGAACGAGAATCCTAGGACACATAACTGTGCTCGTTCATAACCTACATCTAGACCAAGAAGCTATTGTGTAAACAGAGCAAAGGAACAGCACATGGTTTAAAATTAAGAAAGGCATGTGTCAAAGCTGTATTCTTTATCCATGCCTACTTAGTCTGAATATTGAGCAAATTATTTGAGAAGTGCGACTATATAAGAAGAATGTAACATCAAGATTGGAGGAAGAGTCATCAATAACCTGTGTTATGCATATGATACAACCTTGCTTTCTAAAATTGAAAATGACTTGAAGCGCTTGCTTCAGAAGATAAAACATTGCAACCTTAAATACAGATTACATTTCACTGTCAAGAGCACAAAAATTCTCACCATTGGATTGATAGGCCACATCATGATAGTTGGAGAAAATACTGAAACTGTCAACAACTTCACCTTACATGGCTCAACAATCAATACCCTTGGTACCAGTAATCATGAGATCAGATGTATTGCACTGGGAAAGTCTGCAGTCAGGGCCTCTCAAAATTATTGAGAAGCAATTATGTGGGTTAAAGGACCAAGATGCACCTGAATCATGCCACGGTCTTTTCAGTGACTTACTATGCATCTGAAAGCAGGACAATGGCTAAGGAAGACAAAAGAAGAATTGATGTCTTTGAGATGTGGTATTAGGGAAGAGTACTGAGTATCCCATTTTCTTTTACACTATTAAAAGAACAAAAAACGTGTGTTGGAGAAGATGCGGCCAGAATTCTCCTTGGAGTCAGAGATGATAAAGCTTCATCTCACATACTTTAGACATGTTCCTAGGGGAGGGTACTCCTTGGAGTGTATTCCTTCGTGCTGGGAAAGGTGGAAGGGCTAAGCAGGAGAGGAATACCCTCAACCAGGTGGATTAACACAGTGACTGCTGAAATGGGTTTAAGTCCATCAGAGATTGCAAGGATGGTACAGAATAGGACAGTCTTCAGATCTGTTGTTCACAGAGTTGATATGAGTTGTACTCAACTTGATAGCACCTCACAACAAGACTGCTTAAGCTACCAAAACAAGAAAACTCTTACACAATCAAGGGCATGGATGAGAACTAAGTTACATGAAATTTGATCCTCGCTTAAAATTAGAGAAGGTGTGTATCAGGCAATATCCTTTCTGCACACCTATTCAATCTGTATGCTAAGAAAATAATTCTATGAGTTGGACTATCTGAAAAAGCGTGTGGCCCTGAAATTGGAAGAAGACTCATCAATAGCACACTTTGTTTGCAGAAAGTGAAAGGACTTGAAGCACTAATGTAGAAGATCAGAGACTACAGCCTTCAATATGAATTAATCACAATATCAAGAAAACAAAACCCCAATAGCTAATCACAAGATTAAATACTTGGGAATAAATTTAACCAGAAGTACAAAGGACTTTTTCCAAGAAAATTACAAAACATTACTACAAGAAACAAAAAGACATCTTGAGAAGCGGAAGAAGATCCCTTGCTCATGGATAGGAAGACTCAATGTTGTGAAAATGGCAATACTACCAAAACCAATTTACACATTTAATGCAATCCCAATACAAAT
>NW_006399772.1:12318350-12321081 GCF_000299155.1 Elephantulus edwardii | reverse complement strand
TATGAAAATTAATAAAACATAATTATAGAAAAAAAACATACAAAAAAAAAGAAAACAAAACCCTCATCACTGGACAAACATATAACTTCATGATAAATGTAGAAAAGATTGAGATATTTCATTTTACTTTGATCCACAATCAACAGGCATGGCAGCAGCAGTCAAGAAATATTGCTTTAAGGAAATCTGACAAGGACTTCTGCAAATCACTAAATATCAAGGACATCAGTTTGAAGACTAAGGTGCCCTCTTTCCAGCCATGGTATTTTCAGTTGCTTCCTATTCATCTGAAACTTAGACAATGAATAAGGATGACTGAGAAGAACCGAAGTCTTTTATCTGTGATCTTTAAAAAGACTCTTGAGTATCCCATGGACTGAAAAATAACAAACAAGTCAATCTTGAAGAAAATGCAACTAAGGTGCTCCTTAGAGGAAAGGAGAATGAAACTTCATGTCACATACTTTAGTCTTCTTTTCAGGAGGAACTAATTATTGGACAGAGAGAGAAACATAATTCAAGGAGAGATAGAAGGTCGGTGAAAGAGAGAACGACATTCAATAAGATGGACTGAAAAAAACCCTTCCACTATGGGCTTACACATGACAGAAATCATGAGGATAACACTAAATAGGGCAAGGTTCCTATCTGTTGTTCATAGGGTCATTATGCATTGGAGTCAACCCAATGGCATCTAACACCACCACACACACACACACACACACACACACACACACACATTCTCACAACAATAAAATGAAATTTTTAAAATCATCCTTAGGAAAACATGCTACTTGGGACTCAATCCTGTGTCCAGTAATCCAGTGTAGACATTCTCTCTCATTCCTCATTGGTACTGAGTCGGAACAGACGTATAGCTGGCTCTCCAGTGGTTTTTCAGATGTTGTGAACCTCATTGGAAGATAATGCTCATTTTCCTTCTGTGGAGTAGCTGATAGATTTGAACCACCTGTCTTTGGGTTGTCAATTCAACTTCTTACTCACTAGGCTATCAGAATTTGGGAGACATAAT
Organism: Elephantulus edwardii; assembly: GCF_000299155.1. NCBI lineage: Eukaryota > Metazoa > Chordata > Mammalia > Macroscelidea > Macroscelididae > Elephantulus > Elephantulus edwardii. Next base: position 12,320,048 of record NW_006399772.1, on the reverse strand, counting down.
AGGTGGTGTAACAAGGATTAGTGAAAATCAGTTACTCTGAGTGAGAAAAACGCAGGTGCTTGCTAGTCTTGGCTTTTCCTGAAAGATCTAACTGCGGTGGTTGCCAGCATATTCAAAAGAGAAAAAGTATTTTCATCATTTCCTGAATCATTATATTTCTATTTTACTTCTTAAGTTGGTTTTAGACAAACAAAACCCAAAACAAAACACTCAAGAAGAATATAAATGCACAGACACATCTCTTGAAAAAGAGTATTTTCATTTCATGCTTGATATTTTTCTGTCACAGAGCAGACAATGAAATGCATGACAACGCTTCTGTATTTTCCTCCTCTGCAACACGCATAAAGACATACATACATATTCACAGATGCCTTATAAATCATAGTTGCAAATAGTCACCAAGCACAAAATAAAAACCTATAAAGGACACAGCTAAATATTTCAGTGCAATTATCTCTTCTGCAGACAGAAAATCTGACTCAAACTAGCTCCAGAGAAATATTAGTTCTCAAAACTGAGACATTCTTGTGCAATTTTAGGTTAGGTACTATTTGTTCCTGGGTTTAAACAAGGTCATCAAGAATTGGTTTCTTTGAATCAAAAACTACACAGAATCCAGATCAGACTAACTCTACCATCCACCTCCCCCACCCCGGGACTATTAAGCAGGAGTGGCATCCACATCCTAATCAATATACCTCTGGAAACACAATGAACTTTGAGAAACAATGATAGTTATAGAAAGGCTGCAGGCCTTTTGTTCATAGGGTCACTATGAGTCGTGCTTGACTCAATGTTGTGGTTATGAGCCATCGAGTCGCGTGTGACTCATAGAAATCCTATATACAACAGCCCGAAACTCTGCTCTATCCTGTGCCTATCTTATTGTCTCTGATGCATCTATCTCCATTACCCCAGTGACTGAATCAATCCATCTATCTCACGGACGGTCTTCCTCTTCTACACTGCCCCTCCACCCAGGCATGACGTCCCTCTCCAAGGACTGATCCCACCTTGCAATATGTCCAAAGTATGTTAAATGAAGTTTCAGAATTCTTGCCTCCAAGGAGCAGCCTGGCTTCACCCTCTCCAGGATGAACTTGTTTGTTCTCCCAGCAGTCCAACAACTTTATGGAAAGTAACAATTCTGTGAATCACAAGTAGCTTATCTGAAAATACATAGATAACAAAAGCCTTCTTAAATAGGATCTAATATGCGCATATACAAACTGTTGATAAAACTCAAAGGCATCAGACAAGCATGTTGTTATGGTGTTGTTGTTGTTGTTGTTGTTGTTATGTGCCTTCGAGTCGCCTGCAACTCATAGCGACCCTATGTACGACAGCCCTAAACTCCGCTCTGTCCTGTGCCAATTGCACTATCCTGATTATCCCAGTCACTGAATCAATCCACCTCATAGATGGCCTTGCTCTCCTGCGCTGTCCCTCCACCTTCCCAAGCATGATGTCCCTCCCTAAAGACAGGTCTCTCCTCACAACATGTCCAAAGTATGTTAGATGGAGCCTCAGAATGCTTGCCTCCAAGGAGCCACCCGGTTTAACTCTTTCCAGGAAAAATCTGTTTTCCTAGCAGTCCATGGTCTTCTCAATACTCTTCTCCAGCACCACAGCTCAAAGGCATCAATTCTCCTTCTATCCTCCTTGGTCATTGTCCAACTCTCTGATGCATAACAG
>NW_006399772.1:12305646-12317130 GCF_000299155.1 Elephantulus edwardii | reverse complement strand
TGAATTTGTTCTTCAGTTCCTTGAGCTTAAGATATGCTGAGCGAGTTCAGCCCTTTTGATTTTCTGACTCCAACTCCTTGCACATTTCATTGTAATATCTTGCTTTGTCATCCCGTGCTGCCTTTTGAAATCTTCTATTCAACTCTTTAGTATCTTGATGTATGACTTTCATGTTAATGTGATTGTTCTAGCATCATGAATTGAATGATTGGAATGGAGAAGTTGAGGGGGGAAAAACAACAAAAACCACTATCATCTAGTCAATTCTGACACTTAGTGACATTTTATGGCCTCATGGTAAAAAGCTCCACTGCAGTCCCAGAGGCCTGCGGATCAAGTTCACCAGCCCCTCTGCTACAGAAGAATGGATACATCAATGTCAATTTGAGGATTGAAGTTCATGTGACCTGTCATGGTCTTTTCAATCATTCAGTGTGCATTCAAAAGCTGGCAATGAACAAGGAACCCTGAAGATCTGATATCTTTGAATTATGATGTGGGCAAAGAATACTCATTGTGCCGTGGTCTCCAAGAAGAATGAACATACTCACTTGGAAGGACTACAGTCAGAGGGCTCTTGAGAAGTGACAATACAGAGATTTCATCTCACTCACTTTGGAAGCATGATCAGAAAAGATGACTCTGTGGAGAAGATTATAATGCTTGATAACTATAGAGTCCACTGAAACGATGAAATATCTCAATGAAATTAATTGGCACAGTGGCTGCAACAGTGAACTCGAACATATTACCTTTGTAAAGGTGGCACAGAACCAGGCAGGGTGTTCTGTTGCACACAGGGTCACTATGAGTTGGAACAGACTCAAGGGCACCCAACAATAACAAAGCAAAAGAGTAAATTAGCACCTGGAACCAGCACCTAGGAGGCAGAGGAAGCAATAAAGTGTTACAGGTTTGCATCCATTCATTCTTTCAGCAAATGTATGATGGAAAGCCAGTGATGCAGAGTTAGCAATCACTGTAAAATACTAAGTGAGGAAAGTATTCCTATTTCCTAAGCATTCCATTTACAAAGAAAATTTACGTAAACCAGTAACAAAAATTCCCACCGCCATCAAGCTGATTCTAACTCACAATCATCCTGTTAGGTTTCTCGTAGAAATCTCTACGGGAAGAGATTGCCCATCTTTCTCCCCTAGTTGTTGTTGTTAAGTGCCATCGAGTCAAATGTAACTCATAGTGACCCTCTTAAGAGCTGAGCTGAGCCCTTCCCTATACTGTGACATCTTCATCAGTTCTGACACACTAGGGCCCATTGCTGAAGTCACCGTGTCAATCTATTTCATTGAGGGTCGTCCTCTCCTTCACTGACCCTCCATCTTTCCAAGCATGCTGTCCCTTTCCAAGGAATAACTTCTCTTACCAACATGTCCAAAGTATGAAAGACGAAGCTTCACTATCTTTGTCTCCTTTGGTCATACTTATTCCAGTCCATGGGATTTGCTACTAGTAAATTCAAGTTAACAGTTTTCTCAGCAGTCAAACTTGTTATGCACTATGCCACTAGACCTCCTTACATAACAACAACAAAATATGTAAAAAAAAATTGCCAAGGTTTACTTGTTACAGAGGTAAAAAAGAGGGCAAGACTCAGATCATGGGGTTGTCATGGGTCATAATTGACTCATGGGCACCAAACAACAAGACCAACATGGAAAGCATAGTAACATTCTCTGAGCATAAAACATGTGAAATATTCAAGAAGAATGAGCAGGAATTTCAGGAAATTGAGAGGCTAGTCCCACGGAGACCATGAAGATGGTGGGGGATGGTGCAGGCAAGAGCAAGTTTCAGGTCTGTTGTTCATAGTTTCCTGTGAGTCATAGTCTATTTAACTGTATCTAACAATAGCACTGCAAGAATAGAGAAGCACTCGGGTCATATGAACTTGAAAATAGAAGGGCATGTGGCTCAGTGTGACAAAACCATAGAACTGCTGGGTGGAGTAACCAAAAACATAGTTTAAGATCAGATCAAGTCAAGCCTTGCACATAAGAAAGAATCTCCGCATACTTATATTCTAGACTGTTAAATCTGGAAGGGATATGAAATGTGGATTGGAATTTAGTGAAGATGTGGCATGCATAAGCTAAGAGATTGAGAGTAAAGTATAGTAAATTATTGGAGAGATTTTAAAGATAAAAGTTGAAACACTCTGGAAAGCTGTTTGGTGTTTCCTCAAAAGTTGAACATAGAAACACCGTATGACCCAGCAATTTCACTACTAGGAATATACCTCAAGGAAATTAGAACCAAGACACAAACAGAGACTTGTACACCAATGTTCATGGCAATGTTATTCACCATCGCAAGAACATGGAAACAGCTCAAATGTCTAATGACATCTGACTAGACTGAAAAAGTGTGGTACATTCATACAACGGAATACTATGAAGCACTCAGGAGCACTAATTTTTTAAAATGCTACATATCTTGGGAGAGACAGGAGAGCATTATGCTAAGTGACCTAACTCAGTCTCATAGGGACAAATATGGCATAAAAACATTATTGCAAAAATAGAAGGATAAGTAGTGAAACAAGGGGTAAAGAGGCAGGAATAGAGGGGTGAGGATAGGTAGGGATGAAATACTGAGTTGCACAATTTGATGAGTGGAGGGAGAGGTGGATAAAGGAAATGCAAAAGATCCGACTGGGACCTGAAAAGACAGAGTAATGGTTGGCATAATCCAATGGTGATTAATTTTATACTATATATAAATTTATATTTATAGAAATATATTTATATTTAAATATAAAATTATATTTCTATTAATTTTATAAATAAAACATAACAAATGGGAATGATTGTATGAAACACAATATGAAGGAAGACAAGTATAAAACATGATGTATATGAACTTTGTAAGCAAATCAATTTAAATTTTTTTTTAAAGTTGAGTCTAGGTGTTTAATTGGATAGAGATAATATGTTAATATTTCTAAGAATTAATTACAGTTTTCTCTCTTTGGCAATAGAAATAGTGTCATTACGTCTAGGCTTGGAGGAGGAGGATGAAAATATTTGGACATCATCTGAGATGTCTTATTCTAAATGGCAGTAGAAAATATGCCTCTGAAACCAGGAAAGAAGCCTGAGGGGGAGAGAGAAAGGTGAGGATGATTAGTATAGAGTAAAAGTTAAAAATATGCCAATAATATAATTCTACTCTATTATTATAATCCCTCTGGAAAGACAATGGAAGATGCAGCAATGAAGCTACAGACTCACACTCAACTAGAAATAAAACTAAATTTCTTGAAGAGAAAAACATCATGTGAAATGAAGACACCTAGGAACAGGCACGTGAACTGCTGCCATGTGTCCCAAAATTCAGGGATAAGAGTAAGTTTTACGGGGTAAAACAAAGGAACAAAGACGGGAAGAAGCAAGGCAACAAGCCACAGATGCTCTCTAAATTATAAAATGCACTTGCAACACTGAGGTTTTCTTAACATTCTTGCTTTTATGTAACAAGATAGGAATAAATTGAGTCAAGTTGTGTGTCTGTTTCTCCCCTTATCTTAAGATAACAGGCTTATAATTTAGTAAAGGGTGGAAATGAAGCAGAAGATTTTAGTGAGTAAAAAGGATATTATTACTCTTGGTTAATTCATGTTTACTTTATTTTGATTGATTAGTTGATTGATTGATGGATTTTGTTGAAATGTCCCATCAAGTTTGAACCCACTCATAACTGTATCTCATATGCTGTATATCACATGGGAGGAGATTAACTAGTATGAAGCAGATGGATTTAAGTTGTATGACTTTGGCTTGGCAGCACAACTCCTCATGCAGCGGGCTGTAAATGCTCCCTTGATAATAAAGTTGTTACACCATTATAGGCTTCATCTTAACACTGTCAATCCTGACCATATTTCCTAACCTGTGAAGGCATGCTTGAACAAGGTATTATTTTAAAGACCAAAGTTCAAACTTCCTGCTTTCTAGTAGAAACCAACCTCCAGTAAGTTTTCAGAGACTACGATTCACACAAGATGAGATGATCCTTGTTTCTCCAGTCTCTGGGTTTGTTGCACAACTTTCCATAGACCAGAGCTCCCTTCTAAGACCAAGCTAAGTTCCTTACAGATATCTTCAACAAATAAATCCTCAACCACAGCTGAAATCCCTCCTATTGTTCTCATGGTGTTACAGCAGTTCAACTTTGACAAAAGGGCTCAATTATCTCCTTAAAACAGTAAAAGTGAACATTTCCATTCAATTCAGAATGTATTTCTAATTTAGGCCTGAAGTCACTCCCAGTCAAGTTATGAAAGTATCTCCGTTTTTAAGGCTTCAAAGCCACATACTCAAAGAAAAGCTTCGGATCAGTAAATTAGGTTGAGAAGAAGAGAAAGGCAAAAGCTAGATAGAGTAAATGCCAAGAAATCTAGTAATATTTCCCTTTGAGTGCCCCTAAAGTACTTTTATAGACTCAAAATGAAACATGGTAAGTGGTTCTCAGTAGAAACTGCTAGACTTTCAAATCATGAAGAAAAGGAGTTGTCTGTAATTTATCATCTTCTCCTTAAGACAAAGATATTGCCCAGTTCTCAATTAATATTCAACAACTAAAAGGGACAGAGAACTTGTGGGGTTAGGGAAAGCTAGAAAGAAAATATAACAGAGAACAGAGATCTTATTTGGCATCAGAAGTAGAATAGAAAAAGTTATAAGTTCATAAGACATGAGTCTACATTGATATTAATAAATGAGTGAATAAACAAACAAATGAGAAAGAACAATCTTTCTTATGGGAAAACATGTGATATTACATTTGTTGAAATTCTCCAGAGAAACACAGTGAAGACTGAGAGTTATTTTTAGAAACTGGCTCACACATTGTGGAGGTAAATCCCAAGTTCCTAGCACAGGAAGACTGAAAATTCAAGCCGAACATATGTTAAAACCTTGAGACAAAATTACCTCTTCTTAGGAACCTCAGTGTTTTGCTCGTAATGCTATTAACTGATTAGGTCAGGCCCATCCCTGTTGTTATTGTAAGGTGCCATCAAGTCCATTACAACTCAAAGCAACCATTAAAATAAAACATTCTTTATTAGACTAGACACTGTTCCTGTGCCATCTTTGTTATTATGATGATGCATGAACTCATTGTTGCAACCACTATATCAATCCATCTCATGTAAAGGGTTTTTTTTTCCTTTTTGTTGATTTTCCACTTTGCTGAACATGATGTTCACTAGGCTAACGTAGCTCTATGTTGTTATTAAGTGCCGTTGAGTTGTAGAGGACTCATAGTGATCCTATGAACGAAAGACCTGAACATGTGTACATCTTTGGTCGTTTCTCCACGTTTATAGAGATTCCAGAGGCAAGCCATCTCAGAAGCCATTTGGTGGTGGTTGTGACACTGAACACTGTGACACTGATATACCAAATGTGATAATGGTTACCCATGGTGGACAATGTTTGGTGGAGCTTACCAATTAAAACAAGCTTGGAAGCAGGCATGGCATCCACTTCCGAAATGGTTTGCCTCCGGAAACTCTATGAACTTGGAGAAACTACCAAAGATGTACAAGTGTCCAGGCCTTTTGTTCATAGGATCATTATGAGTTGTCTATGACTATAGCACTCAACCACAACAACGTACATGATTTGTTTCTCCAGGGACTGATCTCATCTGATAACATGTCCAAAGACTTCATCCAAGTCTTATAATCTTTGCTTCTAAGGAACATTCTGGCTAGACTTTTCCCAAGGCAGGCTTGCTCAGCTCATTCTTCTAGCTGTGAATTGAATACTCTTCACCAACACATTTCAAAGGCATAGATTCTTTGGTATTCATTATTCATTGTCCACAGTTTGAATGTATAAAAAACAACTGAAAATACCAGAAATCATAATCCTCAAGGTAACATCTTTTCTTCTTAACTCTTTAAAAAGATTTTTTGAAGCAGATTTTCCCAATGCAATATGTCCTTTGATTTCTTGACCACTGATTCCTTAAATGGATCCCAATTATAAATCCTTTACAATTTCAATATTTTCTTTGCTTATCATGGTGATATTAGTCCAGTTGCAAGAAGTTTTGTTATTAGTCTAGTTGTAAGAAATTTTGTTTTCTTTAACCCAAATGATTGAGAACAATTCCTTTAGTTAAAGCCAATCAGTTGTAAATGTCAATCGCATCACCAATTTATCTTCACAGTGACACCTATTTGGTTGTTCAAAGAAATAAGCACTGTGTAGCAACCAAGTTATCACATAAAGTTAACCATCACAATACATGCAGATAATCTCTGGATTTAATTCCTTACTTTCAAGAGACAGGAAACAGAAGGGAGAATATAAGTTTCCATTAGCAAAACCTGGAAAATACTACCTTAGCCAATAGCTCAACATTATCATCCCTGATGTCATCTTGATATCATGTATCACTGATAGGATGTGATGAGAAGGACACTTTGCCTCTGCTGCAATCAGATCCAGAACCCAGTGTTACAGTCTAATCATGAAAAAGAAAAAAAAAATCAGATAAACCCAAATTGCCAAGGTCATGGGGAGCAAATAAAAGACTGAAAAACTCTTAAAAGACAGAGACAAATAAGAAGAAATGAAGTAAAAGTGCAACCTCGCCATCTTTCATTGGATCCCGGGACAGAGAAAATGATTCAATGTTAGTGAAAGCCAAATTAATTGCAGAATTTAGTTAATATTAATGAACCATTGCTCAACATCTTTTACATAATGCCCATCTGTAAAAACCAGAATGAGAGAGGAAGAGAATTAAAACCCTAGAGGAGAGCCATTCAGTATACTAAATATATTAACAGGACTTGGGAGAAATGACTAAGAAAAAAATAATTCTTAAATACATCATTTTGAATTCTGCACATGTATGTAAACAAGAGGTGGCAAGAATGCCTTGTTGAGTGACAGTCTTTCAGTTATGAACAAGTTAATATTATTCAATGGTGATAGATTAAGGACCTTACAGTAGTATGATTATCAGATTTATTTTAAATTCTGGAATATAAGGAGGTGGATTTTTTTTTTTTTTTTTTTTTTTTTTTTTACCTCCTACTGTTGATCCTCATGGAAACTGCTTATCACCCATTTTGGGAAATGTCGCTCGGGGCCCTGTGGTGAGTGACAGGAATGCTAACACTGGACGTAATCCAGAACGGCAGATGAGAGATGAGGCCTCTACAGCTCGCCTGCATTCTAATTAGCTGATGGGCATGATAGATGTAAGCTTCAGACATTGACATTGTCACTTCAGGCAAGGACAAAAGTCATTTAATTTGTATTAATATGAGTAAAGTCCAATTCTGCTCATTTAATATGAGAGAGTTTAGGCAAACTTTCATTAGTTTCTTGGTCTGATAAATTAAACAATGCAAAACTGTAAAAGACATATCATTTATCCTTTAAATTAATAGAGAGGGAAATCATCTTATGAGAAATCACCCCTTTTATCAGAAGAGAGCTCTGATAACCTACTCAGTTTGGAGTTGTGCTGCCACCCCAAGGAGGGCAGTTTGAGTCCACCATCTACGCCCTGGGAGAAAGATGGGCAATCTTTTCCCATGTGATTTAGTCTCTAAACACTTCTGAAGGGTCAGCTGTGAATCAGTTGCAACTCAAGAGCAATAAGTATGAGTTTAACAGAAAAAAAATTCTCTGAAAATCCCCCCCAAAAAATCTATAATCATCTTTAAAAATCTCACAGTTCACATATTGATTTGCATTTATTGTCTGCCTCATAAAGTGACATTAGGGGAAAATACATTGGGTAGTAATGGTGAAGATGCTCACTAAAAATTTATGTTCATTTTTATTGGGTGTTTTTTTTCTAATTCTTCAGGTTATAAAGGAAATAGTTGCTCACTAGTATAATTTTCCCTCTTTCCATGTTGGAGACCCACATGGACTTCCTGACCAGCAAATCTGATGACCGGCCACTACTTACCTATTAGTGGAAGCTTGTTGCTGCTATGATATTTGTCAGGTTTCAGCAGAGCCTCTACATTAAGACAGACTAGGAAGAAAGGTCCAGAAGTCTATATCAGACAACCAACCAGTGAAACTTCTGTGGATTACAAGGGTCTGGCTGACAAGTTGCAAGATCCTGGGAATGGCATAGAATAGCACAGCATTTTATTCAGTTGTAGGTGGTGGTGATTTTAAATGCCATTGAGTAGACTATGCACATCTTGTTGACCTGGTGGCCTAATGGTAAGATGCTGCACTGCAGTCCTGAAGGAACGTGGTTCAAATCCCCCAGTTGCTCTGCAGGAGAAGGATGGGGAGTCTTGTTCTGTTTGTTTAACTGCCTCTGAAAACCCGTTGGAAGGTTAGCTGTGGGTCGGACCTGACTTGATGATACACAACAACAATAGGGACTCTGTGAACAACAGGTCCCGTCTTGTCCTATCCTGTGCCATCCTCATCATCTCTAATATACACAAATTGTTAAAATCACTCTTAAAAATGTTTTCTCTCTTTCATTGACACTCAATCTTTCCAAACACGATGTTTGGATGTTTTGGGGTTTTTTTTCCAAAACCTGGACCCTCCTAACAACATGCCCAAAATACGTGAGATGAAGTAACACCATGCTTGCCTCTAAGGCTCACCTTGTGTATAGTTTATCTATTTTGTTCTCTTGGCTGTTGTTATTGTGTAATGTAGAGTCAGAACTGACCCACAGCTGACCCTCCAGTGGGTTTTCAGAGGCAGTTAATCACACAAGCGGAGACTGCCCATCCTTCTTCCGTGGAGCAGCTGGTAGTCTCGAACCACTTGCCTTGGGTATTTCAGCACAGCTTCTTGCCACTCAGCCATGGGATATTCAACACTCTTTTCCAACATCACAACTCAAAAATAACAGTTTTTCTTCTGCCATATTTATTCATTCATTATGCAACTTTAACTTGCATGGGAAGTAATTGAAAAAAAAAAACCATGGCTTGAATCTGATGCACCTTAGTCATTAAATTTAGATTCTTGCTACTTAGCATTTTGGAAAGATCCTTGAAAGCAGATTTTCCCCAATGCAGCATGTCTTTTGATTTCTTGACTGTTCATACCAAGGATGTTGACTGTGGACTCAAACAAGAGGACTAACTCTTAAGCATTCTAGCAACAACAACTCTTCAGATTAATATGCTTTTAAACTTTCCAAGTCAGTCATCTCCGAACGTCTCTTTTACCAGCTGCCTTTCAGGTTGTCATGTTGTGATGATGTGTGTTGCTGTGATGCTGGAAGCTATGTCATCACTATTTCAAATACTAGCCGAGTTGTCACAGTACAAAGGTTTCAGGAGAGCTTCCAGACAAGAAAAGACTAGAAAGCAGGAATGGTGGTCCACCTCTGAAATAATCAACCAGTGAAAATCCTATGAATAGCAACTTAAATTGGTCCTTCTCGAGCATTGGTCCCTCCTGGTGACATGCCCAAAGTATATGAGAGAAGGTGTCAAAATCCTTGCCTTCAAAAAGGAACCTGATTACACCCTTTCCAGGACAGACCTATTTACCATGATATATTTATTTGACTATACCAAGGACTGCCATAATAAACCCATCTGTCTGACAGGAGAACAGTTTATGAAGAGGAGAAGTAGAGGATAGCAAGACTGCCTCCTGTACGTGGGGCATGTAATCAGGATGGACCAGATTCAGGAGAAATATGGCTTAAACTGGAACATGCTTGGTAAAGAGGCCACAGCAGAGGAAGTCTTTCAGGGACATGGAACGATGCAGTGGCTGCAACAAAGAAGTCAAGTAAATCATAGACATTGTGAGGTAGTGTTCTGAGCTGTTTTAGGAAGGATTGTTAGGAGTCAGAAAAAGTTCAATGGCTCCCAACAATAACAGTCTTCTCATAATTTGTCTACGGTGATATAAAGACATGAGTTAAAGATTTATATTTCATTTGCAAAGATTGTCTTAGGGAGCTCTGCTGGCCTCATGGCAAGAAGTTGCACTGAAATCCTGAAGGCATGCAGTTCGAAGCCAGCAGCTGTTCCTCAGGAAAAAGATGACCAATCTCTTCCCATGTGATTAACTGCCTCTGAAAACCCAGGGGAGGGTCAGCTATGGGTTGGTTCCAACTGGACAGTATGCAACAGCAACTTATAACCTTTAATCTTTTTAAGGTAATGGTAATCATGCAAAATGCTTATTCATGGCTTAAACTGGAACATTACAAAAAAAAAATTCTAGAGAATTGAAATATACTTACATTCCCTGGGATTCCATTGACCTCTGTTGAAAACCACACAGTGAACAACTGTCTTCTAAAGTCCACTAAGTCACAAGTGTGAACCAGCCATCAAATGGGCAACAATGGTTGTTGGTCTTTAATGTTTACTCAGGATTTTCCTTGCAAGGAATTATACAACATGATCCATTTAAGAACTAGAGAAAAGATCGATGCTTTCATGGATTTCATTTTACTAGGCTCTACAATCAACATTTATTGAGCAGTTATCAAAAAACCAAATGATATATTGTACTGGCAAATCTTAGTCAAAGGCTAAAGGACAAGAAAGTTGCTTTTGGAACTAAGGTACACCTGCCTCAAGCCATGGTATTTTCACTCATCTAGTAGTTAGACAAAAGTTAGACACTGAGTAAGGACAATCAAATAAGAATTGAGGCCTTTAAATCATGGTTTTGTCAAAGGATATTGAATAAACTATGGACTGTGTGTGCGCGGACACACACACACTCACATTTGTCTTAGAAGAAATGCAACCAGAACATTCCTTAGAAGAAAGGCTAGCTAGACTTCTCTTGTATTTTAGCCATGTTATCCAGAGGGAAAAATCCCTGGGGAAGGATAGCATGCTCAGTAAAGGAGAAGGCTTTGAAATAGAGGAAAACCCTCAGTGAGATGAGTTGACCCAGTGACTGCTATAAGTGGATTCAAACACAAAAACAGTTGTGAGAAAATTGCAGGGCCAGGCAGTGTTTCATTCTGATTTTACTGTTTGAAAACTGTCAGGACCAGTTCAATGGCACCAAATAGCAATTAACATTGTCAATAAATGTGAGGAACACTTGTATTCCTCTTTATCACTTGTTAGAGAGCTCTAGGGGTCTAGTGGTGAGGAGCTGCACCGCCGACCCAAAGGCACACAGTTCAAATCCACAAGTCACTCCCCAGAAGAAAGATGAGCAATCTCCTTCCATACAACTTACTGCCTCTGAAAACTTGCTGGAAGGTCAGCTATGAGTTGATTCCAACTTAGTGCCACATAACAACTCATCAATTAATAAGTGGTATTAGACAAGCTTTCTCTTTAATCTCTCTCCTCCTGTTCTCAAAGGACGTCTCAGTCTCCCTTGGTAATCACTTCAAAGAATTGTGCCCTCATTATAAAGACTCATTTCTCTTAACATGATTTATGATACTTTAGGATTGTTATATTTGGTTCTTTTTTTGTATTTTAATGTAACTTTTAATAGTTATCGTATTTTA
>NW_006399772.1:12296674-12303941 GCF_000299155.1 Elephantulus edwardii | reverse complement strand
GACTAAATCAAGCCTGGAAGCAGGAGCGGCATCCACTTCCAAAATGGCTTGCCTCTGGAAGCTATGTACGAACAGTGCTCAGGCTGTTCATTCATAGGGTCGCTATGAGTTGTCTACAACTCGACGGCATTAAACAACAACAACATATTCATAAAATGAACAGCAAATCCATGTAAATAATAGTATACTAACAGTGCATTCCTATGATATACTATTAATTTTGAGAAAAGTTTATTTGATGACTGAAAGTTAATGACAAAATTAACTTAGTGCAAAATAAACTTGATTTTTAAATTGGAAAAAAATGTTCACAGTTTGAAAATGCAGAGAAATGCAGGAATTTTTTTTCACTGAATAAGCAATGAAGAAAATTCATAGAATCAACGCAAAACAAGATATGTGAACTGACATGCTATAAAATAAAAAGTACAAAGCAAGCTTCAACCTCCGTTGTAAGTCTAACGCATGTGATTTAATTTGGCATAAATTAAAAGCCTTTTTAAACAGGACATTAAGCAGTTTCATTCTGGTTTGAACCACTACTGAGAATTTGCACTTTAATTCCAGATATACTGAATCAGAATCTACCTTTTAACAAGATCCTCTAAGTGATTTTGATAAATTCTTACAGTGGTAAGAAGTTGCACTGTCAACCGAAAGGCAGGCAGTTGCTTGCCACTAGCTGTCCATGGGAAAAAAAGATGAGCAAACCCCTCCTGTGTGATTTACAGCCTTTGTAAACCTTCTGGAGGGTTACTCGGAGTTGGTTCCAGCTCAAGAACGCATAGCAACATACATGAAAAGTTGAATCAGAACATGATAAGTTTAGAGAGAGAGAATGCTAGGAATAATGGCCAAGTTATAGAAAAGAGCATATGAATAGAAGCAGATTATTGATAGATATTTGATGAATAAATGAAAAAATAATGAGTAAATATGTATATGTTTAACTATTTTAAATTAACTATGTAGCTTGAAATTGTTCTTCCTAACTGAAATGGTTCTCAAAATGAAATAGCCTCGTGGTAAGAAGCTGCCCTGCTATCTCAAAGGCACGTAGTTCAAATCCATCAGTTCCTTCAGAGGAGAAGAATGGGTAATCTCCTACTGTGCCATTTACTGCCTCTGAAAACTCACAGGGGAAAAAATTTTTTTAAAATTTAAAAAAAAAAACCCATAGGAGAGTCAGCTATGAGTCAGTTGCAACTCGAAGCACACAACAACAAAACCCAATCACAAGGGCAAATTATATTTCCTGGTAAGACAATTTGTAATATGACCACAATATAAATTTTGGTTACACAAGAGTTAGCACCTTAAAATATAACATGATACGACATGAAACTACTTATTGTGATTATGAGAATGCTTATGATACATAAAATATTTTGAGGATTTTTTGCAATAGTCTACAAGTAACTGAAAAATCACAGGGAGAAAGCTTCTGAAGTTGTTTTTTTTTAAAGTTTACAATAAAAATGTTAAATAAATATATCTTAGAAGGAAAGTGAAATAAGTAAAGACAAGGAGAAAAAAATGTGAAGAGGAAGGAGGGAAGAAGGAAGACATAATAACTCAGGGGCCTTGATCAATACTATTATTTTTAAGAAATGTTGAATTAGATATTTTTTTAAAAATAATACCATTTTAAACTGATATTTAAAATTGTAATCCATCAAGCTTGATAAAAAAAGTGCATCATCAAGAATGAATCATATATCAAGAATTTATTGAACTTGTCATAAAGCAGGCAGATTCAACCAATAGGCAATCAGGGAAGCAAAGCCAAAGCCATCCTCAAGGTCTCCATTCGGGACCACGGTTACATTTACCACATCAGCTTATCTCATGCAAGCTCGTCTTCTTTTCCACTAACTGTCTGCTTTACCAGGTCTGATGATCTCCTTACACGACTGGTCCCTCCTGATATCACGTCTTTAATACATAAGATGGAATCTCACCATCCTGAAGAGCATTCTAACTGGACTTTTTCCAAGGCAGATATGTTCATTCTTCTGGCAGTCTGTGGGCTATTTAGTATTCCTCACCAGTTATGAGGAAGAAATCAGGACACATGAGAACAGAGAAGGAGGCTATAGCCACAGGCTCAAGCCTGGCCCCTGAATATAACTTGTGCTTTCCATCCCAACATTAAGCAGATTCACACTTGGTTTAGGCAGACACTGCACTCCGAGGACTTTGGTGAGGACAACAAATGGAATATTTCAGCAGAAATCCAGAGCATGTGTGAGTTGAAAATGGCCAGTTTCCAAAAGTGCATTCATCCAGTGGTCTGGGACAGTGAACTCAGTGTATTCTCCAGCGAGAAAGGTTTGACAAGGTTGCAGGGAGAGAAAAAAACAGACACCAAAATCCCATCGGGTAGTCTGAACAATTCCATTGAAATTGTAATTCAGTGGACATGTGGATGCTTCTGTCTAGCTGTTGCTGTCTTTGGCATTTTGATTGGAACAACAAAACTAATTCTGAATTCCAAGGGCTAACAGACAGAGCTACAAATTGTATAAATTGTTGCTAGGTAACAGTGATTCGGTCCTGATTTATAGAGACCATAAACTAAACAGAAAGAAACACTCTGAAGTGCTTCCCCATCCACACAATCAGAGTGTGCTGCAGCTCCTGGATCAACCCCTCCACGTTCTCCATGAGCTCTTCCTGCACTGAGCATGATGTCGTCTTCAAGGAATTGGTCCCTCCAGAACACGTGTCCATAGCACTTGTGACAAAGCCTCCCCATCCTAATTTCTAAGAAGAGTTCTGACTGTATTTCTCCAAAGACAGATTTATTTGTTCTTCTGGAAATATATGGAATTTTTTTCCCTATTCTTTGCCAACCTAATAACTCAAAAGTACCATTTTCTTTGGTCTTTCTTAGTCATTGTCCAGTTTGCACCATGCGCATGGGGTGAACGAAAATATCGTGGCTTGGGTTGTTGTTGTTGTTGTTATGTGTCATTGAATCGTTTGTGACTCATAGCGACCCTATGTACAATAGCCCTAAACTCTGCTCTGTCCTGTGCCAATCGCACTGCCTCTGACACTCCCATCCTGATTATCCCAGTCACTGAATCAATCCACCTCATAGAGGGCCTTCCTCTCCTGCACTGTCCCTCCACTCTGCCCAACATGATGACCCTCTCTAAAGACCTGTCCCTCCTTACAACATGTCCAAAGTATGTCAGGCGAATAAATCTTCAAAGAGGCAGATTTTCTTTTTTAATAATCTAAACAGGACTTTTGAAATAGATTTGTACAATAAAGAACATAGTTTGAGCTTTTGACTGCTGTTGGGCAACTAAGTAAAATAAAATCATTGACAACGTCAATCTTTTCATCATTTATCACGATGCTCTTTATGTGTCCAGTTGTGTGGATTTTGCTTGATGTTGAAATGTAATCCATATTGAAGTCTGTAGTTTTTTATCTTTATCAGTAAGTAGTTCAAGTCTTTTAAAGCAAAAATGTGTCATCTGCATAAAGCAGCCTGTTAATGAAATATCCCTCCAATCCTGACCCCACATTCTCACATTCTTCATCAGGCTTCTCAAAGTATTTGCTTCCTGTCCAGATTGAATAAATATAGTAAAAGGATATAACACTAACACACGCTATTTTATTATTACTATTTTAAACTGCTCAGTAGCCCCTTGTTCTGTCTGACTAATTTCTTCACGGTCTATGTAAAAGTTAAAGTATGTGGTTCGAATTCACCATCTGCTCTACGTAAGAAAAATGAACAATGGCCTCCGTGTGATTTACTGCCTCTGAAAGCCCTCTGGAGTGTGAGTTTTTATGTGGTTCCAACTCAATGGCACATAATAACAACAATAGGTACCAGCTGCACATAAGCAAAATTAAGGACTCTGGAATTCCCATTCTCCACAATGTTATCCACAATTTGTTGAAAATGTTTCCACAGTCTGTAAAGCACTGGCAAGCATCTTTCTGCTATCCTTTGCTTTCAAGCAATATCCATCTCACACCAGCAATGATATTCTTCATGTCATACCCTCTTGCAAATCCAGCTTGAA
This sequence comes from Elephantulus edwardii, assembly GCF_000299155.1. Lineage (NCBI taxonomy): Eukaryota > Metazoa > Chordata > Mammalia > Macroscelidea > Macroscelididae > Elephantulus > Elephantulus edwardii. The sequence continues at coordinate 12,299,889 of NW_006399772.1, read as the reverse complement.
TCTCTAGCAGTTCCTTGTTGATGTAGTGTTGAAACTGTCTTGAAATTTCTCTGACAAAATTGCATTTGCCTGTGATACTAATTGATGGGTAATTTCCACATTCTGCTGGATCATCTTTCTTTGGAATGGGTACAATATAGATCTTTTTCCAGTCAGTCAACCAAGTAACTGTCTTCTAAAGTTCTTGACACAGATCAGTAAACAAACGTTTTCAGCCTTGCACATCATAATGGCCTTATGTGCTGGGAGGTGGGATTTGGGGGAAAAGGTAAAGGTGATTTAAGTAAATTGAGCCATCAGGTGGAGAGAGTCAGGGAAAGGTTGAAAAAGACTAAACATTAGGAAAGGTTGAAAATGACTAAACAAAATTCAATGCCATCTAGTCAATTCAGATTCACAGATATCCTTTAAGATAGAGTTGACCTGCCCTATAAACTTCCAAGGTTGTATAAATTTAAGGAAACAAACGTCCACATCTTTCACCTAAAGAACACCCAGTAGAGTTGAACTGCTGGCCTTTGGGCTAACAGCTGAGAGAGAAACCAGTATGCCCCAAGGGATCCTTCTGAGAGAGACAGGACACCTGAGACCCTTTGTAGTTTCTTCAAAGTACTGGGCATTGTGCATGTAAGTTTTTAAAAACTTTTGAAAACTGCTACTTTCCTCTCTCGGGGCAAGCATAGATATTTATTTAAGGGCGTGAGAAGCTAAACTTTTTCATCAGCTCACAAAATGTGAACCCTTCCCAGAGAGCAAAACAGCACACTGCTATTGTCTTTCATTTCCAAGTTCCAGAGGGAAATTGCTTTTAATAAATACTTTTACACTGCACTTCAGTGGAATTGCTATCGTGTGAAAACAGGCCTGAGGAGAATAACACATTGCCAAATTCCCTCCAGCTAGTGCAAAATAACACGGTAAGTTCTGGCAGAGAAATAAAACGGGAATCTGATTACTTTGTTTTATTCTATGTGGAGATAATGTGTGAGCACATTTAAATACATAATTCAGTGTATTTCAGCTATGACCCTAGATGATGATATAGTGTCAGCCTTACACTAACCTTTGTAACATGAGAGTTGCATTTACAGCTGACAACTGAAAAGAAAGTTGATAAAATTACACTTTATTTTATTTTCTGCCGAGCTAAGCAGACTTGTTTATTCCATTTCTAATGTCAGCTCCCACCATAAATTTGAGGACACTAAACCGACCAGAGAAGGCCATACATATTAATAAAGCTGAAAGAATTGTCTGCTTATTGTATTGGAATACATTCAACTAAGAAATTAAATAAATAAATAAATAAAATGTGGAGCCCATTTGCATGGGTCAAATTATAGTAAGTGATTTAAGTTTCAAGTCGATTTATGGCAACTTACCTCTTAATATATAAAATCCACAACCTTAATGGAAACGTATAAACGGATACTTTTAAATAAATACAGAATGGTTTTAGGAAAATGCTGTGCAGAGGATACTTTACACAAACGGCTAAGAGTTGAGGCAGCCACTGGTAAGATATTAAGAGAATGTGATTCTTCAGTAATACTGTGAGAGAGCTAGAATATCCTACAATGGGAAACTGATTTAATAGTAATAATTCTAAGCTGATATTTTATATCCTATTTCACCCTTTATATGCGTTTTACTCACTACCTCTTCAGCAAACATAATCTAACCTACAAAATTGAGACATTGACTATTTTTAATCCTAACATGAACTTCCTCCCCCCCAATCTTTGGATAAAGCAGAAGATGCAATATTGGGAAGATTTTTAGGATCCCATAAGCTTTATGGAAGTGGTCCTTAATGCCTGTGTAAAGCTGAGGTTACATGACAATATTCATATCTGGAGAGGCAGTCACTTTGCAAAGGTCCGTGTAATAACTGATAATTTAGAATCTTAAGAGTCTAGAAGACAACTGAGTTTCCCCCCATAAGGAAGCAGACAGAAGCAAAAATCTTGTAAGGTTGACATAGATCTAGTAGTTTTTACTTCTCTATCTTAATCAGTTTTTACATGCAAATTTATAAAGAAAGAAATTAATCACAAATTTAATAAAGAGAACCCAAAACTAGATTTAACTAGACCCTTAATCTACCACTCTTCTGTCCGTCTAATACACTGTGGCTTGCATGCTATCCATACTGGAAACTTAGGCCATCACTAGTTTAAATACCAGCAGGGTCACCTAGGTTGGGTGTCAATTACACTTCCAGACCAAGACAGATTAGAAAGGAGGATGTGTTCAAAGGCCAGTGATAATCTTATAAACAGCAGAGGAGCATTGTCTGTCATAAGGCTGGAAGATGAGCCCCTCAGATAGGAAGACGCTTGAAACACAACTGAGGAAGAGCTGAGTCCTCAAAGTGGACATGAATGGAGCAAACTTTCCAGGACCTTTATTTCTTAATGTGGCACAACTCAAGTTCAGAAGAATTAGCTGCACAGATCTATTCACCTTTGTATAGAGTGAACAAAAGTCCTCACAACCGGGCCAGTAAGTAACGAAATCATAAAGAAAAATTGACAATGTCAAGGACTTAATTTTATTTGAATCTTCAGTTGTCACTAGTGGAGGCAATAGTCAAGAAAGCAAACAGTATATGGAATTAGGAAAATCTATAGGTCCTCTTTAAAGTTCTAAAGAGTAAGGCTATCACATTGAGGACTAAGGTGTACTTTTCCCAAACTGTGGTATTTACTATCAACTCAAATGTGAAAGTTAGACAATAAATAAGGAATGCTGATGAAGAACTGATTCTTTTGAGTTGTGGTGTTAGCAATAAATATTGACTATACCACAATCTGGCAAATGAACAGAAATATCTGGTTTTTACAAAGTATAGTCAGAAAGTTCCTTAGAAGAGTTGATGGGTAGATTTGCCTTATATATGTTGGCCATATTATCAGGAGAAGCCAGTCTTAAGCGAAAGAAATCATGCTTGGTAATGTAGAAGGTCAGTGAAAAAAGAGAAAACTCTGAACAAGATGGATTGACAGGATGTCTACAACAGAGGGCTCAAACCCAGAAATGATCGTGAGAGTGGCACAATGCAAGTCTTTGTTTCATTCTGCAGGGCATAGTGTCAGTGTGCCTAGGAACTGACTCAACAACAAACAATAGCACAACATTTAATGCCAAATATCTGTGCACTGTGTGGATCATAACAAACTGTGACTGACTTTGAGAAGAATGGAAATCCCAAA
>NW_006399772.1:12295137-12296574 GCF_000299155.1 Elephantulus edwardii | reverse complement strand
TTCATCCACTTGTTCTCAGTTGAAAGTCTGAGTAACTTGTGCTGTCTCTTTCTATGCCTACCAGGAGGCAGCTACAAAAGTAAATTTTAAGGAACAACTCAAAAGAAGGTAACAAAAGGCATAATACATATTAATAAACCTGAAAATATCCAACCAACAGTCTATTATTATTCTTTACATCAAAAGAAAACACAGGAACTGAGCCTCAGAAGCAAAAGTGAAGAGAAAAAAAAATTATAACAACAGAACTTGAAAATTAGATGAAACATCAAAAGGCTGAAAGGGGTTCAAGCAGAGAAGTCAAAATATCCAGAAGGAAGCAGAAGAAATGAGGATGACAAGAGTTATAAATATGCGATGGGACCAGGCAATTGGTAGCTATATTCACACAGAATTAACATTATCCCATAATATGTTCTTTACTTTAAAAAAAGTCCTTCCTTCAGGCTTCACCTCTTCAGTTAAACACATAAAGTCCTTCTAATGGAAATTAATTTAATAAGTAGGTATTCAGACAGTCATTCACCAGAAATAAAACATTCTAACTGGTTAAAAAGAAAAAAAAAATTAGGGAAAGATTGTCAGAGCCTTGTGGAACAGTGGTTAAAGCATTCAGTCACTAATGAAAAGATTGAGGATTCGAACCTACCAGCTTCTCTGTGAGAGAAAGACGTAGCAGTAGGTGCAGCTTTACAGCACGGATACCCTTTGTGCTGTACAGCACTGTCCTTAAGGTAGATTTGAGTTGGAATTGACTTAGCAGTAGGGGGATTTTCGTTTTTAAGTGGTAGATGAAAAAGATTAACTTCTAGAAAAGGGTCATTCCCAGATGACTCTGATGAATTTGTACATGATTTTTTTTAAATAGCGATTAAATGGAGACTGTCATAGGAGTTTGTAAAGTTGTAAAATTTCTTTCCCATTAGGAGAGCCAACTGCTCCATATCTTTTGTTACTTCAGATTTCAGGCAAATCTAAAGAAAGATTCACAAAATGTTACCAGGAAGATTGAGCAAGACATTACACAGTTTGGTACTAGGTTATTATCCACATTGCCCCTAAAGAGTACACAGACAGTAAACTCCAAGGAAAAGCCCTTGACAAGACAGGTTGACACAGTGTAGCAAGGGACTCATGTGTGTCAGAGATGGCAAGAACGGCACAGGATAGGGCAGGTTTCAGATTCATTATTCATAGGGCAGCTATGAGTTGTACTCGACTCAAAAGCACATAAGAACATATGCCCATTATTCACTCCTAGAAACAGTGCCCAGAACACAGACATTGAAAGAAAGCAAGTCAGGATTTGAATGCCTCCACAAAGCTATTTGTAAAACTTAGTTCACTAATTAGATGTGTCTTCCATGATGTCTTACATACTTTCCTTATTCATTATTCAGTATTTAAGCAGAGTGAAGACTCGCATTGTTGCCAGCC
>NW_006399772.1:12279496-12295037 GCF_000299155.1 Elephantulus edwardii | reverse complement strand
GAGCTGGAGAAGAGTATTCAGTGTACCAAGGGCTGCTAAGAAAATGAACAGGTTCAGCCTGCAGAGGGTTAAACCTGGCTGCTCCTTGGAGGCAAGGATTCTGAAGCTCCGTCTCACATACTTTGGACATGTTTCAAAGAGAGACCAGTCCTTGGAGAGGAACGTCATGCTTGGGTAGGTGGAGGGACAGCGCAGGAGGGGAAGACCTTCTATGAGATGGATTGATTCAGTGACTGGGGTAATTGGGATGGGTGTGTTGGAGACAGTGAGACTGGCACAGGACAGAGCAGGGTTTAGAGCAGTTGTAAATAGGGTAGCTGTGAGTTGCAAGAAACTTGATGGCACATAACAACAACAACAAACCTTCTAAGTAAGGAGTCATGTGATAGTGCAGCATTAAGTGCTCAAAAGGCTCACCAGAGCTTTGGCAATCTGGACCCACGAGATATTCCATGGCAGAAAGATAGGGGAATCTGCTTCCATAAAGGTTACAACCTTGGAAAATTTATGGGGCAGTGTTTCTCTGTCCATAAGGGTTGTTATGAATCAGATTTAACTAGACTGCAAGGAGTTCTTTTTCTAAGCACAGGTAATATAAAAGCTCAATCACAGAGGATGGGAGCTCTGGTGAGCAAGTAGGAAAAATGTTGCCCTGTAAAACCAGCAGCAGGTAGTTCGAATCTACCAGCTGCTCCTCCATGGGAGGAAGATGGACCACATTCTCCTATATAGTTTAAAGCCTCTGAAAACCTGCTCGAGGGTCACCTATCAGTGGGTTCTGACTTCATGGCACATTAATAATATCAACAACTTAAATCAGAATAAACACGATTTTGGGGAGTTATTTTCTAATCACAGCACAGGTAATTTAAAAGTTTAGTCATAAAGAATGTTTTTCTTGGCATTGTTCACATTGGAGTGGCAAAACACTATTTTTCCTGGTTAACTTTGACCTCCAGTGCGGCTTTAGCAGTATTTGCCTATTTATGCTTAATTATTAAATTGCAGCCTACTTTGTTCTCTCCCCCCCCAAAACAAAAGTGTTCTGTGAAGCAACTGTCCCCAGCAACATGCTGGGTGTATATAGTCTTCTCTGTGAATTAATTTCATTCCAATTGTAATACACAAGGCTGTCTCCTTTAAGAGCTACAGCTGCTACTTCTGATTCTGTTCTGCTACCATTACTTTTTATATTGCTTCTACAGTTGTCTCTTTATAATTACACAAATATGCATTAAATTGCACAAGGGCCTTGGAAAAGCCTCGGTACAACAGGGGAAATTTACAATCATTTAAATTTCTGTATTTGGTGCTTCAACTCATTTCATTCTGGGGACTCATTGTCAAGCTTACTAACCTATTACTTCACCTTGACTTTTCCAAAAAGTTCAAGGACAAGGTCTTATTTTATTCCTTAGGGTTGGTGGCTACATACTTTAGGGTCCTTACCACTGATCTTATAACTAAGACCATTGTCTTCACAGGTGACTTCCACACTTCTCAAAGGAAATAATTCACTTATGATTCATAATTTCAGTAGTGGAATTTCCCTGATGACCATTTTGGCTATATGGCCAGTTTCCAAATTGAACACTCTGGATCTACCCTAATCTTTCTTTTACACAACTTTATTTCTTTTGGTCTGAAAATGAACTGACATTTTGGAGACTGGAGCTTAAAATTGCCTACCACAAACTTTACAATTCACATACAAATAAAGGCCATATTGTTAAAAGAGTTCTTTCTAGAATTTCAAAACTTGCTAGTCTAATACAAGGTTTATGCTTTCCTGTTGAGGTTAGATGGCACAAACGAAATACTTAATCCAATGGTTTTGTCTGTCTCAAGCCTTGAAGGCTACCGTTATGTGTTTCAAATGTGCCTGTGCATTTTATGACATCTCCTAAAATCTATTAGTCTTGGTAGCCTCGACCCAGTGTTCTGTCTAATACTGTTTGGGTTAATCTGTTGCTGCTGTTGTTGTTGTCATTGTTGTTACATGTTCTTGGGTCAGCTCTATAGTCTCACAAACCCATGTACAACAGAACAAAACCCCACCCAGTCAATCATGCTCCATCCTCACAATCTCGGCTCTGCTCAAGCCCACTGCTGCAGTCACTGTACCCGTCCACCTCAGTGAGGAGTTTCCTCTCTTTCACTAACCTCTTCTTTACTTTCCCAACCAAGAATGAAGTTCTTCTCCAGAGACTAACACCTCCAATAATACAAAGTACATGAGGCAGTCTCACCATCCTTGCTTCTGAGGAACATGCAGGCTTCCCTTCTTTTAAAGCAAATGTATCTGTTCTCTTGACAGCTCAGATTATACTCAATATTCTTAGCCACCACAGTAATTTAAAAACATCCAAAATTTTGAAAGGAACACAGTTAAAATAATAAGTCCATTAAAATCCATTATGATCAAAGAAAAACAAGTGTAGTCGACCAATTAACATGAAAGGGCATTCAATGTTCCTTGAAAGAGAGGCAAATAAGGCAAGAAGCTGCACTGCATTCCCAGAGGTACGTGATTCGAAATCCACCAGATGCTCTGCTGGAGAAGGAGGGACAATCTCCTCCTGAACCAGTCAGATCTGATTTGACGGTACATGCATAAAAAATAATAAAATAAATTTTTTTAAAAAAGAAAGGCAAATAAAAATATTTTAACAGATTTATTTAAAAATGTAAATATTCTGTAAAATTAAGTCATTTCCTTGATTTTCAATCACTAGAAGGATTTATAAAACCATCAAAAAGGCAATAACAAAGTGACTGGCTTGGTAGATCAAAACCCACCTTTGGATTTTACATATACATATACAAGCTTATTCATTTTTTTTCTTTGAAAAACCCAGCCTAAAATAATTAGATTCACAATAAATCCATCTGAAAATGCTCCAAGAAAAATGTTGTGTGTATATATAAAGATAATCATTACAGGTTGTCCACTGTATCAAGACATTTACTAGCAAAACTAAAGCAAAAAGTGAATGTCCATCAATGGCAAGAATGGAGGATGCTAAAAGAGCAAACTCTGTAGTACAAAGGACTCAGGTTAACTCAAGGATCATTTGCTGCTGTTTGACCTTAAGCACTTTGTATAACCTCTCTGTTTTTAAGTTTCATTATCTGTAAAGTAGGACAAACAATAATCTCTAGGTCCTTGGGTTATTATGATAATTTAAAGACTTAATATTTATGAAGTGCTAACACTAGTGTCTGGCACATAGTATGTGCTATTTAAATGTAAAATAAGTGAAATAAAGTTGATGACTAATAAGTCCATATGTCCTTGTAATAGAGTGCAATACAAGAAATAAAAAGGAAATTATAAATATGCCAACTTTTGACTAGGGCGGGGGGATCAATACTCCTAACCCTTGCATTGTTCAAGGGTCAAGCTTATAATAATACTGAAAATGCTGAGTGGGGAGGAAATGAAATTGCAGAATGGCAAGATCTAATAAGATACCAATTACAGGGAGGAGAGAGGAAGACTTCTGCAATATTTAAATGCAGGATGATTCTACAGAACACTATTTTGACACATTTGTGTCTAATAGGGGAAACATATCAGTAATCCATTAGGCAATATTTATGGAAATTTAAAAAGAGCCTCCAATTTTTTTACTCCTCTTCCATTGAAAGATAAGGTCTTTCTTTAAATCCTTATTCTGTCAGAACTTCTTCAAAAGAACTTCATGAATGACAATGGACCAATTTCTAGGCTTAGAAGATAAGAAACTGTGAGCATTAGTTTCTAGCTTCTTAAGAAACTTACTCATAGAACCCAGAGAATATGCAATGAGAGATCCAACACCATACTGAAGAGATCATATATTGGTGGTCTGTCAATAGTCTCAGCTAAGATCGAATGAATGCAGAACTGACAACAGAAACCAAACATGTGAGTGTGTGCTTCCTTTTGATTTCTCCTTTGAGCTCTAGGAAGAAGGAAGTAAGGCAAGACATCACTGCCTTTACTGGAAACTGGCAATTTTATGCCATCAAATTGTAAACTTGTTGTTAGATGGTAATAAATAACTGCAACAATACATATTCATTTCCTATCATTTGAGTACTTGGTCTACTTTCAGTGAATGACAGTAACTTCGTAGCCAACTCTGTTTCTCTGGTAAACGAGATGCCTACCTCATTTGCAGACGAAGCCAGTCAGCCCTAAAGCTGTTGAGAAAAGTGAGTTCTGCATCTTGGTTTACTCTGTGGTCTCTCTTTAGGTAGCTTTGGTGATGAGCTATAGGGACTTGCACTGCTCAAGGGTTCTTCAATGATCTAAATCCATCAGCAAGCAGCTAGGTGGGGAAAAGACAAGGTCAGGTTTGAAGGTGTTCTCTCATGGAGCAGTTAGTGGGTTTGAATTCAGTCTGAGTGATGTTCTAGTGTTGTGTAAAAGGGAAGTAGTGACACAGAGGTAAGAATAATAGTCATGTAACAACAGAAATATGCTGCAGTTGTAAATCAAAAGATGTCTATTGACTATACCTGTAGCTAAGGATAAAGGATCTTCCCTTAGACTGTTTGATGAGCATATGACCTTGCTAACACTCTGAATTCATACTTCTATCTTCCATTACTGTGGGAAAATAAACACCCATTGTGTAAAGTTGCCTCCTATCTAGTGTTTTTTTTACAGCAACCCTATGTAACTAATACATTGTGTATGTGTGGGTTCTCATATACTTTCTCCGCATTAACAATGTCTAGAGGCACGTGTAAGAAATTGTTGGTTATGGTTAATAGTGGTTACTTCTGGGAAGCCTGGGAAAAAAGACTTTGTGGAAGCAGATGATCTGTGGGAAGGGTGGGAAATTTTTATTTTTAAGTTCATATTTCTTAACAAGCAAATGTATTATGTAATGTAAATTTAAAATCAATTTTAAATATATGAGTCCGATCAAAAGCATGAAGTTTACAACTCCACTTCTTGTCTTCCTCGAGGATAGCAAGCATTCAGTCCTGGCATGGTTTCCTCTCATCCTGTTGGGAAATGACAAGACCAGACAGTGGGCTGGCAAGATTCATTTCTAACATGGAATGGTTATAAAATGGCAAATACTTCCACTTTTCCTTGATACTGTTTAGCTTCAAAGATTTCTGTGTCCTAAAATAAATATAACAAACTTCTCTCTGGAGCTTATGCAACTTGGACACGTTTTAAGTATACAGTAGTCATTTGTGAAGTATGTATCTAAAGGTGAACATCAATATTGTGCTTGTGATAATCCTTTTTCTTCTCTTGCTATCTCAGAGCCATCCAGGAAATGCTCTCTCATGTTCAAAGCAAATTACTGCTGGGGAAAAGAAATGCACTATTTTCAGTTAACTCAGCTACCAGCAAGTGCCAAGTACATTTGAAGGCAGAATGTTTCACAGCAGAGGAAGTTAAGTACAGCGCTGAAAAGCAGCCGCGAGATCACCAAGAGAATCTACACAATTCTCTGGGTGTATAAAAACATGTAGGCAGACTGTACATGTTTATTCAGGGCAAAAGCACCATCAGTGTGCAGAGCTTCGCTTTATATATCTCACAACATGCCCTAGAGAATAGCCGAGGCCTGAAAAAGACAGAATGAAAACACGCATGCTTCCAACTGTCAAAACAGGCAGTTGGGCAACTATATTAATCACTGTCTTAAAGCCTTGCCACATATTCTATTTCAAAGGTACTCAGTTTTTCCCTCTGTGGAAAGGGATATGTTGTTGTTTGTTGTTATGTGTCATCGAGTCGCCTGCGACTCATAGCGACCCTATGTACAACAGCCCTAAACTCCGCTCTGTCCTGTGCCATTCGCACTGTCTCTGACACTCCCATCCCAATTATCCCAGTCACTGAATCAATCCACCTCATAGAGGGCCTTATAAACATATATATTGTTGTTGATGTTAAGTGCTATAGCGCTATGACTCTGAGGGACCCTGTGAACAGCAGACTGAAATTTTGCTCTATCTTGTACCATCCTCACAATCTCTGCCATGTTCAAGGTCACAGTTGCAGTCATTGTCATCATGTCAATGCATCTCTTCCTCTCTTTCTCTGAATCTCTGCTTTTCCAAGAATAGTGCCTTTTCCCAAGGACTGGTAGCTGCTGACAATACGCCCAAAGTATACGAGGCAAAGTTCCACCACCCTTTCCTCTAAGAAACACCCTGACCGCACCTCCTCCAACACAGAGTTGTTTGTCCTTGTGGCAATCCTTGGGATATTTCAATACTCTTTGAAAGTAAAATGCATTGTTGGCCTCCCACATATTGAATTCTCAAAAACACTGTCATCCTCATTTAGGGATGATGAGCTTCTTCTCCACTGAATGTCTCCTGAGGTATTAACAGGAAATAGCAGCCTGTTTGCGTGTGCATGGGTGAATGCGTGTACACATGGACATGTAACATAGACACTCGGGGCACGCTTACACATGTTCTTTTTATGATATACGTGCACATTCAACAATAAAAGGGAGGAACAAGTCTCCCGAAGAACAGAGCAAAAGCCTGAAGAGGTCAGTAGAGAGAAGCAAAGCCTGCTAATTACCTTCTTAATTTCTACTCATTTTGCTCTGAACTACTAACTGAACTCATTTTCTAAGAAAACAGTAATCCAAGCACATATACATTTAAGGATGTGGTTTAGGTTTTTAAACTACCTTGTTTTGCTAACTGTGGCCCGCCCTGCTCCAGATCCATTCTCCTAGAGTGATTAACTTAGGAAATGCATGATGACACACTAGATTCCAAGTACAAATGCTGATTCACTTAAATAAGTGAGTAATTTCTGTCGTAAGTAGTTTGAATGCAAATGATCCATTTTATGTTTCATTTCTATGTCTTCTCTTAGGAGAAATATGCATATTATTTCATAGGGAGAAGGAGAAAAGACGACTTAGAATAATAACATCTCACACAGGGAAAAAACCCTCCTGTACTTTTTTCCGATTGTACAGCTGTAAAGGACATCGGAAATGAGCCCTTCCAGCCTCCATATTTTACAGATGGCAAACTTGAGTAAGGCACAATTAAGCTGCATCAGCAAGACTGTGTAGCTCATTAACCCTAAACCTAGGACCAATGTCGTCCTAACTTATAGGCCAGTGGTTCTTACACTTGTGAAGACTGAAGCAGAAACACCATGGCATCTTCAGCAAAAAGTTCATTCAAAAGTGTTTAATACTCCAAAAATGGAAATACTTCTTCCATCAACATAAAAAAAAATAGAAAAAGAGCATTTAAAAAAGAAGAAGAAGAAGAAAAATCCTATAAAGGAGGGCTTAGATGGAGTTTCAAAGCGATTGCACAACTGATTGTTTTGACAGGATCTCAGCACGTTTTCATCCTCTGTATAGAATCTCTGGGGCATGTTGGGAAATACAGAAAGTACACTGATGACAGCATTACCCAGAATAGAGAACATTGTCTTCTCTACCCAGTTTTAATACACTCCAGAAAACTGCAGATTCTCTCCAACTCTGGTGATCCAGTGTTTCGTTGTTGCTGTTGTTATATCTTTCCCTAGTGTGTGTGTGGGGGGGAATGTTTGTTTTCAAAGATACTGACAGTTTCAAGCTTCAGATTTTACAATAACAACAGCAACGAAATGCGGGGTTTTTTTCCCAGGAAGCAATTTGCTTTTATTATGAAATTTTTCTAGATAACTCCTCATCCATCAAAACAAGCATATTTCCTTAGTGTAGATTCTTGGGAATTCTGATTTATTTTGTCAGGGAAGCAGCATTTTTTAATACAATATTTTATTTTAATTTTTTTAGATTTTTTTCAATCATTTGCCATTGCACTTTTTAACCCCTTGTCCTCCTTTCTCACTTTCCCCCATTTAATTTTTTTTTAAAAAAATTCATTTATTGTTGCACAATCTCCATAGGTTTCTAAGGCTGCAGTTTTTATGCCACTCTCTTCATGGTCTGAGGACATTTAGCACTTGGAGAAGACTGTTTCTACGCTCCTATGCAGTAGTTAAATGTTCCACTGCTAACTAAAAGGTAAAATAGTTCAAACCCTCTGCCCACTCCAGGAGAGAAAAATGTTGAGAGTCTGCTTTCATCAAGAGTGCAGCCTTGTAGTGGCAAGAAGCTGCACTGCAATCCCAGAGGAATGCGGTTCGAATCCACCACATGCTCTGCCGGAGAAGGAGGCGCAATATCCTCCTGTACCAGTCAGATCTGATTTGACGGTACACGCACACAAAATAATAATAAAATAAAATAAAAAAAAAAAAAGAGTGCAGCCTTGGAAGCAGCATTTTTGACGGCACCTGTGTTCTAGGGGAAGACCACATTTTCAGGAATACTACTTTGAAAAGAGCTTTATTAAACACTGATTTAGGTAAGAAGCAGACAAGTTCCTCTGAATAGGACAAGTAGAATTCTCTATTAGTGCTCACTAATTAACCTGCTTGATGTTGGGCAAGTATGTGATCTGTTCATTTACATGAAGCTCTCAGTTTGACAAGATGGAATCAAAGACAATTTCTTACAAAGAAGAATGCTGTCAAAGCTCTCATGAGAAGCTATAATGATCAATTACTCAGATTACTTTCAGGCTTAGGGAGCTCTGATGACTGAGTGGTCAGGAATTGTGCTGCTATCACAAAAGTACACAGTTCAAATCCAGAATCTGCTCAGTGGTAGAAAAAAATGGGCATTCTCCTTCTCTGAGATTAACTGTCTCTGAAAACCTGCTGGAGGGTCAGCTATGGGTCAGTTTCTACTTGATGGTACACAATGACAAGAAGTTTCAGGCTTGCCTAATGAAATCTGAATTGTGAAGCTCTTTTTTGCTCCAAATTGTCATCCTTTGTTGAAGAATAAATAATAAACAGCAACAGCTGATGATGAAAACAATTTTTCTTTTAGAATAGTTTTCCAGGGTGTTTGTCTCAAGATGAAATTGTTGCTGTTGTTGTTGTTGTTGTTGTTAGGTTCTGTCCAGTTGAGCATGACTCATAGCAGTCCTATGCACAACAGACCTGAACCCTGTCCTTCCTGTGGCATCCTTATCATCTCTGATACACCGAAAAAACCCATTGCTGAAGTCACTGTTCAATCCATCTTGTTGGATTTCTTCTCCTTTGCTGACCCTCCATTTTCCAAGTATGATGTCCTTCTCAAGGAATAGCCTCACCCAGCAAAATGCTCAAAGGATGAGAGACAAAGCTTTGCCATTTTTGCCTCCAATGAGCACCAAGGTGCACTTTCTCCAAGACATATGTGTCGGTTCTTTTAGCAGGCCATGGGATACTCAAGGGGCATTTTCTTGTCTACTGCGGAATAGATGGACCTCACGGGATTTTTCACCCAAGCTGGCCACTCATGATAACCTCAGATGTGTGGCCACTTTTGAACCTTGCCTCTCCACCTTCTTGGGACAAAACCACACACCTGCACCTCCAGTCCCCACAGGGCCACTGCACAGTTCTATCAACAGTATTTTGAAATAGCCCTTTAAGTAGCTATTTTTAAACAAAAACCTTTTGGCCCCACTTTTAAGATTGTGTTGTCTTTTGTTATTTAATATGTTTACATTGTTGTTGTTGTTGTGTACCATTATTAAGTCAGAACCAACTCATAGCTGACCCTCTGGTAGGTTTTCAGAGGCAGTTAAAAGCACTGGAGGAGATTTCCCATCCTTCTTTGGCGGAGCAGCTAGTGATCTCGAACCGTATGCCTTTGGGATTGCAGCATAGTTTCTTGCCAGCGCTCCCCCTTATATGTGTCTAGTCACCAATTTAAAAATCTAAAAAATCTTAACAGCATACTCAAAGAATGTAATACTCAAAATGTTCTGTGCTTTCTGATGGCTTCTAATGGCATTTTAAATAGCTGGTTGTTTATTATTATTATTATTATTATTATTATTAATATTACTATTATCATCATCATCATTATTATATTTTCAAAACAGAGTTGGGAGAGTCTTTCCTTTGAAGTAAAGAAGTAATGTTTTTAAGTGAAAAAAGAAAAATTCAGATTAAACTTCATCTTTTATGCTGTGGAAGCAAAATCTCAAATGCTCACACTCAAGAGAAGAATGAAGCAGAGACTGAAGCCAGAAGAGAAGGGAGGGAAAGCGGCTAAGAAGCTAAGCTATTGCACCATCATTATAGTCGTAAAGCTACTGCACAGTCATGAGAGCCGTAAAGTACTGCACAGTCATGAGAGTCGTAAAGTACTGCACAGTCATGAGAGTCGTAAAACTACCGCACAAGTACTTGCCTGGAGTTGACCGTAGTCAAGGAGTTACCTGTAGTCATAGTTCACAGCATTTAGCACTACCTGACTTCCTGAAGGAGATTAGCTAGAAGTCATTTGGCCCCAAGGGTTAGCACAATTTTGCAAGTCAAACAGACCACAATTTAATCCGACTTCCTGTGGCTTTGTATGACTTTGGTAATTATTATATCTGCTCTTCTCCACTCTACACTTTTTAAATGGGGTGATGTTTCCTACCCCTAGAGCTACAAAAATGATAATAGACATGTGAGATTTCTATGATGGCGATTGTCTTTGCCTGAAAGGAAAAGAGAATGGGCGGGGCCATACATGGCTGGGAGCTCACCTCAGGCATCTGTAAATCAGTTACTGCAGCTCCCTATAACTAGCGTATCTTTTTACAAATTCAGCACAATTTCCAGGGAGAAATAAACATCTCTCCATGAATATGAACATATTACATATTATTATCTGTCACTTAAGAACTGTTGTAAAAAATGTGGTTATATGTTTGGAATATTATGCGTCTTTATGAAATAACACTCCAATCAGCATTTGCTTACTGAAGAAGGCCCATTATATCCCACACTGAGGAAAATTCAAAGACATTGAAGGCACAGCTACTGCACTAAAAGAGTTGAGAACTGACTAGGGAGCAAAACAGATGTAAAGTTTCAGAGCCATTAAAAAATTTAAACAACAGCTCAAGACATAATAGGAAAGATTTCACAAGCAGTTGATTAATTTCCAGATGAATTGCACTGACAATAATTATGATATTAATTAAAAAAGAGAAAAATCAGGTTCGTTTAAAAGGGGGAGTTTTGGAGCAGAGATTGGAAATTTAAACTAATCTGTTGGCCTACTTAATTTGGCACTTAGTTGTTTTCATTTCTTTTTCCATAAATTGCCACCCTTCCAAATGGGATGAATAATATCTAGAATCCAAGGAAACCTCTCCAGATTAAATTGGTTATCTTGGGAATTTGAGGGACATGGAACAGAAGAGGACTCCCAATTATATAGTCTTTACTTTGTGAGTTCATCCATTTGTGAATAGAATCTTCTTTCTGGGCATCTCACATTGAAATGCATTCCCTGCCTTTCCTGTTGTCAAAAATTCTAGTCAACAACCTTAAAGAGACTCGCTGTTTCTTGAGCGACCAACAGTAATTAAAATCATCAGGGGAAAATCCAGCAGTTCCTCCACCCCAGTGATTATCAGCGGAGATTGAGCTTCGCGGGCTGGTCACTTCGTACTGTGCGCAGGCAGGTAATTAATGTCTCACATCTGTAAGAATCCATAGGGACAAAGCGCTGACAAGAAAATTCTCATTTGAGACATTTTAGCAACTGGGCAAATTAATAAACAAGTATCTTAGACTGATTTCTGAGGTGTTCTCTGACTGCAAAACAGCGAAATAAATAGGATAGAGCTTTGTTTACAGCCTATAAGCTCCTGTTTAACACCATTGTCTTGGTAGAACAGGAGGTCTGGTGATGCAGTGGTTACAATGCTTAGCTAGTAACCAAAACGTCAGCAGTTCAAACTCCCTAATCATTCTGCAGAAGAAACAAGTGGCAGGCTGCTTCCATAACAATTGCTATCTTGGAAATCCTTTGGGAAAATTCTACTCCATCCCACAAGGTCACATGAAGCAGAATCGACAGCCATGAAGCTTTTTCTGGGTTTCTGTTGTTAGAAAAATATTGAAATGTTCTCATTTAAATATTCAGAAGCCTAGGATGGTTTGCTCTCCAGAATCATTGCTTTATCATGTGTTCTTGCCTCTGCTTATGGGACTTAATTGATATTTATGGCTAAAAGTAGCTTTCAAAGTGTGTTTTAGTCATTGAAAATATGAAACATTCTGTGCACCAATCTGCACATCCAACGGATTTTTTCCATACAATATTTCTAAGATCTATCCACTCACACTGTACCTTTTTCTGAGTTATTTGGCATATTTTACTATCTCAGCGTGCGGAGGGGGCATAGTAGGTAGGGAGTTGGGCTACTAATTCCAAAGCCACACCTCTCCAGGGATTCAAACCCTCCTGAAACTCTGAAGGAGGGAGCAAGATGGACGATCTCCTCCCACTGCACTTTACAGCCCTTGGGTTTACTATCTACAATGTCATTGTGATTGAGAGGCTCACTCATATCCACGCCATGTTCTAAGTGGTGATTTGGAATAGAAGGAGGAGATTTAAAAAGTCAAACTCATTGCTGACCCTCCAGCAGGTTTTCAGAAGCTGTAAATCGCATGGGAAGAGACTGTCCAGTTTTCTCCAATGGAGTAGTTGGTGGATTCAAAGGTACTCCTGTTTGGGTGGGTAGTACAACTCATTATCAAGAGGTAACCACTACATAAAACATTTCAACCTATGAAAATGGGGCTACCCTAAAGTATGATTACTTCACTAGAGAGCTTCAAGGTGTTCTATGCGGTTATTATGTGCCATTGAATTGGAACTGGCTTACTCTCCAGCAGGTCTTCAAAGGCAGTTAATTGCACTAAAGGAGATTGTCAATCCTTCTCTGGCAGAGTGTCTGGTGGATTTGAACTGTGTGTCTTTGGGATTGCAGTGCAGCTTCTTACCACTAGGCCTCAATTATTAACTGAAAGACTTGCAGTTCAGACTCATGCAGCAGTTTCATGAGAGGAAGACCTGGCTCTTTTATTGTTGTTGTTGTTATGTTCCATCAAGTCAACCATGACTCATAGTGACCTTATGTACAACAGCTCTGTCCTTGGTCTGTTTAGGGCCAGTTATCATTGTTTCTGACACACCTACCCTCATTACCCCAGTTACTGTGTCAATCCATTTCATCTAGGTTCTTCTTCTCTTGCACTGTCCCTCCACCCTTCCAAGCATAATGTTCTTCTCTAAGGACTGGTCCCTCCTGGCAACATGCCCAAAGTGTGTGAGATGGAGCCTCAAAATTCTCACCTCCAAAGAACAGTTTGGCTTCATCTTCCCCAGGACAGACCTTTTCATTCTCTTGGCAGTCCACAGTTTGTTCAATATTCTTCTCCTGCACCACAATTCAAAGGCACAAATTCTTCTTCCTCTTTGATCCTTGTCCATTTCTCTGATGCAGAACAGGTAATTGCGAAGACCATGGCCTGGATCAGGCAAACCTTAGTTTCTAGACTGACATCATTGCTCTTTTACGCTCTGGAGAAATCCCTGACAGAAGATTTTCACAATGCAATCCATTTTTTTTATTTTCTGACCGCTGGTGCCAACACCAATGATTGTGGAAACAAGCAAGCTGAACTTGCTAACAAGCTCACACTGAAAATCTTCATTTTCTTGATTGAGCTTCAATTCATATTGCAGTCCTTGACCCTCTGCAGCAAATGCTTCAAGCTGCCTCAGTTATAGCAAGCAAGCTTGTTGCATAACACAGGTTGTTGGTGAGTCTTCCTCCAATCCTGGCTCTGAATTCTCATGAAAATTACAGTCATGGAAGTCTCATGAAGATGTATATGCTCTGTCCTGTAAGGTCTGTAAGAGTCAGAATCTATATGACACAAAACCAACCCCTTTAAACAAATATTGTCTCAATATATTGCACAGAGTAAATACTTGATTCATTCACTGAATATTAATCAAATCAAAATACTAACATCTGAAGTTTACTTTTAACATCATTTCTTGGTTATATTTAAATATAATCTGAAAATTTTTATTCTGTGATATTTAAGATAGATCATCCTTACCTACTGATACCCTTAAAATAAAATACAAACATATGTTCAGCCAAACCTAAAGAATATATAGACTAGTGACAGGTAAAGTTAGCCCAAGGGCTACCCGTCAATCTGCAATAAAATCTTTCCATTTGTAGAGTTTTAGAGGATGAGCAGCATGCCTGTTCTCTGGAATTTCTGCTACTTAGGGCTGTAATTAAACCTTGGATTGAAATATTCAGTTTTGTAGATACAAAGGAAAATTATGGAGTGCTGAGTACTATTGTTCTGCTTCACAGTGCTAATATTTTTCACTTACTTCGATATACCAAATATATAGATACACTTTCACAAAGGGCCAGTCCTTGGAAAAAAAATAACGTGTTAGGAAATGTGGAAGATTAGAGAAAGAGAGAAATACCTTCAATGAGATGGATTCACTCAATGACTGTAAAAATTAGCTGGAGCATGTCAGAGACTGAGCAGATGGCATGGATGGGGCAAGGTTCAGATCTGCTGTTCACAGAATCTCTATGAGTCCAAGTCAACTGGATAGCATATAGCAACAAGAAGATGTAGAAATAGGTAGGGATATAGATGACAGAGAGAGAGAGAGAATGAGAGAGTGAGCATGCCCGAGAGAGAGAGCACCCAAGAGGCAGCAAGAACAAGCGAGCTAGCTACCTAGAAGTACAAGTATAAGCACAGCCATGGGTATAAATATCTAATTCATTGACATTGAGTTTATCTGATTTATAGCAACCTTGCAGTGTTTGTTTCCAAGGCTGTAAATTTTAATGGAAGCAGACTGCCATATATTTCCCTCATGGTAGCTGGTCGGTTTGAACTGCTGACCTTTTGGTTGTCAGTTGAGCAATATGCTGCTGTGTAACAAGGGAGTCTTAAGCTGATCTAAGGAAATGAAGCAACAATAATGATGAAACTACTGGGAATTTACCGCAGATGTGGCTGTATTCTGAGCACTGTTAGAGAGCTTACCGAATGTGTCCCTGATGATGTATCATTTCTAAAGCTAGGATAGTGTTTAAATGAGATCCTACAGTTGGACACATCCATCTCTTTCAAACAAACAAAGTAGCTGTTATTAAATATAACACAACATGCTGGTATCGGAAAGAGTAAAAATGAGTATAACAGTTAACATTTTTAACAATTGATTAAGTAGTTTAAGTACATCAGGGTTTTAATATAAGATTCTAGTGGCTTTCATATATATATTTCTATGTAAATTAAATATTTTACACACAAAAAAAGTTTCATTTCCACTTAACTTTCACAAAATACCTACATTAGCAAAGCAAATCTAGCGTTAATTATTTGGTTTGCAGGGAGTCAAGCAGTGAGAGTGGCATCTTCACCAGACACCTTCCATGTCACTGTTGCTTTTGTTGTATACTGTAGAGGCCTGCGGCCCTCGGGCCAGAAGGGGAAACATAATCTACACAGAAGTTCTACAGGACACGTCACCTTCCCTTGGAGACAGCACAACTAAACTTAAGAGACACTGGTCAAAAGAAAAATGTCAGCAGTCAACGTTTTTGGAATCACAGAAGCCAAGAAAGCTTAAGATACAAA
>NW_006399772.1:12264161-12276250 GCF_000299155.1 Elephantulus edwardii | reverse complement strand
GAGCCGCTCAGCTGGTCAACTCAAACTTTGTAACTTTGGGTTCCCACAGCAACTCCTTACTAGCAGGCCACCAGAGATTATATAAAGCTCTGGTGGTGGTAGGTTAAGAATTGAACTCACTAAAAGTCAGTAGTTCTGACCCACCAGCAACGCACGAGAGAAAGAAGAGGCAGTTTCTTTCTGTTAAGACTTACAGTCTTGGACATGTGATGGAGGGTCACCGTGAATCTAAATCTGCTCTGAAGCACAGGATTTGGTTTTTTGTTTTCTAAATGGTGCATTTCTAAGTCCTCACTGTACAATAATATAATATTGCCTTTGTTGTTGTTAGGTGCTGTTGAGTACAACTCCTAGTAACCTGTGAACCACCAGCACTGTCCTCTTCTGTGTAGTCCTCCCATTCTCTGACACCCCCAAGCCCCCTGTCACAGTCACTGAGTCAGTCCACCTGGTCAAGGATCTTCCTCTCTTTTGCTGTCTCTCCACTTTCCCAAGCATTATGTCCTTCTCCAAGAAATAACCTCTCTTACAACATGCCCAAAGTACATGAAACGAAGCTTCATCATCTTTGCCTCCAAGGAGCACTCTGGCTGCATGTTCTCCAAGACATATGTTTGTTCTTTTGGCCAGCCATAGGATCTTCAATGCTCTTCTCCTACATCACGGTTCAAAGGCATCAATTCTTCTTTTGCTATCCTGAGTCATTATCCAGCTCTCAGATGCATAGCAAGTGACTGAAAAGACTCAGGCACACTTTAGTCCTCAAACTGTCATCTTTACTCCTTAATAATTTGGAGAAGTCCCTAACTATAGACTTTCCCCGTGCAATATGTCTTCTGATTTTTAAAGCGCTTTTTAAAAAAAAAGCAAAGATATAACTTTAAGGACTAATGTACACTTGACTCATGCCATAGTTACCTCACAGGCACATGAAAGCTAGATAATGCTTTAGAAAGTCGGAATAATTGATTCATCTGAAGTATGACGCTGGCAAAGAATGGATTGTCTGAGGAAAGCACAAGCTGGTCTTGAAAGAAGAACAAGTAGAATGCTCCTTAGAAGGCGGGTTTGCTGGGCTTTGTCACATTTATTTCAGGCATATTCTCAGGAGGGTCCAATCCCTGGAAAAGGATGTTCTGTTGGGGGTGGGGGTCAGTAACCACCCCATTTACTGCAAGTCAAGAGCAGGTAGTTTATTCCTGCATACTGTAGAAAAGGAAGAAGGTAGATAAGAGTGGGAGAATCGGACAGACGGCAGGGCAGCTAAATTGGAGCTCCTGAAGGTTAGGTCTTCAGAAAGAATTTATTCAGGTTATTGAAGGTCCATTTACATCATGATGTGAAGAAAAAGGTTACTCAGATATATGGTTTCTTAGATAAGAGACTCTTTGATATGCGTTATGACCTCATGTTTTCATCTTTCTAGAGAGCAGAATATTCAGGGTATTTGCCTAGCACATATCCAGATAAAGTCATTTAGCCCAGAGTGGTAAGGCATGGAAGTATAAATAAAGTAGATTATAACTTGGTTTTTAGGAGCTACTTTGTTTTTAAGATGGTAATGTTATATGTACATAATCAAAGAGCTTTACTAGCAAGGTGGCTGAAACTTAGCATCTACAGCATAGAGGCTTCTGTGAATTGGCTACCGGCCATAGGATTTCAGAATCAGCTCAATATTCAACAACTGTTTCTGCCAGGAAATATGCATGGAAGTTTTATACTAAAGTAACTCTTAGTAAAGTTGTGGTGAGTAGAAAAGTGGAAGGCCCTCAACAACCTGGATTGAAACAGTGGCTTCAACGATGGGGTCAAACAAAGCAGTGGTTGTGGGGATGGGACACGACCAGGATGAAGCGGTGCCTCATTCTGTTGCACCAAGGCTCCCCGTGAGGAAGAGCTGACTCCACAGCACCTAACAACAACAGTTGTTAAAAACATCAGGTTTTATGTGGCATTTGGGATGATCAAGCAGCCTGTTGTTTGGGTATAGGAATGCTCAAAAGTCCCAGCAAATAGGGAATTGTGTTGCCCACACAAGGAAAGGTAAGTGGTTCGAATCCATCAACTGTTCTGCAAGAGAAAGATGGACAGTCTCCAGTCAACATGATTTACAGCCTCTGAACACCGACTGTAGGCTCAGCGATGAGTCAGGTCTGAGTCTCCAGCAATGTGTTTTTACTGTCTATTAGTAACTAATACAGAGATAGGACACATCCCTGGTGGATACCCTTCCCAATTTTGAACGATACACTGTTTCATTGTTCTGTTCCGATGACTGACTCCTAGTCATAAGCATGATCAAGTGTTCTGGGATTCCCATTCTTCTCAAAATCAGCCACAGTGTGTTGTGATCCACACAGTCAAAAGCCTTTGCATAGTCAATGAAACACAGATAGATATTCCTCTGGTACTCACTGCCTTCTGCCAAGATCCATGTAATACTAGCTATACTATCCCTAGTACCACGGCTTCTTCTAAACCCAGCATACACATCTAGTAGTTCTCTGTTGATATATTGTTCCAGTTGTTTTTTGATAATTTTCAGCAGAATCTTGCTTGCATGTTAAATTAATGGTATTGTTCAATAATTTCCACTCTCTGTCGAGTCACCATTCTTTGGGATGGAAACAAATATGGATGTCTTCCACTCAGTTGGCCATTTGGTTGTCCTCCAGATTTCTTGGCACAACTTGATGAGCGCACCCAGTGCAGCCTCTGTTGAAATATGGCAAATGGCATGCTGTCGATTCTTGGGGCCTTGTTTTCTGCCTATTATTTCAGAGCAGCATGAGCTTTTTCCTTCATCACCACAGGTGGCTGGACTCTATGAGAAGGAAAGTGGCATCATGATTGGAGGAAGACTCATCAACAACCTGTGTTATGCAGATGACACAACCCTGCTTAACCACAAATGAGAAGGACCTGAGGCATTTGCTGGAGAAGGTAAAAGACTGCAGCCTTAAATATGGATTGAAACTCAACATCAAGAAAACAAAGATTCTCACCACTGGGCCAATTGTCAGCAATATGATAGATGGTGAAGAGACAGAGATTGTTAACAGCTTTAGTTTGCTTGGTTCCACAATCAACATTCGGTATCAGCATCCAGGAAATCAAAAGATAAATTGCATTGGGAAAGTCTGCTGTCAGAAACCTCTCCAGAGTACTGAAGAGTAACGATGTCAGTCTGGAGATTAAGGTGCACCTGATCCAGGCCACAGTCTTCACAATTACTTGCTATGTATCAGAAAGATGAACAATGACTAAGGATTAAAGGAGAACTGATGCCTTTGAGGTATAGTGCTGAAAAAGAATACTGGCTATATAATGAACTGCTAGGAGGGAAAACAAAACAATTTCTTCCTAGAGAGTGTGAAAGCAGGCTGTTACTTGGAGGCAAGGATTCTGAAGCTTCATCTGACATACTTTGGACATGTTGCAAGGAGAAACTAGCCCTTAAAGAAGGACATCATGCTTGGGAGGGTGGAGGGACAGCACATGAGAGGAAGACCCTCAATGAGATGAACTGATTTAGTGACTGGGGTCATAGGGGTAGGTGTGCCAGAGACAATAAGTTTGGCACAGGATAAAGTAGGGTTCAGAGCTGTTGTACATAGGGTTGCTATGAGTCAAAAGTGACTCGATGGCACATAATAACTATTTGTAACTGTTAGTTTGCTTTACAATATTTCAACTAAAAAAAATTTCATAGAACACTCTGATAACAGCAGAAATGTATATAGTCACAGGACTCACAGAACCAAGAAAAACATGATCAAAGTTAAAACAGCTCTAGAATATGCGTTCCTGGTAAAGCAGTTAAGTCTCTAAAGCTCAAACTGTGCTACTTGTTCTGGATTTGCTTCACAAACGTGTGTTCCACTAGTTATTTTTCTACCTCCTATCTAGGTGAACTGATATAAATCGCTTTGCATACCAGGGAGCACCAAGAGAACAAATAGGCCTGTCCTGGTGAGGGTGAAACCAAGTCTCTATCAGAGTCAAGGATTTTGAAGCTCTGTCTCACATACTATGGGCATGTTGCCAGGAGGTACCTACCAGTCCTTGGAGAAGGACATCATGCTTGGAAGGGTAGAAGAACAACATCACAAGAGAGATGGACTGACACAGTAATTGGGGTAATGAGGGGGTACATGTGTTGGAGATAGGACTCAGAGCTATTGGTTGCTTTGGGTGACAGGCGACTTGATAGCATATAACAACAACATTCTAAGACAAAGGCCAAAGACCAATTCTTGTTTGTCTTCCCATCTTGGCTTTAAATTGGTGAGTCTGTCACTACCAAGGACCTCAAAGAAAGTACTTCAGTCGCCGCTCACATGCTTACCTTGAAGATGGAGAATATAAAAGCATTCATTCAGTGGACCTGGAAGTTACTGGATAGTTTGAGTGGAAATACCCAAAGCTAAGAAAGTAATGTTCCAGCTCCTGAAATCTTTACTTTCATTTTTCTTCTAGGTATAAACAATGTTGTAACTTAAAATAGTTCTAGCCCTAGTGATTTTGCATTTTGGTTCATTGTACAAAGATCTGACATGCAATATTATTCTTCTTACATTTCCATAGAATGCTGGTCACATCCCAGCACATCCTCACCTCAGGTCAGACGCTACTGAAAAACAAAATAGACGAACATTGGGCAAGAAACCAGAAATAGGATGGAAAGTAACCCTAGCCAAAGATTTGAGTGCTGACAGCCAGACGACAGCTGATCTGGGGCAAGGAGAGGACAAGTGAGAGGCCTTCAGCTTCCTTAATGCCTGGTCTCAAGATAAGATAATGGTTCTCAAGTTGTTAACTTTACAAAATGCATCAGACATTGGTGTTCATGTGTTCATAATGTCCCTAATTGAGTGTCTTAGTATCACATTTTATGTTACCTATCCTATATATGCACTGCTTACATGCTTGTAACTGTCTCTGACACATTCAATTTCATATAAAACCACATTAGCAAAGTCAAAGTCCAAATGTCCTCTCCTGTGAAGACTTTCAGCATGTTTCCTACAGCAGGTGATTATACGTCACACATATGCAAAAGCATAGTTCGAAACCCAGGAGCAGACATCAAATCCTTCTTTTCTCTGTTATGGTTAGGTGGCATAGAGTCTAGTTCAACTGATAGTGACCCTCTGAAGAGCCACCCTGAACCATACCCTATCCTGTGCCATCTCTGACACATTAGAGCTTATTGCTGAAGTCACCATGTTAGTCTGTCTCGTAAGGGTCTTCCTCTTCTTTGCTGACCATCCATCTTTCCAAGCAAGACGCCCCTTTCCAAGGAATAGCCTTGCTTAGCTACATGTGCAGATACAAAAGACAAAGCCTTGTTGTCTTTGCCTCCAAGAAGCACTCTGGCTGCACTTTCCCCAAGACATATCTATTTGTTCTTTTTGGGATACTCCGTACTCTTCTCAATGTGGATATTTACAGCACCACAACTCAAAGGCACCAACTCTTCTTCTGTCATCCTTATTCATTGTCCAGCTCTCTGATGTGTAACAGCTGATTGAGAAGACCATGGCCTGGATCAGGCACACTTTAGTCTTCAAACTGACATCATTGCTCTTCAGCATTCCAGAGAAGTCTCAGATAGTGGATTTGCCCAATGCAATTACATCTTCTGATTTCCTGACTGCTAGTACTGAGGTTGATGGTTAATCCAAGCAATATTCAATTGTTGACAGCTTCAATCCTTTCTCCATCCCCTGAAAGTCTTGATGCCTGGAGCAGAGGTCCGTGGGTAAAGGGGAAGCAGGTAAGGCCCTGAAGGGGATGCACAGGCCCAGGGCGGAGATCTGCAGGCAATGAAGAGGGTGGCTGTGACTCCTCAATCTTTTCCATACACAGTCCTTAATTCTGGTTTACTATCCCCTTCATTTGCATTGTCGCTGCCTCCTAACTCACCTCCCTTCTCTTAACAGGGCCCTTTTCATTCAGGCCAGGCTCTGAAAGGATATCCACAAGAGCTGGTTGATATTATATGATATCATATATGGTTGGTTAAAATAGATATAACCATATCATTCTGTTGTTGCTGTTGTCATGTGTCATCAGGTTGCCTGCAACTCACAGCAACCCAACGTGCAATAGCTCTGAACCTTGCCCTATTCTGAGCCAATTTCATTGTCTCCAACACCCCAATCATCACTGTGTCAGTCTCTCTCATCCTGTGTTGACCTTCACTCTCCAGAGTATGATCTCCTTCTCTGAGGACTGGTCTCTTCCGGCAACATGCCCAAAGCATGTGAGATGGGGCTTCATATATTGTTTAAGGAAAATGTTCTTATGACTGTGATTCCCCTGCAATTACATGTAGGTCAGATTAAGATAAATGTGGTCATGGATAATCAACACTCATGGAAGCAACAGCCAGTGAATAAAATGACATGTTGCTTTGGGAAAGCCTACTGCCACAGCCCTCTTTCAACTACTGAAGAGCAAGGAGGTCACGTTAAAGACTAATGGGTGCCTATTCCAAGCCATGTGTGCTTTCAATTGCTTCATATTCATATGAAAGTAGGACAATGAAGAAGGGATACCGAAGGAAAATGGATGCCTTTTTTCCCCCTTATTTGCTTTTCAAAAACAATTTTTTATTATTATATACAGATTCAAGAAGTTTTCAAACATATGAAAAATGTTAGGAAGTAACAAAATAAACAGGGCAGGTTAGAGAAAGAAACGTGAGACAAAATCTTGAACAGGATGAGTGTTCGACGATGCAGTCTATCTTCCCACAGTAACATATTCAGTGGGCACTCCCTCCTTCAGATAGCAAGGTCCTTATGCTTTCTCTCCTTTTATCATGAGCACTAATATCTTTATTAGTCAAAATAGCAAATCAATCATTACTGTTGTTTGTATGTGCTGTCAAAGTGATTTTTGACACATGGGCATGCGACTAGAAAACCTCACAGAGAAATGGATGCCTTTGAGATGTGGTGTTGGTGAAGAAATTTGTACACAACATGGACTGCCAAAAAACCAAACAGACATACTTGAAAGAAATCCAGCCAAAGTGCTCCTTATATGGAAAGGATGGTAAGATTACTTTGGGTGTATCAGCAGAGGCCAATCCCGAGGATACAATACTTGGAAAAGTTGCTGGTTCAAGAAAACAAGGACTGACACAGTGAGTGTGTAGCAGAGATTGTGACGATGATGCAGCATTGGTCATGGCCTTGTTCTGTGTACAGAGGGTCCCTTTGAGGGGGAGCTAATGTGAAAGCACCTAACAACAAAAGCGTGATCCACCACAACCTCCTGCCAGATTATTTACAAGCGATAGCTTCTGTGCCTTTCTATCCAGCAGCCGACACTTTATTCAGATGCTCCTCGCCAATTATCAAGGACTGGGACTGTTAGATCCAGTCCATTTCTTCCCGACACATTACTCCTCTAAGCAGGAAACTTGCTGGGAGGTGAGACTTTCCCAGAATCCCCTTGATCCTTGATGCTTAAGACTCTTCCTACCTATATGTTTTTGTTGTGGTTGTTTTTTTTTGGTTTTGGTTTTGTTTTTGTTTTTTAATGAATGTCAAACATTCATTACAGTCAGTCTGTAGGCTCTCTCTGGCTAGTCTTGTTCCTTCTTTCTCTTTATATTGACCTCTGGTGCAGTAGATTGAAAGCGAAACTACTAACTAAAAGGCCAGTGTTTCAAATCTCGCAGCAGATCACAGGAGAAAAAATGAGGCAGTCTCCTTTCCTAAGGATTAACAGTCTTAGACATCTTTCTACTCTGTCTTCTAGGGTCTCAATGAGCTATAATTCACTTGATGACAATGCATGTTCCTCTTTATCAATTCCTGTAGTATCCTTTCTAAGTCCAACCATAATTTTCATATTTTTATTGGTATGCATATAATCATTCCTATACATTATGTTTAATTCATGTAACAGTTGTGTTTCTGAGGGGTTTTTTGTGTGTGTATGTTTCACACTTTTCTTAATTGACATTATGTTTCATGTTGTTGTTGTTGTTATGTGCCGTCGAGTCGTTTCCGACTCATAGCGACCCTATGCACAACAGCTCTAAACCCTGCTCTATCCTGCGCCAACCGCACCGCCTCTGACACACCCATCCCGATTACCCCAGTCACCTAATCAATCCATCTCATAGAGGGTCTTCCCCTCCTGTGCTGTCCCTCCACCCTCCCAAGCTTGATGTCCCTCTCCAAGGACCTGTCCCTCCTGGCAACATGTCCAAAGTATGTTATACGAAGCCCCAGAATCCTTGCCTCCAAGGAGTAGCTTGGTTTAATCCTCTCCAAGATGAATCTGTTTGTTTTCCTGGCAGTCCATGGTACATTCAGTACCCTTCTCCAGCACCACAGCTCAAAAGCATCCACTCTCCTTCTGTCCTCCCTAGTCATTGTCCAACTCTCTGATACATAACAAGCGATTGCAAATACCATGGCCTGTATCAGGCGCACCTTAGTCTCCAGAGAGACACTGTTGCTCCTGAGTACTTTAGAGAGGTCCCTAACAGCAGACTTTCCCATTGCGATATGCTTTTTGATTTCCTGACTGCTGGTGCCAAGAGTGTTGACTGTGGAGCCGAGCAAACTGAAACTGTGAACACTCTCAATCTTTTCGTCATCCATCCTGACGCTGCCAATTGGTCCATACAATTCCATATATTGTGTTTTATAAAATTTATCACTACTGGACTATGCTCATCATTATGCTGTCTTATAACAAGTCTTTTGCATACCTAATTCCACTTTGCTTCTACTTCTTGAAGGACTCAAAGTAACAGAACACTTTCCATTTGTCATCCTATCATCTCTTATAGGGTTGTTGTTGCTGTTGTTGTTGTTGTTAAGTGCTGTCAAGTTGTAGACGACTTATAGCGACCCTATGAACGAAATACCTGAACACTTTTATAACTTCCATCATTTCTCCAAGTTCATAGAGTTTCCAGAGGCAAGCTATTTCAGAAGTAGATGCCACTCCTGCTATCAAGCTTGTTTTAATTGGTGATCTCTACCAAACACTGTCCACCATGGGTAACCATTATCGCATTTGACACATCAGTGTCACAGTGTTTAGCAGTATGATAAAGATCATTACAAAATCTTTCAAATTGTTCTTGCTCTTGTTTTGTTAGGCACCATTGAGTAGACTTCTGCTCATACTAATTCCAAGTGATGGAATAGAATGGTCATCGGGATGTTCTAGTCTATAATCATAATAACAAATTGCCATATCATTCTGCCTCCCTACTACTGTGGAATTACCACAGTGAGTTTAAACCATGAACCTTTTAGTTAGCTGTGGGGCACTTAATCACTGCACCACCAGGACTTAATTCTTTGCAACTACTTTCCTGAAAATGGTAAAATCTCTCCTGAGTCCAGTCTTCTACCCATCCACACCAGGATGACATGTATGTAAGTGAAGACATCTGAGATGCTGCAGACCACTGGACAAATTTGCTTCTAATCGGCATCATGAGGGTTCAAGAATCACAAGAATTGCCTGGTCAACACTGGCCCAAATCCCTAAATTGTATTAACTTTGATGTGACATGTAGTTGTCTTGTTAAACGATAAGGTATTGTAGTTTCTTTCCCTCCTGTTTGAATTTTTTAAAAAATCAGTATCCCGTTTACAAAATTTCTTATTAAAGGAAAGGTTTGTAGACTTTACAAGAGAGAGTATTTTCCTAAATGTTTCAGGCTATCATTTCCAATAAAATAAAGTTTGGTTTCAATCTAACCTAGTTAGCTAAATGGTAACTCTTAACCATCTCACGTTCTAAGAAAGCACCTTTGCAAAAATCTCTGACCTATAAAGTATAATTCACTGGCTCTCTCCATGTTAACTTTATGAAACCAACTCAATAACGTACCAGTAAGTGTGTAGTGTTACAAGACTTCTCATGCTCAAAA
The DNA here is from genome assembly GCF_000299155.1 of Elephantulus edwardii. Classification (NCBI taxonomy): domain Eukaryota; kingdom Metazoa; phylum Chordata; class Mammalia; order Macroscelidea; family Macroscelididae; genus Elephantulus; species Elephantulus edwardii. The sequence continues at coordinate 12,266,328 of NW_006399772.1, read as the reverse complement.
CAGACAGGCGGGAGAGGGTGCAGCAGAAAACTTTTCAAAACTGGGGGCAATTGTAAAGTGTGTGCTTCTGCCAGCTGATTTGAAATGGAACACTGATTTTATTTTGATCAATAAATCCAGATAACACAAAGCATTACTATTCTCAAACACTGCCGGTTTTGCTTCATTTTAACGGAATGTGTCTTGTGAAATCTTGTTTTATTCCATAAAACAAAATGACAATTTTTCCCCCTAAGCCTGACAAGCTAGACCTATCTGAAATCAATCTTTCAGCATGGCAAGTGTATTGTAAATTATAAGGCAATGTGTATCCTAACGTAAGTGCCAGAGTTAATTTTAACAATTTTTTAAAAGCACGCCAAGATTTTGATAATGCCAGGGAGATGAAAACATCTTACACAGCATGCCAGATCAGCAGAGTTTTCAATTGGAGATTATAGGCCATTGACTAACATGTCATCAAGTCCACATAGTATTTATGGTCGATAAGCTCAAGAAATTAAAAGCATTCAATCTTGGGTAAGACACAGATGTGAATTGCTGAAACAGAGGCCCTGAAAATATTTCCATTGTGATAAACACATACTTTTAATAGATTTGACTTATTTCCCAAAGAACACAACATGCAAATTAAAATTATTTCCTTGCAATCTTCCTACACCTTCATAGTAATAGTAATTGGACCTAGCAAGCAAGATGCATAATCCCAGTTTTAAATCTTTTAAATTTTTTTCTTTCATCACCACTCAAAAGTCCTACTCTTTTGAAGTGGGAGTCACCCATGCATGCCTCATACATATATCCATGTGTTCCTTCTGTTAGAAAAGGTTAATGAAAAGAGAGAGGGGTTACTTAGCAAAACGTAAGTTCATCAATTGCTATTTACTGGACTTTCTGCTTCATTGATTATTTGGTTGGTGACTAAAATTTGGGATTAATGAAGAAAGTTGATTAAACAGTGAAGATTGTGGACCTGTTTCCTTCTGCCTTCCTTACTCATCTCTGCCTCTTTGCCTTCTCTCTTGGTGATCCTGTACCATTTTAGCACTCAGTGATGACTTATGGTCAGTCCTACAAAACCAGCTCAGACTTCTAAGTCTAGTTTAGAATTTCCAACTTCCTAGGTAAATCTCCAAATGGTTTTTCCCTTCATGTCCAAGATGAACATTTTACTGAAATGCAGTAAGTGCTCAATAAAAAGTAGGAGTGGCATCCACTTCCAAAATGGCTTGCCTCCAGAAACTCTATGAACAGTGCTCAGGTCTTTTGTTCATAGGGTCACCATGAGTCATCTATGATTCGATGGCACCTAACAACAATAACAACAACAACATAGAGAGAGCTATGTTGGTCTAGTGGACCGAAAATTATGCTACCAAGCCCAAGGTGGGTTATTTTAATCTGTAGCCCTCAGGAGTGTTTAAATTGTTTTTTTGTCAAACATTCTTCAAAGTGGCATGGCACTGGTCTGTGCATTGCTGTACAGAGGGAACTCATGGTTGCTGTGATGCTAAACCCTGAGACACTGATGTGCCAAATGTGATAATGGTTACCCACGGTGGAGAGTGTTTGGTGGAGCTCCCCGATTAAAACAAGCTTGCAAGCAGGAGTGCCATCCACTTCCAAAATGGCTTGCCTCCAGAAACTCTATAAACAGTGCTCAGTTCTTTCGTTCATAGGGTCACTGTGAATTGTGTACAACTTCATGGCACCTAACAACAACAATAACCAAGTAAAATCTGAATTATTGGTTGTTTTACTATGCTGCCTATCAAAAGCAAACTCTGGTGTGGTTTAGTAATAAGGAGTTGTGCTACCAGACAGCCAAAGGTACGTGGTTCAACTCTACCAGCTTCTCCTGCAGCTGAAAGATGAGAAATCTCCTCCCCTGTGGCTCCGTGCCCCTGAAGTCTCACTGGAGGGGTCAGCTATGGGTCAGTTCTGAACTGATGGTATTTAACAAATGAAATTGACAGCAAAACTACATTAAAATCCATTCTTCTAGAAACCATAGACCCAAAAATTTGTTCTTTAAATTAAGAAATAAAATTTGCAATAACTAGAGCAGGGTTTAGGGCTGTTGTACATAGGGTCGCTATGAATCACAAGTGACTTGATGGCACATAACAATAACAAGGAGGATACAAGGAGAATTGATGCCTTTGAG
>NW_006399772.1:12256002-12262521 GCF_000299155.1 Elephantulus edwardii | reverse complement strand
TGGATTATTTACCTTTATCTTGCTGTGATGCTCAAGTATTTTATAAATTCTAGATAGAAGTCCCTTATCTGACACGTCATTACCAAATACTTTTTCCCAGTCTGTAGCTTCCCTTTTAATCCTGGTGGAGAAGTTTTGGGATGTGAATAGGGATTTGATTCTTAGAAAGTCCCGTTCCTCTATTTTATCTTCTCCTGGTTGTAGATTTTTCAGGATACTTGGAAGACTGTTTATGTTGTGGATTAGAACTACTAGGGTTCATCCAATGCTGTAATCTTAAGGGATGATCATACCCATCTTCCTCTCCTGAAACAACTGGTGGATTCAAAACACTTACCTTTTGGTGAACAATAAAGCACACAGCTGACTATGCCACCAGAGCTCACAGTTATCTTAAATCCAATTATCTGAATAACCCACGGGTGTATCTAGTGTCTACTGTGATCCTTGCAAGTAATGCGAATTGATAGCAGAATATTGTACATTTAAAACAAATAAACAAACAAAAAAAAACCACACAACTGTAAAGGAACCAGCGATTGTCTTCTTCCAAAGGGACTTTTCATAGTATCTGGGAGGCAATTAGACTAGGAGCAAATCCTGTTGTTGAATCAGAGACTAGATTAATTGGGTGAAGGGTTTCAGTCTTTATCAGGTATGAACAGTTTCTAGTTTTCCCTTATTCCTCAAATATAGTCCTTCCAAGACCTCAACTGAACTCTAGACCTATCTACTTTGGCCTGCTGTGCACCCCAATTGTTTACTCCCTCAGCATCATGATTCTGCTGCTGAAAACCACTTTCTGCTCACCCCTCCTGCTCCTGCCTACACTGCCTCAAAGGCAAAAGTGGCTCAGAAGGCAAAGCTCACTTCTCTACAATTCCCTGTATTTGGGGATTATGACTACTTAAATCCTGGCTGCCTTGGTAACCATCCAGTGACTTCAAGCAGATATTTTTCTGTATTTCACCCAGAGTTTCTTGTTCCTCTCAGTGGGAGGACGGGTTAGCATTAAGCCACTCCATCACCACTGGAAGCCTGGGTATATTTTGAAGGTGGGGTGAATCGGATTTGCTGATCGAATGGATGTGAGCCATGAGTGAAAGAGAATAGTCAAGAGTGACATCAAATTTGAATTTTCCTGATAACCTGTAAGGATGGAGTTGCGTGAGACAGTGATGGGGAAGCCTGGGAGAAGAGCAGGTTTTGAGGAGAATGAGCTCACTTGTGAGAGTGTTAAAGTGAGGTACATACTCATTTTAAGTACAAGTAGCTCCGTTGCTGTTCGATCTTGTCAAGTCAGTTCCGGCTCACAGCAATGCTGTCTAGGACAAACTGAAACCCTGCCCAGTTTTGCACTTGTAGGCAATTGCATATAAATCTGGAATTCAGGGAAGAAGTCCAAGATAGATATATGAATTAAAGCATCATCAGCTTATACTTTTGGAGATCACAAAATAGTGGCTGAAAAATACATAACTTTGAGATGCAAAATAGTGGTGATTCTTAGAGTTTCTGAATCTTCCCCAGTCTATAGCAGAACTTTCAGGTCAGAATTTCTTAAGAGGAGCTAAAGATTTCAGAGGCAGGATTCTGCACTTATAAAACAAATCCTACCACTTTCTTGTTTCTTTAAATGCAATGAGAGACAATTATCATTAATTGATTTCTTTCGTCGCTCAGATAAAGAAGACATGGCATTGTTAGTTACTCTGTCTGCCAATCTTCCTGGAAGACCGATCTGCAGACAGGAGTGTGCGTGAGAAAAGAGTGGGATGTATGTTAGACGGAAAGTGTAAAATGCCAAAGAAATTGGGGCACAAAATGACAAATGAAGACAAGAAAACAGGTTAAAAAAATATGAAAGCACATCTGAATGCAAATAATCCTTGTGTTTTTACTATTTACTCATCTCTAAGTTTACAAGGAGCTCTGGGGACAAAGTGCATTACATGTCACAGTTGTAAATTAGAAGGTTGGCATTTCAAAGCTACCAGCTACTCCAGAAGAGGAAGAGGGACAATTTCCTTCCGAATAAAGATTTTAGCCTCTGAAACCCAATGGAGGGTTGCTATGAGTCGGAATCAACACAGCAGTGGTGGGTATACATGACAGGCTTATCTTACTAGAACACCGCTCTCATCATTCCTTGAAGAATTTCATTTTCTAATATATCAAGATTCTTTTTTTTAAAATTAGAGTCTCTTTGAGATATTCCCATAATTCTCTATCTTTGCCTTTAATTTGAGTCTGCTTAATGTGTCTTGTAACAAAAAATTCAATTTTGTTTGTTATTTTTGTTTGATAAAGGCATCGTGATGTGTCATAAAGTGTGCTGTTTGTGTGTAATGAATGGTATAATTGGTGCCAGTCTCTGGGGATGCTGACAGTACGAGGTGGTGCTACAGAGTCCACTTGGGAAACTGTTAGGAGAACAAGCACTTCAATACCAAGTTCAAGGAGATCAAAGTCCTACCACCAGCTCCTATGGAAGATTTCTGTGTAGTCATAGGAAGATCGCTTTCTTTGCTTGGGCTTCATTCTTCTCATTTACAAAACTGCAACTCTGAAGCTTCATCATGCTCTCACTTCTCAGAGAGAAGAGTGAGTTAATAACTAAATGGATATCATTGACTGACAAGAGAGTGAAAAGTGAAGAAAATCATGTCTGAAACAACATAATAAATAAAACTACAATATATTCAATAGATACATAAATTAGAGTCTACTCTGACAGGAATTTTCTTTATTTGTTTTTATCATTTGTACAAAATGCTCTGAATCTTGTTAATAATCTAAATGTAGTCTCCTTGGTAGATGGCTTTGCTTTACACAAATCTTAACATTTCCAGATTCCAACAGAGTTAAGTCTATTCACATCTGACTAAACTAATAGCAAAGCTATGATGCTGTATTTAAAATAATAATTGGGGGGGGGAAACAACAAGAAATACTCAGAAGCCAGAAAATAATGACTGTAACAGTAAAGATCTCAAGGACTCTCAAAGGGAACCTCAGCAGATGGCCCCATTGTGGTCTTCCCGTCCCTCCCCCACGTTACACTGCTCCAACACAACGCCTTACCTTGAGCTTTCAGTCCAAACCAGTGTTTCTTTCAAGATCAACTCGCAATTCATTAGCCCTTCTTTCTGAAAATACTTTTCTTGACATTTCACTCCACTTTAAACATGTGCTTCAACTACACTCATCACTGTGTTCCCCAGCTGATCAGGAAACATCCAGATGAGCCTCATCTATTCCTCATGTCTCATCCCAACATTCAGTATCAAATTATGACTCTACCAAGGCCTATTCTATTTCTCCCTGTATGACAGATACTTCATAGGAAAAAGTCAATATGTAGCAAATTCAGGCAGAAATTTTAAAAAATGTATATTGAGTTCTCAATTCATGGCAGGTTATGGGGTTATTAGTGCATAAAAGACAAAGCAGAGTAGATGTAGCTTTGACAAATGTGGTAACGGTCACCCATGGTGGACAGTGTTTGGTGGAGCTTCCGATTAAAACAAGCCTGGAAGCAGGAGTGGCATCCACTTCTGAAATGGCTTGCCTCCGGAAACTCTATGAACATGGAGAAATGACCAAAGTACCCAAGTGTTCAGGTCTTTCGTTCATAAGGTCACTATGAGTATTCTACAACTTGACGGCACCTATAAACAATAACAACGACTACATAGAGAGAGCTCTGTTGACCTAGTGGACAGAAAGATATGCTACGAGGCCCAAGGTGGATAATTTTAATCTGTAGCCCTCAGACCTGGTTTAAATTGGTTTTTTGTCAAACATTCTTCTAGGTGGTATAGCAATGATCTGTACATTGCTCTACAGAGGTAACTCATGGTTGCTGTGATGCTGAACACTGTGACACTCATGTGCCAAACGTGATAATGGTTACCCATGGTGGACAGTGTTTGGTGGAACTTCCTGATTAAAACAAGCTTGGAAGCAGGAGTGGCATCCACTTCTGGAATGGCTTGCCTCCGGAAAGACTATGAACATGGAGAAACAACCAAAGTTATAGAAGTGTTCAGGTCTTTCGTCCATAGAATCGCTGAGTCGTCTACAACTCGACAGCACTTAACAACAACACATTGACTTCTCAACTCACTGCAGGTTATTAGTGCATAAAAGACAAGAGTAGATGTAGCTTTGACATGTATTAGTGTGATTGAAAAGGTAAATCTTCCTATACAATACAAGATTATCCATATGACTCTTTTGATTATTTAAGAAAAGCCAGAGAAATTGTTCCAGATAATGCTAAAAGTCAAGTTGCAGAACTGTGTGCGGGGCAGAACAACACTCTAAAGAATGAAGTTCCAGAGAAGCTCCGGAGTAAAGCTTGCAGTTCAAAACACAGGTTCTAGATTCAGACTGCCAGGTTCAAACTCTGCATTATCAACTACCAGTATGACAATGTGAGCTTTGCTCCAAATCACCAAGTTCCCAATACTGAAATGGAGATAGCAATTACTCCACGACATGTTTGTAAAGATTAAATTGTACATATAGAGAATAGATAAATGTTCCCATCTATTCTTGTTGATAAGAGATTCCGCAGGTTAAACATATAAAACAGCAAATTAGAAACTGGTAAGAGCTACCAGCAAAGCCTGTACATATATATATATATATGCTAATTTTATCGATTCCAAATAAAGCAAGAGTTTTTAACAATTAGCCATCAATTGTGATTTGGAGGAACTCACACACTTCTGGAAGAAGCATGTAAACCACAGAAAAGACTCATTACACACACACACACACACACACACACACACACACATACACACACACAGGTTTCAAAGACCACAAACAATAGATCATTATAGAGTTTCTCATATGTATACAGAAAGTATAATGTTTAATAAGTATTATAATAATTAATTGGAAGCAGGAGTGGTTACTTCCTAAACAACATGTCTCTGGAAACCCCATGAACTTTGATATACAATGATAGTTATAGAAAGGTTTCAGGCCTTTTGTTTACAATATCACTATGAGTTGTGCTCAACTCGACAGCAATCAACAACATAATAGTTAAACACAATGCATATATGTGGTTCCAGTCCTCTCACCTTTTGTTGTTAAATGCCGTCAAGTCCTTTTTAACTCATAATAACCCTACATGTAGTAAAGCAGAACTTCCCCATAGAGATTTCTAGGTTGCAAACTTTATGAGGCCAGTTCATCAAGTCTTTCTCCTATGGAGCTGCTGGATACATTTGAACAGTCAGCCTTTGGTTAGCAGCTGAGTGTTTAACCATTATTCCATGAAGGCTCCATGCTGCTGAGCCAGCTTCAACTCAGTGATTTTACGTAGAACAGAATGAACAAAGCCCTACTTGGTCATGTGCCATCCTCCTAACCCCTGCTCTGCATGAGACCATCATTACAAGGCCTGTGTGAATGTATATCATTATAGGTCTTAGAGGTTCTCCAACGGCCCTTACCAAGTATCACGTCTTTCTCTAGGTACTCTTATGCTTAAAATACATAAGACAAAGTCTCACCATTCTTGCTTCTAAACATTCTGTCTAAACTTCTTCCAATACAGATTTCTTTGTTGTTTCCACAGTCCCTAGTAAAATTAATATCCTTCACCAATATCAAAATTCAAAGACATCACTTCTTTACCCTTGGGAAGCACCTCATCTAATCATATTTAATTTTTTAATTAAGCCTTAACTTACATACACACATAAGATTTTGTACCATGTAATCCCAGGTGTCTGGATCAGGGTAACAGAGACCAGGTTAGAAGTCCTACATTCAGAATGTCATCTTAATGAGGTAACCAATCCAAAGCATGGTACCTTTGAAGTTGCCATTTAAAAACTTCACTTGAAGGAAAGTGGTAAGTCATTTCACACAGAGCAGTAGACTTTTTTCTTCTTTTTCTTTTACTCTTTTTTTAAAAAATTGGTTTGCTTACAAAGTTCTCATATATTCACATTGTGCTTCATACAATCAATCCCATTCATTATGGTTTATAAAATTTAGTTACCATTGAGCTATGCCCACTATTACCCTGTCTTTCCAGATCTCTGCCAGATTTTTACCATCTCCTTTACCCTCCTCCTTTCGCCCAGCAAATTGTGTGACCCCATGATTTTCCCCCTGCCCATCCCTTCTGCTCCTACCCCTTCCCTCCTTGGATCCTCAGACACATTTTATTAGTTGTCCTTCTATATCTACAATAATGGCCTGAGGCAGTATTTGTCCTTAAGAGATTGAGTCAATTCACTCAGCATAATGTGCTCCAGTCTCTCCTAAGTAATATAGTAAATTTTTTTAATCATTGCTCTTGAGTACTGCATAGAATTCCATTTTGTGTATGTACCATAATTTTTCAATCCTTTCTAATGTGGTTGGACATTTGGACTGTTTCCATATCCTTGTGATTGTGAATAACGCTGTTATGAACATGGCTGCACAAATCTCTATTTGTGTCTCAGTTCTAATATCCTTGGGTTACATTCCCAGCAGTAGAATAGC
>NW_006399772.1:12220739-12248707 GCF_000299155.1 Elephantulus edwardii | reverse complement strand
TGCTACAGGAGGAGATTGCCTCTCCTTCTCCAGCAGAGCATATGGAGGATTAGAACCGCATACCTCTGGAATTGCAGTGCAGCTTCTTGCCACTAGGCCACCAGAGCTCCCTAAAAGTAACTTTACTTTTTTTTTAAATTATTATTTCGATTTTGTTTTGTATCTCCCTTATTGCCACTGATTTTGAGCTTTCTTCATGTGTCAGAGCAGACTTTTTTAATGCCGAATATGACTGCCTGCTAGTTTATTTCTGCTTGCTAGGTCATTGTTGTATAATCCTTGCCAGTGTGGCATAGGGAGTTCTCATGACTTAGAGCATTTTGGTGGCTTATTGGTAAGGAGTTTAACTTCCAACACAAAGATATGTCATTGGAATCCACCAACTGCTCTGTGAGAGAAAGGTAGACAATCTCCTTCCATGCATCTTACTGCCTCTAAAAAACAGCTGGGGGTCAACTATGAGTCTGCTTCAAGTAAATGGTACTCAACAATAACAAAGTGTGGCTTTAGAGATCCAAGGCCCTATTAGCATGCTACCTTTGTTCATCAGAGATCTAAAACCCCCTGCTTTCTTCTGGAGAATGCAGAGAACCAGCACTTACCCATCATTTCCCAGGCTAGAACTCTTACTGACTTAGTAGATAACTTGTCAGCCTCCCCCTTGGTCCATCAATTGTTCATATGCAAGTTTAAATTGAGGATGAAGGAAATAAAAAGACGTAATGAGGCAAGATATGACCATTAGTTTATCCCACCCGAATTTAAAAAGAATCTCAAGATCAGACGTGATGCTTTGAACACAAATGACTGAGGACTACATGGGATGTGGTATAACAATAAAGACATCGTAAATGAAGAAAGGAAAAGATCATTTTAACATACAGGAAAGAATAGACCAAGATAGGTATCAGAAGAGGTTCTTAAACATGCTCTTCAATGTAGAGGAACCAAAAGGAAGAGAAGAAATGATAAGGAGAGTTGAGCAAATTGCAAAGCACAGTTTGAGAAGACAAAGTATAATGAAATGTGCAAAGACTAGCAGAAGAGACCACAAAAGAGGCTACTGGGGAAGTGTCTGTTCATATCCTGTGCCCATTTTTCAACTGGGTCATTTACTTTTATATTGTCGTGGTGCTCAAGTATTTTATAAATTCTAGATGTAAGTCCCTTATCTGACATGTCATTACCAAATATTTTTCCCAATCTGTGGCTTTCCTTTTTACTCGATTAGAGTTTTTAGATGTGCATTCAGATGGCAAATAAATACATGAAGAAATGCTCAAAATCCCTAGCTCTTAGAGAGATACAAATCAAAACAACTATGAGATATCATCTCACCCCAGTCAGAATAGCTAAATTTAACAGAGCAGCCAACAACAAATGCTGACGAGGTTGCAGTGAAACTGGAAACCTTATTCACTGTTGGTGGGAGTGTAAAATGGTGCAACGACTATGGAAGGCTGCTGTATGGCACTTTCTCAAAAAGTTGCAAATAAAAATATCATTTGACCTAGCAATTCCTCTACTGGGAATATACCCTAATGAAACCATAACTGCCACCTACACATATATATGCATGCCCATGCTTATTGCGGCTCTGTTCACAATAGCAAAGAGTTGGAAACAACCCAAGTGCCCATCAACAAATGAACGGATAGAGAAGCTGTGGTATATTCACCCAATGGAATACTATGCTGCATTGAAAAACAAGGAACTCATGCAATATTATTCAAAATGGGTGACCCTGGAGGACATTTTGCTGAATGAAATATCTCAGTTACAAAAGGACAAATATTGCATAATGCCACTGTTGTAGAATGGGACTGACATCGGGGTTGGGATGAGACTGAGAAAGACTGGATAAATTATATATATATTGCATTGAGAGAGAGAACAGTTTAAAAGTGATATATGATTGGGTATTATAGTTATGACAGGAGTCCAGAATGAAGGTTGCAGAGTGGAGTGTACCCAGAGGGTGGGGGAGGGATTGTATAACAATGAAGGAATTATTCTTTTACTTTTCATGGAGAGGAACAACCTGGGGGGAGGGGTGAGCAGGAAGAAAACTGCAACAATGAATGAATGAAAATCCAAAATCTCTGTAAATATTCATTAAAATGAAAAAATTTTAATAAATAAAACTAGGAAAGAAAAAGAAAAAAGAGGCTACTGAGACTATCCAAGCCAGCAAGGTGACCAACAAGGCAGGAACAACATGTATTGATATCAAATCAATTCTGACCCATAAGGACCCTATAGGATGGAGTAGAACTGCTTCATAGGGTTTCCAAGACTTTAATCTTTACAACTTCTCTTAGAGACAGGATGGAAATATGTAATCTCACATGCTTTAGATAAACTACCAAAAGGGACCAGTCCCTGGAGACATACTTTAGACTTGACAAAGTGGAAGCAAGCAATAAAAATTTTAAAAAGAAGATACTAAATAAGATGAATTGACAGTGGCTGCAACAAAGGACTCAAACATAACAATATTTGTGAGGATGATGCTGAACTCGGCGTTGTTCTGCCAAACACAGAGGGCCAAGAACCCTAGTCAACCTACTAGGACCCAATAACAATGACAACCATCTTTATTACAACAGATTACCAACTCTTTCTCCCTATAAGTGGCTGATGGTCCAAAACATTTAACTTCTTGGTAGCAGACTAGACCTTAACCACAAATGGCTAGTGGATGATATCGTGGTTATCATCACAGTTGTTGTTGTTGTTATACGCCATCAAGTCACCTACAACTCATAGCAACCCGATGCACAAAAGCCCTAAAACCTGCTTCTATTCTGTGCCAATCTTATTGTCTCTGACACACCTACTCTCATTACCCCAGTCACTGAATCAATTCATCTCATTGAGGGTCTTCCTCTCTTGCACTGTCCCTCCTCCTTCCCAAGCAGGATGTCCTTCTCCAAAAACTGGTCCCACCTTGCAGCATGTCCAAAGTATGTCAGACGAAGCTTCAGAATCCAAGGAGGAGCCTGGTATCACCCTCTCTAGGATAAACTTGTTTGTTCTCCTTGCAGACCATGATATATTCAACACTCTTCTCCAGTACTACAGCTCAAAGGCATCAATTCCCCTTCTATCATCCTTCCTCATTGCCCAGATTTCGGATGCATAGCAAGTAATTAAAAGATCATGGCCTGGATCAGGTGAACCTTAGTCTCCATACAGAAATCATTTCTCTTCAGCACTTTGGAGAGGTCTCTGACAGCAGACTTCCCCAATGCAATTGATCTTTTTATTTCCTGGCTGCTGATACCAAGAGTGTTGATGGTGGAGCCAAACAAACTAAAACTATTAACAATCTTGATCTCTTCACCATCTATCATGATGCTACCAATTGGCCCAGTGATAAGAATCTTAGTTTTCCTGATGTTGAGCTTCAATCCATATCAAAGGCTGTAGTCCTTGACCTTCTGCAGCAAGTGCTTCAGGTCCTCCTCAGTTTCAACAAGCAGAGCTATGTCATCTGCATAATGCAGATTGTTGATTCTTCCTCCAATCCTGATGTCACATTTCTCTTCATAGAGCCCAGCATCCCAGATAATCTGTTCCACATACATATTTAAAAAGTATAGAGATGGGACACATCCCTGGCATAAACCCTCCCCAATTTTGAACCAATCCAGTATTTCCTTGCTCTGTTCTGACGACTGCCTCCCGGTCCAAGTTAAGATTTTGCATAAGCAAAATCGAGTGTTCTGGGATTCCCATTCTTCTTAGAGTCAGCCACAGTTTGTTGTGATCTACACAGTCAAATGCCTTTGCATAGTCAATGAAACACATATAGACATTCCTCTGGTACTCTCTGCTTTCAGACAAGATCCATCTGACATTAGCTATAATATCCCTAATACCACGGCCTCTTCTAAACCCAGCCTGCACTTCAGGTATTTCTCTGTTGATGTGCTGGTCCAGTCATTTTTGGATGATCTTCAGCAGAATCTTGCTTGCATGTGATATCAATGATATTGTTAGAAAATTTCAGCACTCTGTCAGGTCACCTTTCTTTATAATAGTGGATGATATATACAGGGCACTTATTGTGACTAAGTAGTAGACAAAATGTTATTAACTAAATATGCACTCTGGTCACTATCAAGAGTTGAATGCTACTAAAACCTTCAACAAGATGGATTGACTCGGTGATTGTAATAATAAACTTGAACATATCAACCACTATGAGAATGATAGCAAAGTTCAGAGCTGTTGTTCAAAGGGTCACTATAAATTGTAGTCAACTCAATGGCTCCTAACAACAACAACATCCTCATTTCAGAGAAGTGAATACTGAGCCTGAGAAGTTACTTTCTGAAAATCATAGAGCTCATGAGGAAAGCTAGAACCTGGATGAAGGCAAATGTGACTAGGCACCCATCATATATCATCTCAAATACTTTCTAAAGAACGAAAATAAAATATGAAGGAAAAAAACATAAATAAAGAATCAAACAAGAGGATTCACACCATGAGAGGATAATTCAGCTTACTGAATGCAGAGTTTTACTTAAAATTTTATAAGCACTTTACTGTAAAGTTCACTCAATAATAATAGATTATGTAACCTGACTTGCTGAAATGGAGGAGGACCTGAAGCACTTGTTGCAGAAGATCAAGGCCTATAGTCTCCAATAAGGACTGAAGCTCAACATCAAGAAAACAGAGTGTCACCACTGGGCTAATTGGCAGCAACATGACAGGTGGCTAAGAGGCTGAGGTTGTTAACCATTTTAGCTTGCTTGGTTCCATGATCAACACTCTTGGCACCAGCAGTCAGGAAATCAAAAGAAAAACTGCACTGAGAAAAATCTGCTGTCAGGGACCTCTCCAGAGTACTGAGAAGCAATGATACAAGTCTAGATACTAAGATGCACCTGATCCAGGCCATGGTCTTCACAATTACTTCTATGAATCAAAAAGCTGTACAATAACTAAGGATTATGGAATCAGAATTAGTGCCTTTGAGTCACTGTGCTGGAGAAGGATCTTGAATATACCATGAACCACCAAGAAAACAAAAAAGTTTGCCTTGGAGAGGGTGAAACCAAGTTTTTCCTGGAAGGCTTTTGAAGATCCATCTCACATACTTTGGGCACATGTTCATGGAGAAAGACATCATGCTTGGAAGGAGAGGAAGGCCCTGGATGAGATAGACAGACACAGTAGCTGGGGCAATGGGATTAAGGTGTGTCAGTGTTAGTGAGACTGGCTCAGAATAGGCCCAACTTCAGAGCTATTGTACATAGGGATGATATGAGTCACAGAGGACTCGGCAGCACATAACAACAATAATGGCAATAGTATTCATTGGTTATGGATAAAAAATGCCTAGTACCTTGTAAGTAAAGAACTTTGAGGAGAGCACAAAAAATAGAGACAATTTGCCACATAGAACTAGGAAATAAAGGATTTGTGGAATAGTGAATCATTACCTGAATTAATAAATTGATAGGCATTTAGAAATCAGGAAAATAAAGGGATGGAAGCAGGAGGTAAGGATCACCAGAAAGGGATCAACACGAACACAAGTATCAGGACTTGGAAGGGCATAATCTGCTCTATAAGGAACAAGCAAGGTGGAAGTATTTTAGATAAAACTTATATATTTCAAAATGTTGCTGTTGTCATTATTAGATCTATCAAACCAACTGCGACTCATAGTGAACCTATTAACAAATAATCAGAGCCTTCTCCTCGTATCTGCCATTTTCAGAGTCTTTGCCATGTTCAAGCTCATTGTTATTGCCCCTGTAACAGTGTAATAGAAGTAACAGAAAAATGCTGCTTCAATGAATTTCTGTCTTTTTAATTGTATAAACTACATTTAATCATTGGAAGCAGGAGTGGCACCCACTTCCTAAAAGCACGCCTCTGGAAACTGAGCTTTGATGAAGATGATAGTTGTGGAGAGGCTTCGGGCCTTTTGTTCATGGAGTCACTGTGAGTCATGCTCAACTTAACGGCAATCAAAAACGACGACAACAACAACATTATAATCAACATCTAGAACCTCAATCATCACCTCTAAAAAGATTTCTTCTGCTCCTCTAAGGCAGTTTCCACCAACTATAGTCAAGTTTTGTTTTAACTTTTAGCAGCATAGATTGGTTTTGCCTGTTCTTGACTGGAATACCAATAGAATCATCCAGTGTTCGGCTATCAATAAAAGGCTTAAAATGTGTTCATGTTAAATCTATTAATACATTGCTTTCTGCAAATGAGTGTAATTCCATCAGTGGATATACCACAAAGGTTTATGCACTGAGGAACAAGTTGGTTGACATTTCTGAAGTACATAATCTGTCTGGGGATGAGTTGAGGAATGAGGAGCCTACTTGAAAATGAACCTGAAAAGGTGGGAAAGTCCAAAATTATAGTATATAACTTATGAAACACAATGTGAATGAAGAATATTGTGAAACACAATGTATACAAACTTTGTAAGCAAACCAAAGAAAGAAAAGAAAAAATACATTGTTAAAGAGATTTAAAAATAAATATTTGAACACTGAAAAAAAAAATAGTATATGATGTACTGAATAGTTTTAACAGTATTCTGAAAGCAAGCAAAAGACTCTGAGATATTTTAAGGGTTACTGTTTTTGTTGTTAAGTGCCATCGAGTTGCAGGCGACTCATAGCGACCCTATGAACGAAAAGACCTGGACACTTGTATAACTTTCATCATTTCTGCAGATTCATAGAGTTTCCAGAGGCAAACTATTCTTGAAGTGGATGCCACTCCTGCTTCCAAGCTTGTTTGAATTGGGAGCTCCACCAAACACTGCCCACCATGGGCAACTATTATCACATTTGACACATCAGTGTCACAGTGTTCAGCTTCACAGCAACCACGAGTTACCTCTGTAGAGCAACTGGACAGACCAGGGCTATACAACCTAGAAGAATGTTTGACCATAAACAATTAAAAACAGGCCTGAGGGCCGTGAATTAAAGTCCTCCACCTTTGGCTTGGTAGCATCCCTTTCTGTCCACTAGGCCAACAGGTCTCTCTCGTTGTTGTTGTTGTTGTTGTTGTTGTTTGTTGTTGTTGTTGTTTAGTGCTATCAAGTCATAGGTAACTCATCTTAGGACTATATGTAATTAGAAGTCAAGATCTATCACGTTACTACTGATGACAATTCTTAATTTATAATCAGTAAACTCACATCAAGTTCTGAGTCTTTGTAAGAGTTGCCCTAAGGAGAGGACTTTTCTCTCTTACACTTCATACTCAGCTAACATATCTGAACATCTACTTTGTACGGAAGCCATTTCATTTGCTCTGCATTCTTCTGTTACCCTGTGGAAAAGGAAGGATTTTATCATGCTTACTTCTTTTGGCATAAAACATGACTTTGTGATTGAAAATTTAGCTAACGTCAGATCTCTCAACATGAAGGTGCATGTTCACATCAGCTCAGAGGCGTTATTGTTGAGATATCTCATGTTCAGTCTTACACTGGCTACCTTTGCCAAATGGCCAGTTGTGGAATTTTTGTGGCCTAGCCAATGAAAAGACCTTTATTCAGTCTTTTCATGACTTGTACCAAGAGCACATTCACACAAAATACTTCTGCTTCTGTTTTGTCCCAGGCAGGGCCAAAACAAAAAATATAAAATGATTGAATATCATCAATTTTTTTAAAGCTTTTAAAAGAACCTAAGTTATTTTCTTGTTTTATCCTCCCCTATTTAAAATTAACTTTATGGAGCCAAATTATCTGAGAAAAGTCAAAATTTTCATGAGCATTATTGTTTTAATTCCGAAAAAAAGCTATTTGCTGATGGTGCACTATACTACATGCTTCATAAAAAGCTTTGTGAGTCAAGTTATACGTCAGGAAATGCTGGAGTGATGAATAGCAAGTCGTGCCAAACATGGTGAGGAGAAAAGAAAGGAATGCCATAGGGGGGAAAAACCTAAAAGGGCATCTTATTCCCTGGCCCAAGAAGAAAGGTGAGTTATTGGCCAACAGTGGACCTCCTGGAATTCAGAGCACAAAGAACACAATGAACGCAGGCCAGGCTCAGAGATCCCAGAGGAAACTGGATGCTGATTTCCTGGCAAGTTGGAGGCAGAAGCTGAGATCATGAATATTTAAAAACTGGAAGCAACCTACATGGTATAGGCCTCTGTTAGGTGATACAGGAAGAAAAGCTCTTTGGTTGAGCCCTTCAATAATTTTGGAACATTTGGATAGTTGGTAAATGGTTTTCATTACATTCTCATTTCTTCATTCTTAGTCTATATGTGTGTATGTGACATGTGTATGTTTGTTAGTATTGTCATTTTCATGTGATGTCAATTAGGAATTGATTCATAGCTGACCCTAGAGCAAGTTTGCAGGGGCAGTAAATCACACCGGAAGAGACTGCCCAAATCTCTGCTGTGGAGCAGCTGGTAGATTCAAGCTGCTTGCCTTTCGGGTGGCAAAACAACTGTTTACCATTAAACCATCAGAGCTCCCTGTGTATATTTGGAGTAGGATAATAACTGGATTTAATTTATAGCCCAGGGAGCTCTGGCAGCATACCATAGGGAGTTGCACTGCTAATCCAAAGGCCATGCTTCACTGGTGGCAGATTCTGAATCTTGGATTCAGAATTGATCCTTTCATGCCCTTCATTCAGCAGCCTTTAAGCCTCAAGAATCAATTTAACTCTCTTACATTTAAATCAGTGGAGTCTGGAAGATATACTGGTTGAATATTTAGCGACTAACCAAGAGATTTGTTGTTTGAAGTCATTAGTAGGCATGCAAAAAGGATATGGTAGCCAGTGTCCATAATGATTTACAAACTTGGAAACGGTGTGGAGCAGTTATACTCAGCCCCATAGTGTTACGATGAGTCAGAATTGACTTGATAGTGGCGATTTGGGTGGATATACTTAAATCAAATTCTTTCATCATTTTACCTTTTATCTACAACATGAAACTATTAGACTCTTTGAACTGCCCCCACAAACTGAGATTGAAATATATTTCTTTTCCAGCTCTAGTTTTATTCATTGACCCCAAATCCTTTCACTGTTCCTCATTCAGTGTCTACAACTCTCTCTTAGCTTAGAAGAAATCCTTCTCTCTTGAAATTATACTCTCTCCATTGATCATGAGCTTTGAAAACAAAATTCAGGAAGTCTTCTATGATGGTTAATTTGTGTGTCACCTTGGCTGGTGGGAGTGGTCAGCAGCTGGTCATACACTGGTGTAGATATTTCTCTGAAGGTATTTTATAAATATGGTTAATATTTAGCAAACAATTGACTTAAGGACTTTATCTCCAATAATGTAGATAGTCTTTAGCCAATCAGCTAAATATCTTAATGAAAGAGGAAAAAAAAACACTGAAATTTCCTATAGAAGAAGAAATTCTACCTAAAGAATGTAACATAAAAATCCTACTTGGCTAACCCTGAATATTTTAACCTTCTGTCAAAACAAGCACATGAATTAATGCCTTAACATGGATAAAGAAAACACTATTTCTCTCTGTCTGTCTATATTTATCTCTACCTGGGAAAAAATTTTATATATATTTGTGTGTGTGTGTGTGTGTGTGTGTGTGTGTGTGTGTGTGTGTGTGTGTAGTTCCTAGATGTGGCAGTACAATGGTTAGAATCTTCATCTTCTAACCAATAAGTCACCAGTTCAAGCCCACCAGCTACTCCATTGGAGAAAGACAAAGAAATTGGCTTCTGTAAAGGTTTACAGCTTTGGGAACCCTAAGAACAGTCCTGTTCTGCCATACAGAACTGCTATGTTGGAATAAACTCAATGGCAGTGTATATGAAATTTATGAACTACAATGAGGTTCTATCTCAACAACTCTGCTGTAAGTCAGTTCTGACATTTGCTTTCATTATGATTGTTCTCTCTGAGCTTTATAATCTTGTATGTAGTCACATTACTAGGATAAAATGTACCAAAAAAGTTAAATCAAACAAGCAAAAGGATCAGAATTAAGTAATGTTCCTCATAACTCAAATATGTCATAAATCAGGGACTTCCTGTGTGTGTTTCTGGACATTTGCAGGGCAACTCAGAGTAGAATATGCATGCACAATTCTGCCATTCTTTTTTTAAATTTTTTTATTTTCTTTTATTATTTGTGTGTGTGTATACCATCAAATCAGATCTGACTGGTACAGGAGGAGATTGTCTCTCCTTCCCCGGCAGAGCATCTGGTGGATTAGAACCGTGAACCTCCGGGATTGCAGTGTAGCTTCTTGCCACTAGGCCACCAGAGCTCCCCTGTTCTGCCATTCTTTAAAGGCTCATTGTACTGGGAACTGTATTGGAAGCTTCTCTCCTTTCTTCAATTGAAAATTATAAAGCCTTTCTCTATCTCCCCATAAACTCTAATCAACATTATTTTTCAAAATTTACTCTCCTAAGGCTGTTAAGTTTGAAAGCCGTAATGATGCCAGAGAAATGACCAGTACCCTCTCTCACAGGGCCTATCTGAAATTTTAATACTCAATAAGTTTCTTACGGAGCTCTGCTTGCCTGCTCGTCAGAAGCTGCTTTGCAATCCCAAAGGCACTTTATTAGAGCCCTTCAGCTGCTCCATGGGAGAAGGAAGGATAATCTCCTCCAGTGTGATTTACTATCTTTGACAATTCCATATTGTCAGCTCTGGGTTGGTTCTGAGTCAACAGCACACAAAAACAAATACCCTAAGGTTTCTTAGGTTAGGTTCTCCAGAGAAGTAAAATCAGTGTAGAGGGTGTGTGTGATTAGATAGCTAGATAGATAGCTAGATAGCTAGATAGCTAGATAGCTAGATAGCTAGATAGCTAGATAGCTAGATAGATAGATAGATAGATAGATAGATAGATAGATAGATGATAGATAGATAGATAGATAGTTGGTAGATAGATAGATATACATACACACACACATACAGAGAGAGAGAGTTGTTATGTGTTGTCGAGTTGCCTGTGACTCAGTGACCCTACGTATAACAGCTCTGAAGCCTGCCCTGTCCTAAGCCAGTCTCAGTGACTCCAACACACGTGTTCCCATTGTCCCAGTTACTGTATCAATACATCTCACCCAGAATCTTTCTCTCTTGCTCTTTTCCTCCACCCATCTGAGCATGGTGTTTTTCTCCAAGGATCAGTGTCTCCTTTCCAAGTGCCCAAATTATGTGAGACAGAGCTTCAAAATCCTAGCCTCCAGGGAGAAACTTGGTTTCACCCTCTCTAAGACAAACATATTTATTTCTTGGTGTAATGTTCAAGACTTTCCTCCAGTACCACAACTCAGGGGCATCCATTCTTTTGTCATTCTTAATCACTGTCCAGCTCTGTGATGCATAGCAATTAATTGTGAAGACCATGGCCTGGATCACGTACACCTTAGTCTCTAGATTAAGTCTCCAGACTAAGTTTCCAGACATCATTCCTTCTCAGTACTCTGGAAAGGTTCCTGATAGCAGATTTACAATTTACCTAGTGCAATTTGTCTTTTGATTATATACATGCTTATAAAGGCTGGTAAATGTCAATAGGCCACTACCATTCCGTCACATACTTCTAAAGGCTGGTAAATGTCGAACATTTGGTAAATGGGTCAGACAGCATGAAAGAAGCTTCTCCCAGCTCCTGTAGCAGAGGCTGACAAATTGGTCCCAAAATCAGCAGGTCTGCTGGTTTCAGAAGCTGATGAAATCAAGACTGGCAGGCAATATAGCAGACTGCTGACTCAAGTCCAAAGGCACAGAGAACAGATGGTTATGAGCCAGATGCAGGACACAGAGTGAAGAGCCAAAGGTCTGTGTCAGACTTGACATATTTGATGCAGACCACACCCCAAGGAAGCTTCCTTTCAACTAGTTGATTGGCTGCTCACAGCAAATCGCTTCATGGAGATGACTGCATTACATTAGATGTTATCAAGGAAATAGCTATATGATATCTTCCAAATCAGAAAGCAATAGACAGTTAACTTGGGATATAACTTTAGCCATCACAAGTAGAAGGATCAGGACACTTAGGCAAAAAAGTCAAGGATGATAGCAGTTGTATTTCCCTCCAGCTAAGCAGGACAGGAATCAAAATATTAATTTCATGTCTCTCTTAGTGGAAACAACAGTTGTCGTTAGGCGCTACTAAATTGACTACCACTCATAGTGTCTCTGTAAATAATGTGTCTGAACCATGCCCTATCCCACATCATTCTCAGGATCTCTGCCCTGTGCTACGTCCTTTGTGGTCATCACTGTGTCAGGACATCTGGGGAGGCTCTTCCTCTCTTTTCCTGACCCTCGACCCTTCCCAGCATGATACCTTTTTCCAAGGACTGAAAGTGCACAAAGTGAGTGAGATGAAGTTTCAACGTCTTTACTTCTAAGGAGCACTCTGGTTGTACTACCACCAAGTCCAGCTTCTTGGATTATTTGCTCAGCATCCAGGTTGAATAAACATAGAGAAAGGATGCCACCCTGACACATACGTATCTTTCTTGATTTTAAACCACGTAACAGTCTGTCGTTCTGTTAAGACAACTTGATTTATGTGTAGGTTTTACATAAGCACAAGTAAGTGTTCTGTGATTCCCATTCTTCTCAGTGTCAGCCATGATTGTTAAGATCCATACATTCAAATATTTTTGTATAGATAATAAAATACAAGTCAGTATCTTTCTGATATTCTCTGCTTTTAGCCAAGATCCACCTGACAACAGCAATGATATCCCTTGTGCCATGATCTCTTCTGAATCCAACTAGAATTTCTGCCATTCTTGTTCAATGTAATATTCCGTCCATTTTTAATGATTTTCAGTAAGATTTCACTTGCATGTAATACTAATAATATTGTTCAATAATTTCTACATTCTATTAGATCACTTTTTTGGAGAATGGAAACAAATATGGATTTCTCTAGTCATTTGGCCAGATAGCAGTCTTCTATGTTTGTTGACAAACTGGTGAGCATGTCTAGGATTGCATCTGTTTCCTAAAGCACCTCAGCTGGTATTCAAACTGGTATTCCTAATTACTAGAGGCAGTAATTAGAACAGTTGTCTACACAGTCAGACATTCTGTGTGTGAATCTGGATCATCAAGATTAGCAATTTGGTTAAGGTAACTAGCCCTTCTGTGTCTCAAATTTCTTGCCAGCAGGTGACAATTCCAATAGTGAGGTTTCCTAATTTTTGGGAGGTCTGCATGAGTTAAAATGTAAAAACATTCATATCATAGGCAGAAAGAAAAGAAAACTGGAGGGATTCACATTCCATCCCACAAGATGCACTCATCCTTTCTGTTTACATTACATGAATCAGACATGCTTAAAGGGACACATCTAGGAAACTTCTAGAAATGTGATCTTTATTTTGAGATGCCATGAGCTAAAAGATAGGGCTTCTCTTTCAGAGAGAGAATGAGATAATATGTATGTGAGAATAATTAGCACTCTACTATCTACTACATCTCTTCAAAGGCAGAGTTTGTCTTTGGATGATAGTGTCACAAACTTTGGAGAAGACACGCTAATGATGAGCATATTACTGTATTTAGAAAACCTCTGGAGCACTGGTGGCTTAGTGGTAAGGAGTCACTGATCAACACAAAGGTAGGTGGTTTGAATCCACCAGCTGCTCCACGGGAACAAGATGGGCAATTTCTTTCTGCCTGATTTATTTCCTCTGAAAACCCATGGGAGGGTCAGCTATGAGTCCTTTCTGACTCAATGATACACAACAACAACAACAACAGTAAATCTCTTCTTTAAGAGTAAGCACAAAATAAGAGCTACCCAAGAATCATTTCACATAATGCTGTAAGTAGACATAAGGTAGACAGGACAAGTACTGGATCTCAAATTTATAGATTAGAAAATTGAAGTTAATTTGGGGTGTTGTGCTCATTAAATGGTTCAGTGGCAAACATCTAATCTAATCTAACCATGGTTACTAACCACAAAGACAGGACTGTTTTTTACTATATTAAGGAGATCCGGGATACAATGAGTAAGATTCTTGGCTACTAGCAAAAGACTGATGGTTCAAACTGACCCAGTGGGTCTACTCGAGAAAGATCTGGCATTTTCCTCCTATACAGTCAAGATCGCCTGTGAGGCAATTGTACTGTGTTAATATGAAGTTACTTTGAGCTGGAATCAACTCAACTGCACTCAACAAGAAGTCTAGTTTTATGCTCTCTATAAATAACTGGGCACTATTTATAACAATTTTTACAAGAGAAAGTAGTTTTAAGTGAAATGGTATGACAAGAATGTGCTTAAAGTTTGAGATATTAAAATTCTCTTCTCAACTCAACTGTTACTTATATGTTTATGCTTCAGTTACTAGAGTAAAAAGTTTACTGACTTTACTCTCAGTGATCTATAATATATACCCACTATAATATTTGCTCTTCCTAGGTATATAAAGTTGTTCTAAAATATGTAACCTATTGGACTAGACGGTCTGAACTATTTTTCTGCGGAAACTTGTAATTCTTACAAAGCATTCCAGAACTACTTGGTAAGTAAATAGAAGTATTTTGGATTTTAATAGAATTATTTTGGTAAGTAAACCAAAAGTGAAGATGTTCTAGGAAGCAAAGTGAACCAGATAAGAATCTAGAATAAGATAATAGATAAGAATCTAGAGATTCCTTTTTTATGATTTTAACTTCTGATAATGAGAATTGGTAATAGACATTCAGGAGAAGAATGGGCAGTTTCCTCCTGTGCAATTAACTGCCTCTGAAAACTTGCCAGATGGTCAGCCATGGGTATGGGTCGGTTCCAACTCGACGATACACAATGATAACAACTATAGAAATTAGCATAAACATATGACCCAAGTGATAATGCAACCAAGACATTGCTATTATTTTTAATGCATCTTTTAAGGATAGAAAATGACAACTTATTAAAGAGCAATGCATCGGGGTTCATTGAACACTGAACTTGGCACTACACTACTCTGATCTGTGGAATACAACCATTTTATTAGGCACAAGTTTTAAAGAGAATTTTCAGATGTTTATAATGTCTAGAGTGGTAGGTTTAATTTTTTTCTGAATAAAATATTCTAATATTTTCAAAGGAATTATTAGCTAGAAGTCTAACATAATAATAATAGCAAAAACCAATATTTATAGAGCACTTACTAAACCCCAGGAGTTATTGCAAATGTATGTTTTCATTCATTTATATCTTATAATGCCTAGTTAATACTATTATTCTCAGTTTATAGCAGATGAAAAAGCAGGGCAATAGGAGGTTTCATAAATTGCCAAGGTCACTCAACTTACCATCAATGGAGCCAGGTTTTGAGCCAAGTATTCTTTCCTGGGGCTCAGATACACTCTTTGCTTCCATGTATAAAACAGTTGTACAGACCTGCACTGGTTGGAAGGGTGGACTTCCCTGTGTGCCTGCTGATCTGATGAAGTGAAATCGGCCTTCCGACAATCTCACATATGGACGTCTCCATAAGTACCTCTGGTGATGTCCTTGGGTAACTAGATAAACATAATACTCGTTATAACTTCATGCTTATAAATCAATCTAATTCCTCTACATTTCAATTTTTCAAGTCATACAATTAAATCTAACAGTTACGCATGGTGGACAGTGTTTGGTGGAGCTCCCAGATTAAAATAAGCTTAGAAGCAGGAGTGACATCCGCTTCCATAATAGCTTGCCTCTGGAAACCCTATGAACCTGGAGAGATGATGAAAGTCATGCAAGTGTTGAGGACTTTGTTTCATAGGGTTGCTATGAGTTGCCTATAACTCAGCGGCACCTAACAACAACAACAACAATTAAATCTAAGTAAGACAACAACCTTTCTCTGCAGTCTCCATTCTAGAAGTGTAGAAATGAACAAGAGGTCCCCCATCACAACAGTAAATGTCTTGATCTACTACACTGTAACTCTAATAATAGATGTCACTGTAGAGGAATAGTAACCACATGGAGCCCTAGCCTTTATATTCAAGAGATGATCAACAACTATTATTGGCTGGAAGACAAAAGAAAACAAGTCATTGCCATCAAGTTGAAATGAACTCATCCCTGACCCTCCAGGGGGTTTTCTGAGACTTTAAATCACAAGGGAAGGTATTGTTCATCTTCCTCTCACAGAGCAGCCAATGGATTCAAACAGTCTGTCTTTGTGTTGGCCGTGAAACTCCTTATCCACCAGATCTCCAGAGCTTCCTTTGTTTTAACGAGTTTCTTTAGAAGATGAAAGCCATGGTTTCCATTTCCGTTTGGTGGGTATATTAAACTTCAATCTGTATGTAAGCTTCTCTATGCCATAGTGAGCCAGCTTTGCATCTGGGAGGCTATTTATTTATTTGGAAGACCTTTCTCTCTTTCTATAGGTAAAATAGAAAGTACTCTAGAATTACAGTGTCCTGATTTGTGATGTGTGCAGGAGACCAAGAAAGCATGAATGAGAGTATAACCAACAAGTTATCACCAAAGTTCAATAACTGTTCAAGACACTCAAATATATAACCTGAAGTACATGTTAGTACCTGAAATGTGGATGAGTAAGTATGACAGAGAATGAATGACTTGGAATTGTGATGTTGGAGAAGAATTCTGAATATTCCATGGTCTGCAAAAAGAACAAACAAATCTGCCTTAGAAGAAGTGTAACCAGGGTGCTGCTTAGACACTGTTATTGTCACGTGTCGTCAAATATGACCCATAGAAAATCCTATCCTATCCTGTGGCATCCTCATACTTCCTGATACACTAGAGGCCATTGTTGTAGTTGCTGGATTAATCAACCTGGTTGATGGTCTTCTTCTCCTTTGCTGACACTCTTCTTTTCCAAGCATCATGCCCCTCTGCAAGGAATAACCCCTTCTAGCAATATGCCCAAAGTATGTAAAATAAAACTTTATCATCTTTGCCTGCAAGGAGCACTCTGGCTGCATTTTCTCAAAGACATATTTATTTGTTCTTTTTTCAGTCCATGGGATGTTCAGTACCTCTCCTCCAATACCACAGCTGAAATGCATCAATTCTTCTGCCCTCCTTATTTATCATCAAGCTCTCAGATGCATAGCATATGATCAGATAGAGCATGGCCTGGATCAGATGCACCTTAGTCCTCAAACTAACATCACTGATCCTCAAAAATTTGGAAAGGTCCCTGACTGTAAACTTTCCTGGTTCAATGTGTCTCCTGATTTCTTGACTGCTGGTACCAAGAATGGTAACTGTGGATCCAAGTTAGACAAAGTTGTTGACAGTTTCACTCTTTTTTCCATCTATCTTGATGTTGCCTATCTGTCCGATGGTTAAGAATTTCTGTTACCCCATACTGAAGCCTGTATTCTTAGATGTTCTGCAATAGGTGCTTCAAGTCCTACTCAATAAGCTGCATAAAACAGATTATTGATGAATATTCTTCTGATCTTGATGCCACATTCGTCTTCATAGAATCCAGCCTCTCAAATACTTTGCTCACATACAGATTGAATCAGTATAGAGAGAGCATACAACCCTGACACATTCCTTTCTTAATTTTAAACCAAGTAGTGTTCTCTTGTTCTGTTCACACAACAGACACTTGCTGTAGGTATCGGTTTCACGTGAGCGCAATTAAGTGCTCTGAGACTCCCATTCTTCTGAATGTCAGCCATAACTTGTCATGATCCACACAGTCCAAAGGTTTTGCATAGTCAATGAAGCATAAATAGACATTCTTCTGGAGTTCTTTACTGTCAGCCAGCATCCATCTGACATCAGAAATAAATTTAAAAATAATCTTAAGTTTGAAGTATTGAATACCAATAATCAAAGACCAGATGAGTTGTGGGATGACATAAAAAATATCACCCATAAACCGATCAAAGAGTCATTGCAAAGACAGAGGAGAAAGGAAAAACTGAAATGGATGTCAGAAGAGACTCTGAAAATTACACTAGAGCATCTAGAGATCAAAACAAAGAGAAAATAGGCTGAAGCCATAGAGTTGAACAGATTTCATACTGCAGCTCAAGAAGACAAAGCAAAGGATTATAAGGGAATATGCAGAGAGCTGGAACTGAAGAATAAGAAGGAAAGAACTCACCCTGCGTTTTTCAAGCTGAAAAAAGTGAAAAATGTAAGTCTCATTTAACAATATTAAAAGAAGGTATGGACAATGTATTGAATGACCTAGGAAGCATCAGAACAAGGTGAAGGGAATACACAGTCACTGTGTCAAAAAGAATTCACCGACACTGAAAAATTTCCAGAAGTACCAGATGAGCAGGAACCAGAGGTAGTGAAGGAGGAAGTTGAACGTGCATTGAAGGCACTGGCAAAAAATAAATCCCCAGGAGCTGATGAAACATGAACTGATTTGTTTAAATTAGTAGATGCACCCCTGCTTGTGCTTACCTGTCTATGCAAGGATATTTAAAAAACAGCTCTCTGCCCAACAGATTGGAAGAGGTTCAATTTGTTCCTATTTCTAAGAAAGGTGATCCAACAGAATGTGGAAACTATTGAACAATATCATTAATACCACATGCAAGCAAAATATTGCTGAAAATCATTAAAAAATAGCTAGGAACACAATGTTTATAGCAGCATTATTCACCATCACAAGAACATGGAAACAGCCCAAATGTCCAACCACAAGCAAATGGATTGAGAAATTATGGCACATTCACACAGTGGAACACTATGCGGCACCCAGGATCAGTAACTTGTAAATTATTACCTAACTTGGGAGGGAATGAAGAGTATTGTGCTGAGTAAACTAGCTCAGTCCCACAAGGATAAATAGTGTATAAGACCATTACTGTAAAAGGAGCATAAGGATCCAGGAGGGGTGGGAGAGGCTGGAAGCAGAGGGATGTGGATGTACAGAGGGAAAAGGTGACTAATCAGTGGACTGTACAATTTGATGGGTGGCAGGGTGAGGGAAATTGAAAGAATTTGTATTAGAATTTTGTAAATAAACTAGTAAAAAAATAGCTAGGAAAGTACATAGATAGGAAACTGCAATAAATCTTGTTCAAACAGGTTGAAATATTTTAGCATTAGGTATATCATTGCTGATGTCGTATGGATCCTTAGAAGGTAGGAAATTTCATCTCACATAGTTTGGACATGTTGTCAGAAGGTACCAATCATTGGTAAACAACATTATATTTGGAAAAGTCAGAGGAAAATAGGAAGATGCTCAACAGGGTGGACTGGCACAGTGATTACAGCAATGGACTAGGGCATATCAGAGAATGGCATAGAATAGCGTAAGGTTCATCTGCTGTTTGTAGGGTTACTGCGCGTCATAGGAGACTCATGGCACCTAACATCAACAAACAATTTTTGTCAATGTGATCGTTTCTTCTTCAAAGTACAGAAATATTTCCTATAGGCAGAAACATGCTGTTGTTGTTGCTGTTGCTGTTGTTGTTGTGGTTGTTGTCATTGTTGTTGTTGTTTTTAGGTGCAGTAGACTCTACCATGACTCATGACAACACTTTGCATAACAGATGTGAACTTTGTCCCATCCTGTGCCATCCTCATTGTATCTGATGTACTTGAATCCATTGATACAGTCACTGTGTCAATACCTCTTGTTGAGGGTCTTCTACTCTTTTGCTGACATTCCATCTTCCCAAATAGAATACCTTTTCTAAGGACTAGTCTCTCAAACAACATACTCAAAGTTTGTAAGACTAGGTGTCACCATCGTTGCCTTCTAAGGAGCACTCTGGTTGTACTTTCTCCGATAAATATTTGTTATTTTGGTAGCCCATGAGATATTCATGCAATACTCTTCTCCAGCCCCAAAATTCAAAGGCATTGATTCTTCTTCTGCCATTCCTAGTCACTGCCCAACCTTCAGGTGCATGGCAAGTAATTGAAAAGATCATGACTTGAATCAGGTGTATCTTAGTTTTTAAAGTGACATCTTTGCTATTCAGCACTTGACGATCTTGAGAGTGAATCTCTGTCTACACAAGGGACAGGGTGTAAATAGGGTAGATTCATAGGTTATTTATTTTGAACTTATTGTTGTTGTTGTTGTTGTTGTTGTTATTATGTGTCATCAAGTCACTTGTGACTCATAGTGATACTATGTACAATAGCCCTGATATCTGCTCTATCCCGTGCCAACTTTTCTGTCTCCGACACACCTACCCTCATTACCTCAGTCACAGAATCAATCCATCTCATTGAGGGTCTCTCTCTCTTTCTCTGTATCTCCACCATTCCAAGCATGATGTCCCTCTTCAAGGACTGGTCCCTCCTTGCAGCATGTGTAAAGTATGTCAGATGAGGCCTCATAATTTTTGCCTCCAACGAGCAGCCTGGTTTCACCCTCTCTAGGACAAACCTATTTGTTCTCCTTGCAGTCCATGGTATATTAAAAACTCTTCTCGTGCACCACAGCTCAAAGGCATCAATTCTCTTTCTATCATCCCTAGTCATTGTCCAGCCCTTTGATGTATAGCAAGCAGTTGCAAAGACCATGGCCTGGATCAGGTGCATCTTAGTCTCTACTGATGTCATTGCTCTTCAGTACTCTGGAGAGGTCCCTGACAGCCGAATTTCCCAATGCAATTTGTCTCTTGATTTAGGCTTAAACTAAAGTTTTGACCCTTAAAGAAATGGACAGAAAGGTGGAATGCCTATGATACGTAGAGATAAGATTTTCCAATTCTAGAAATCAGACCTTTACAAGAAGTTCCAGTTACTACTAATCTTTTCAAAAAACATAAACCAGGAATATACATCAGTTCATAATAACACTAAATTTGGCTTGAGACTTTTGAAAGCCTATTATTTAGATACGCAAGTAGATAACTCTTCTTCCTGCTGTGATCAAGGATTATAAAATATGCAAGTGAGAAATTGTTATGCTTCACTGATTACCTTTTCTTACATTTAATCTTAAATTTCTTATGGCATAAAAACAGACCCCTTGATGAAGTATTATGACTAACACAATATCAGGAATTCATACTGTAAAGTTTACAATGGAAAATGAGAATCTAGTATACCAATTTTTTAAAAGTAAAATAAATGGAAATCATCATATAAATCTAGAATGCACAGAAACTGTGATTTTGTAGTCATTTATGAAGGAATATAAAAGATAAAGCTTGCATTTTTCCCAAGAGAAATGGAAATGCAATTTCCTACGTGAAATCTATTCATGTTGGAATTTTTATTATCTTTCTGTAATAGAAAGGCTATTAAATATATATTGTTTTGTGCTTTTGAATAGTTTCCACATCTTCTTAAATGAAGACAAGATCAGTGTTGCATTATGAAAAGTGCCATTAATGCATTGTAAGTACCAGTTCACATTGCAGCGGGCTGGATAAGGCTAAATAAATTCCAAAATCTAAATAGGGCAAATGTGTTAAGATGACTGATAGCTTTATTACTTACTCCATAGATGCTGTGGGAAAGAATACAAAATCTAGGGTTTGAAGCAAGTTTTTACGGCAACGGGCTTAAACGCAGTTTGTTTGAAAGCACAGTGACATCTAGTGGCACATTTAGCACATTACCACTGTGTATTCAGCTCTTGGACATTCCTGCATTTTACAACGTTCCAAAAATAGAAAAAATAAACCTGGTATTTTGGACCAACATGAAAGATAGGAATCTGCTTTACTAAAATTAAGACGTAAAGGTTTTTATTTCATAAGTGACGTTGACAAAATGAGGGGGAAAGAGCAATTTCCCAGAAGGTATTGCCCTCTGTGTGTATGACACTGTTCTGTGTGAACCTGCCAATCCCATCATCTCAAAGAGGATGATACAATCAAGTCTTATTTTTTTGTTGCCTCTTCTACTAATGTCACAGGTAGGAATTGCATGGTAATGTCACTTATGCAAAATCTTGGACAAATTGATCTTGATTCAATCCCAACCCAAGTGAACCAAGATATTTCAGCCATCAAACTAATAAATTAACCTTCCTTTTCTTCTCTAATGACTTAATCCTGTCAGAGTTTGCCATCAAGGTGCTTCTGAGGAAGAGCAAGTCCATAGGACAGAGTAGAACTTGCCCAGAGGGTTTCTTAGTCCAAAACCTTTACATGAGCTGACAACCGGGGGCAGGGTGCGTGTGTGTGTGGGGGGGGACCTTTTCTGCTACAGATTATCTGTTGCTGTTGTTGTTGTTATGTATGTGCAGTTGAGTTGCTTGCGACTCTCAATGACTCTATTACAACAGCTCTAAACTCTGCTCTGTCCTGTGCCAATCTCATTGTCTCTGATACATTCATGCCGATTACCCCAGTCACCAAATCAATCCACCTCCCAGAGGGCCTTCCCCTCCTGTGCTGTCCCTGCACCTTCCCAAACATGATGTCCTTCTCCAATGACTGGTCTCTCCTTACAACATGTCCAAAATATGTTAGACGGAGCCTCAGAATCCTTGCCTCCAAGGAGCCACCCGGTTTAACCCTTTCCAGGTTGAATTTGTTTGTTTTCTTAGCAGTCCATGGTACCCTCAACACTCTTCTCCAACACTAAAGCTCAAAACATCAATTCTCCTTCTATCCTCCCTGGTCATTGTCCAGCTCTCTGATGCATAACAAGTGATTGCAAAGACCATGGCCTGTATCAGACACACCTTTGTCTCCAGAGACACACCGTTGCGCTTCAGTACTTTAGAGAGGTCCCTAACAGCAGACTTTCCCATCGCAATACGTCTTTTAATTTCCTGGCTGCTGCTGCCAAGAGTGTTGATTGTGGAGTCAAGCAGACTAAAGGTGTGAACAATCTCAATCTCTTCACCATCCATCCTGATGTTCCCAATTGGTCCAGTGGTGAGAATTTTGTCTTCTTGACATTGAGTCTCAATCCATATTGAAGGCTGCAGTCCTTGACCCTCTGAAGCAAGTGCTTCAGGTCCTCCTCAGTTTCAGCAAGCAGGGTTGTGTCATCTGCATTACACAGATTGTTGATAGATCTTCCACCAATCCTGATGCCACATTTCTCCTCATAGAGCCCAGCCTCACAGATGATCTGTTCTGCATACAGATTGAAAAGGTATGGATAATCTGTATGTACGCCCTTCCCAATTTGAACCATGCAGTGTTTCCTTGCCCAGTCGTCAGAACAGAGCAAGGAAATGTTGTTGTTGTTGTTATGTGCCATCGAGTCGTTTCCGACTCATAGCTACCCTATGCACAACAGCCCTAAACTCTGCTCTATCCTGCGCCAACCGCACTGCCTCTGATACACCCATCCCGATAACCCCAGTCACCAAATCAATCCATCTCATAGGAGGTCTTCCCCTCCTGCGCTGTCCCTCCACCCTCCCAAGCATGATGTCCCTCTCCAAGGACCCGTCCCTCCTGGCAACATGTCCAAAGTATGTCAGATGAAGCCCCAGAATCCTTGCCTCCAAGGAGTAGCTTGGTTTAATCCTCTCCAAGATGAATCTGTTTGTTTTCCTGGCAGTCCATGGTACATTCAGTACCCTTCTCCAGCACCACAGCTCAAAAGCATCCACTCTCCTTCTGTCCTCCCTAGTCATTGTCCAACTCTCTGATGCATAACAAGCGACTGCAAATACCATGGCCTGTATCAGGCACACCTTAGGAAACATTGCATGGTTCAAATTGGGAAGGGCGTACGTACAGATTACCTGTTGGGTTCAAATTGCTAAATTTTCATTTAGTAGTCAAATGCTTAACAGTCATGCCACCAAAACTCTTCCGAAAACATTTACTGACATTTACATTCTAGTCAGCTTAAGGATCTTCTCATCATAGGTGCATAGGTGGGCATCATAAGACCATTTCTCTTGTCGAAAAAGAATTATATGAAATATTTAGGTCAAGCTTACTCTGAAAAAGTCCCCCATGGTGGTCAACTAAATATGAAGAAACCTCACAATTTAGCAAATTAGCCAAACCAGTAAACTTGTTGTCTTATTTCTTCTCACAT
The DNA here is from genome assembly GCF_000299155.1 of Elephantulus edwardii. Taxonomy (NCBI): domain Eukaryota; kingdom Metazoa; phylum Chordata; class Mammalia; order Macroscelidea; family Macroscelididae; genus Elephantulus; species Elephantulus edwardii. The sequence goes on along the minus strand of NW_006399772.1, from coordinate 12,224,786 downwards.
ATTTTGGACCTGTTCATAGGAAGAACCACGAAGGACATCCAAGCCATAGAGATGGACATGGTGCTTTGCTAAAGCTGAGGGTCAGTGGGAGTAAGGAAGACCCTCAATGCGATGGACTGGCCTAGCGGCTGCAGCACTAATCTCCACCCTACCAGTTCTTGTGAGGATGGCAGCCTTTCTCTCAGTTCTACCTGGGAAGCTATGATTCAGAACTCACTCCTTGGTACCTAACACCACCACTTACCAAATTCAAAGAGAAATCATAGGAGAAAATAATCAAACTGACCGTTGCAATAGTTCGGAGAGTTTTCCTGATAATCCAGCTCTTCCTAGTCAGTGCTGATAGAACTAATCCCGCCAAGAAGCACACACAGAGAAGCAAAATGCAGCCCAGGAGAGGAAGCACACAGCTTGGAGAGAATTTGCAAGCTCTACGTGCAGTCTAATCACCCTGGGTGGGCTATTGGTTTTTATTGCTTTAGGAAGCTGGCAGAACAAGCTTTTGGATTCTTACTCCCTTACAGATTCCGTTCCGAGTCAGGTTGCCCTGACCTTCCCTTCCAGCAAAGTCTGACAACAAGACTAGTCCTCCAAACAACATCACAAAGCAAAAGCCAAACAACGAGCCAGGGTTGACACAAACAGTAAAAGGATTCCAGAAAAATTTGATCTTTCTTTTTCTTGTATTTTGCACATGTTGAAGAAAGGGGGAAAATATTACATAATATTCAGACAATAGCAGTAAGATAAGACTGATGTCATTTATAAGACAAGAAATGCTGTGGATCTGAACAGAGTAACTAAGTGTAACTTGATTTTAGAGAAATTAAGGAATTTTTTGTATGATGTCTTTTCCCAAGAACTGGTCTCTCCTGACGACATGCACACAGTATGGGAGGTGACATTTCACCATCCTTCTCTCCAAGGAACACTGTTTGCACTTCCTCCAAAACAGATTGCTTCAATCTTTGGGCAGTTCATAGGATATTCAATACTCTTCCCCAAACCCACAATTCAAAGGCACTGATTCTTCTATGTTCTTTATTTATTGTCCAACTTTGTTGCTGTTGTTCTTGTTGATATGTGGCATTGAGGCACCTGCAATTCATAGCAAGTGTACAATAGTTCTGAACTCTGCTTTACCCTGAGCCAGTCTCACTGCCTCCAACACACCTACCCACAGTACCCCAGTAACTGTGTCAATTCATGTGAAGCAACTGAAAAAACCATGGCTTGAAACATCTTAGTCTTTTAAACTGACATTATTGCTCTTCAGCACTTTGGAGAGGTGCTTGACAGCAGATTTCCCCAATAAAACAAGTATTTGAGTAAGCAAGAGAGAGGAAGACCCTCAACAGGAACAAGGAAGCACTGGATGGTTTCAAATCAGGAAGGGTGTGCATCAGGGATGTAGACTTTCTCCATACCTGTTCAGTCTTTATGCTGAACAAATAATTCATGAAGCCAGACTCTGTAAAGAAGACTGTGACATAAGGATTAAAGGAAGACATATCAACAGCGTGCATAAGCCGATAACACAATTTTGCTTGCTGAAATTGAGGAGGACCTGAAATGCTTGCTATGTAGGATCAAAGACACAGCTTTCAACACGGATTACCTATTAACATAAATAAAGGTCTTTACAGTGGTTTAATAGGCAGCATCATGATAGATGGAGAAAGTATTGAAATTGTCAATTATTTCATTTTGCTTAGATCTACAATCAATATCCATGGTACCCGTAGTCAGGAGAACATGAAACATGTTGTCATGGGCAAATCTGTTGTCAGGGACCTCTCCAAAATACTGAAAAGTAATGATGTCAGTTTGAAGATTAAAGTGTACCTGATTTAGACCTTAGTCTTTTCCATTACTTGCTATGTCTCTTAGAGCTGGACAATGAATAAGGTTAATAGAATAATAATTGATGCTTTTGAGTGTGTTGGAGAAGAGTGCTGAATATTCCACGGATATAAAAGAACAAACAGATGTGTACAAATATATCTTGGAAAAGGTGTTACCAGAGTGCAATTTGGAGGGAAGGATGGTGAAGCTTCACCTCTCATTCTGCAGACATGTTGCTTGATGAAGCTATTCCTTGGAAAGGGATATCATTTTTGGAAATGTGTAAGGTCAACAAAAGATAGGAAGACAGATCTCCAGTGGTGGATTGGCACAGTGGACTGCAGCAATGGACTCAATGTATCTAAGATGATGAGAATAGCACAGTACAGGGTAGGATTCAGATTGGCTGTTCATCGCGTCACCATGAGTCATACTTGACGTGAGAGCACCTAACAACAACAACACCTCTAGGAGTAGGTTCTGACTCATAGCAACCCTTTAACAGACTTCTGATATTGAAAAGAAACTAATTACATTAAATTAAAACAGTTATCGGCATATGATAAACTCTCAAGAAATATTAGCATCTATGGAAATAATGTAGTAATGATTGGGGTGGAGGGGGAAATACAACGAAAATTTTAGGGGAAGTTCTGGTGACCCAGTGGTAAGTAACCACATTGCCAACCCTAAAATACACAGGTAAAATCCAGCAACTGTTCCACAGAGGAAAAGACAAGCCATCTCCTCCTGTACGATTTAAAGCCTCTGAAAACTCACCGGAGGGCCAGCTATGGGTTGATTTCAGTTTGATGGCACATAACAACAAAAAGCTTTTACGCAGCTTCACAAGTTCCCAAAGCTGGAAAAGGAAGTTGTGATTGGTACTCCTTTTGGCCTTATTTTAAATCTCATGACCTCTCCCATTACTCCTTAAGCTTTCTACTACTTCTCAAAGTTTATAGCTGTAAAGAGGAAAAGAAACGAAAGGGAAGAGAAGAGAACAGAATGGGTCTTGATTCCAAGGATATTGTTACAAACACTGTGATCATAAGATAGGGCTTGAAGGAAAAATCCACCATGAGTAAATGTCAAACAGAGGAGAAAACATACACAAAAGAACAAGTGCTCAAATGTACGCAGTGTCTTTAGAATAAGAAAGGAATTCAGTGTGATTAGAAAGGTAGACCTTCAAGAGGAGGTGCAGACGGCTGGTGGTGAAGATGAGGCTTTAAAAACAAATCACAGAGATCTTCAATACTATGCTAAGTATCCAATGCCCTTGATAACAAGGAATAGATATGTTTCTAGAGAGATGGTACAGAAAGATAATTTGGGGCAAATGTGAAGAGGTATTGAGATTCCTGGGTACAAAAATATTGTTCGGAAACCATTTCACAAACTAGAAGGTGAATTGATGCTTTTGAGCTGTGGTGCTGGAGAAGAGTATTGAATGTACCCTGGACTGCCAAGAAAACAAACAGATTCATCCTAGAAAGGGTTAAACCAGGCTGCTCCTTGGAGGCAAGGATTCTGAGGCTTCGTCTGTCATATTTTGGACATGTTATAAGGAGGGAGAGGTCCTTGGAGAGGGACATCATGCTTGGGAGAGTGGTGGGGCAGTGCAGCGGGGGAAGGCCCTCTATGAGGTGGATTGAGTCAGTGACTGGGGTAATCGGGATGGGTGTGTCAGAGGCGGTGAAATTGGCACAGGATAGAGCAGGGTTTAGGGCTGTTGTACATAGGGTCGCTATGAGTCGCAAGTGACTCAACGGCACATACCAACAACAACAACATTTGAAAAATTAGGAACTCCAAGTGAGAAGAATGGCAGAGAAAATGGAGGATTAGAAAGAGAATCTCAGGCCCTGCTGGGCCGCAGCTGGGCAACTATGGAGCCGGACGGCACGTATGAGCCTGGCTTTGTGGGTATCCGCTTCTGCCAGGAATGTAACAACATGCTGTATCCCAAGGAGGACAAAGAGAACCGCATTTTACTCTACGCTTGCAGGAACTGTGATTACCAGCAAGAAGCCGACAACAGCTGTATTTATGTTAACAAGATAACTCACGAAGTGGATGAACTGACCCAGATCATTGCCGACGTGTCCCAGGACCCCACGCTGCCACGAACCAAGAACCACCCGTGCCAGAAGTGTGGCCACCTGTTGTAGAATGGGACTGTCCTTGGGGTTAGGGAGA
>NW_006399772.1:12218599-12219970 GCF_000299155.1 Elephantulus edwardii | reverse complement strand
GCCTCTACTACGTGTGCACAGCACCACATTGTGGTCACCGCTGGACTGAGTGATCACCACAACCTTCCTTCCCCTACATACAATAAAGAGCCCATTTCTTTAAAAAAAAGAAAGAGAATCTCAGACTTACTTTGTGGGGCTATCAGCAAGACTTCTAGATTGATTTCTGTGGTAGTTGGAGAGAGGAGTCAATGTTGGCAGAGGTCATGAGCTATGTCAGCAGGATGACTGTAAAATAACTCCGCTGAGAGGATCAAGGTATAGAGGAAAGTTTAACAGACAAGGCTTGTGTATCATCAAGTTGATTCCAATGCATAGGGGCCCTTAAGGAGAATGTAGAATCCCTCTACAAAGTTTCCTAGCCTGTAATCTTCGCAGAAGCAGAGTGCTAGGTTTTTGCGATTGGTTTTTTGTTTGTTTCTCCTGTAGAGTGGCTGGTAGATTCAAATCAGTTAGTGACCACTTAACTATTGCACCACCAAATCTTCCTTATTTAGCCATGGAGATTCACGTAAGGTTCACCAGGTGAGGATGATAATCAGCAACTCAAATACCGACTCAGGTGTGTGGCAATGTAATGAATGGAGGGTGTAAAAATGGATAGGAGATTAAGACTAGAAAAGAGCCAAGACCCCACTCCTCGGTAACAACCAGTATTTACAGATGCTCAAGCTCCCCCAAAAAAGACGAGAAGAAGTCTGGTAAATACTAGTCACAGAGTTAAGATGAAAATTGGAAGAGACAAGTGATTTGGATAGCAAAGGATATTTCACCATGGAAATCCCAGAGATCTTAAAGCATAAAGGCTAAGAAGATAGTGTGTAGGAGGTTGGATGACCTTCAGGAAGGTTGTTTCTAGTATTAGGTGTGAGAATTCTGGAAAGTTGAAGGCTAAAGAGTTATATATAGTGTTTTTTTACTTTGTCAGCAAATAATAAGAACAATATTGAGCCCTATGACACTCAGGGTTGGGGTAGCTGAAATTATTTTTAGTATTTGAGTATTATTTTATATTGAGTAATGAGAAAGAAAATTCTAAAATATGAAGGAAGAATGGAATAGGAATAACTCAGAAAGAGTCAATGTGGAGTTTTCACTCATTTTACATACTGGTTTTCTTTTAGACTCTTGCTTGTCTCCTAATGATGTCAGAGAGACAAATTCATCTTATTGGTCATGTCTAGGATAAACATCTTTATCTATTTCCTCTTTTAAAAGACTTAATTTACATCTAATAAACTTTATGACATTTAAAACATTGTTTTAAAACTCCTTGAGGTGCACACCCATGTTCATTGCAGCTTTGTTCACAATAGCAAGGAGTTGGAAACAACCTAAGTGCCCATCAACAAACGAATGGCTAGAGAAGCT
>NW_006399772.1:12210434-12211569 GCF_000299155.1 Elephantulus edwardii | reverse complement strand
TAGAGAGAATAGTGCAACAATGAATGAGTGGAAGCCCAAAATCTCTGTAAATGTTTATGAAAATTAATAAAATATAATTATAGAAAAAAAAAGAACATTCTACACAAATTTACATAATTAATATCCTGCGTATTTAATGTAAGTGAACTATCAGCATGCTTCAACTTTCATATACTGTCATCTTGATGTTTAAATTATGTATAAGCTTACAAATTTCTTCTTTGTCTTTAATTGTTTATATTTTTCAATATAATTGTAGCTAGATTATTAAAATCACAGGTATAAATGATACTATTGCTCTTTTATACTTCAGTAATAGTCTCCTACTAGTAGATAAATACTGGGGAAGATATATAGACTTTATTTCTAAATCAGTTACCACTTAATACATATACATATATGTCTGTTAGAAGAAGGCATACTTGTGGTTAAAAGAAGCTGTAAAATGAACACACTTTAGATTATGTACTTTCTAGGAAACTAAATTTCTCACGTATTAATTTTCTTTTTATATTTCAGAAAGTACATTTTAGCATTTCAACTATCCAGGTGGTTAGACTCATCTTCAATGTGCACTTTATTGTTGTTGTAGTTGTTTACCATCAAGTCTGAACAGACCCATGGCTGATCCCCTGGCAGGTTTTCAGAGGTAATTAAATGCACGGGAGGAGACTGCCCATCCTTCTCCTGTGGAGCAGCTGGTGGATTCGAACCAGGTGCCTTCAGAATTGCAGTGCAGCTTCTTGTGCCCATCAGAGTCCACATAAGTACTAAAAAGTAAGAATCTCTCTGAGCTTGGAAGCATTTTGAATTTTGTCTTCATTTCTCACTAGTTTAAATTATTAAATCATAATTTTCTCACCTTTAAACTAAATATCTAATAATGTACAAGTCACAAGACAACGTTCAATTAACTAAAATCTTAGGAGTTCTTAACCAGGGGGGAAACCTGTAAGAATTTAACTTATTAATATTATTCAAGGTTCTTAATGCGTTTCATAATCCAATGTTATTTTTTTAATATTTTAATTTATTTGTTTTTCATTTCCATGAACACCTACAGAGATTTTGGAATTCCATTCATTCATTGTTGTACCCCTCTCCCCGCCCAAACCCCCCCCCCCCCACTTGCTCC
>NW_006399772.1:12199996-12210334 GCF_000299155.1 Elephantulus edwardii | reverse complement strand
AAATAGAAAAAAAAAACTCCTTGAGGACCTAAGGAAAGTATTTTGCTTATTAGGAATAAGATACACTATCTGGAAGACAACTACCTGGCCAACTGACTGAAAGAGATCCATATTTATTTCCTTTCCCAAAAAAAAGTGACCCAACGGAGTGTGAAAATTATCTAACATTGTCACTAATATCACACTCAACCAAAATTCTGCTCAAGATTATCCAGAAATTACGTTGGCAGAGAACTTGCAGAAATACAAGCTGGGTTTGGAAGAGGTTGTAATGCTAGAGACATTATAACCAAGGTCAGAAGGATCTTGGCTGAAAGCAAAGAGCACCAAAGGAATATCTATATGTTTCATTGACTATGCAAAGGCATTTGATTGTGTGGATCACAACAAATCATGGCTAACAGTGAGAAGAATGGGAATCTCAGAACACTTGATCATGCTTATGTGAAACCTATACTTGTACCAACAAGCAGTCCTCAGAACAGAGCAAGGAAAACACTGCATGGTTCAAAATCAGGAAAGGAGTGCATCAGGGATGCACCCTGTCTTCATACCTTTTCAATCTATATGCAGAACAGATCATCTTGGATGCTGGGCTATATGAGGAAGAATGTGGAATCAGGATTGGAAGAAGATTCATCAACAACTTAAATTATGCAGATGACACAACCTTGCTTGCTGAAACTTAAGAGGACCTGAAGAGCTTGCTGCAGAAGATCGACTATAGTCTTCAGTATAGATTGAAGCTCGATATCAAGAAGACATAGATTCTCACCATTGGGTCGATTGGTAACACAATGATAGATGGAGAAGAGATTGAGGTTGTTAACCAGTACAGCTTATTCTGCTTCACAATCAACACTCTTGGCACCAGCAGTCAGAAAATCAAAAGACAAATTGCGCCGGGAAATTCTGCTGTCTGGGACTTCTCCAGAGTACTGAGAAGCAACAATGTCTGTCTAGAAACTAAGATGCACCTGATCCAGGCCATTGTCTTCACAATTACTTGCTTTACATCAGAAATCTAAACAGAGGATAACAGCAAAAGAATGATGCCTTTGAGTTGTGGTGCTGGAGAACAGTCTTGAACATGCAATGGCCTGTCAACAATAGGTCTGAATTAGAGAGAGTGAAACCAAGTATCTCCTTGGAGGTTAGAAATTTGAAGCTCCATATCACATACTTTGGGCATGTGACCAGCACAGACTGGTCCTTGGAGAAGGACATCATGCTTGGAAGGGTGGAGGGACAGCGCAGGAAAGGAAGACTCAGGATGAGATGGATTGATACAGTAACTGGAGCCAAGGAAGTAAGTGTGTCCGCGTCAGTGAGACTGGCTCAGGACAGGGCAGGCTTCAGAGTTGTTGTACACAGGGTCACTATGAGTCACAAGCGACTACACGGCACCTGACAACAACATCACTCATTGCCTTCAAATATTATTACACTTTCACTTTCATAATTTGAATGATGCCTTCATGCAACAACCTGCAGTCTATCCTACACTAATTATTAGATATATATTTCACAAAAATTACTTCTATTAATGGTAGCAGTGAAGCTAGAGTGTTGCACCTTCTTCAAACAAAATGGCATGAACCCCAAACAGGATGGTGGACTTTGGCCCTTCTCAAGACCCAGGTTCTTGCAGCCTGTAGAGGTCAGCCCCCGTTGTTCTGAGTTTGTGGAATGTCTTTGTACTGCATTGGGTATCAGGATTTCTTCTGCAAGCTTTATGAAATGGATCAAGATGAGTAACTTCAGAGAACTTGTACATGGAATCTTCACCACTCATAGGAATTCAGGCCTCTCTGGACCCCACATTGACATCCAGCTTATTTCTCAGTAACAGACTGAAGGTTTGCAACCGACTCCAACTCTTCAGCTGGTTATCTGATGATGGACAGGTTTGCTATAGCTTGAACCTTTAAGCGCTAGGCTTTGTCAGCCACCATGGTGAACTTGAGTTATGACAGATGATACGACCCTGACCTTGTATCCCAGTCTGCCTTCCTTATCTGACTAGTTGAAGTGGGAGCACTGAGTCCTCAGAGAAGAGGTGATAGTACAAGGAGCTGAATTTGGAAACACACCATGCCAACTGTTTCTTCCTCCACAGTTCCTGAATGCAATTTTTAAGTACCCATCTTGGCTTATCTTTCAAATAAAACTGATGACTACTGCCAGATAAATAAGCAGGTTAAATACCTTTAAAAACAATCATTGACCCTTTCCAGGCAGTCATTTTCTATAATCTCTCCAGGCACATAACCCCCTATTTTTTCAGCATCAGGCAATCCAGTTTACCAAATCAAGGTGTTTAGCGGCAGATACCCTCTGGTTCTAGGGCACAGAACCTCAGCCAGTGCCAGCCCTCCCACTATTTCTTTCCAGACCTTTTATTTACAGCTGTTTTGCTCTCAATATATCTTATAAAATGCTTTAGGAATAAAGCACTCTCTTGTTAATTCTCTCTTCCCTTGCTACCAGGATTTAAGGGTCTTATCCCACCTACTCCTAAGAAACTAGTATGATTTGTGATAGGAGATTTGCTTTTGCCCATCACAGGCATCTAAGACTCGCTCTGGATGCTTTCCAAATACTACTCCCAACCTTGCTGAAGCCAGCCTCTCTGTATTCTCAGTTACTTCCCAAACTGCCTTAAAGAGATGAAAGCTTTGAAGGCAGCATAAACTCCATTCACATAGCACAAGGGTTTCCCCTAAGGCACATTGATCTACCCCTGCCTTAGGGGAATCTATTTTGGAGATAGAATTAAACTCTTTTCTCTCTATACCTCAAATTCAGATTCAACCTTCTACATATTGTACCACAAACACAATAATGTTTAATTCAGAGTATATTTTTTTCAGTGCCTTCAGGGAATTGATTCCCACATGAGAACCAAAGAGAATTTAGGTGTAGCACTCTCCCAGAGGGAATTGGTCAAGTTGCTTCTTAAATTCTTTTCTGTGATGTTTGTAAGGAATATTGAATATACCATGGACTGCCAAAAGAACAAGTTGACTTGTCTTGGAATAGATACAGCTTGCTTAGAAGCAAAGCTAGTAAGCCTTAATCTTACTTATTTGGGCATGTTAATAAAAAGGAGCCAATCCTTGGATAAGGACATTGTGCTTGGGAAAGTAGAAGGTTCATAAAAGAGAGACAGACCCTCGATGAGATGGATGAGCACAGTGACTGCAACAATGGTTTTAAGCATGGAAAAGAGTGTGAGGGTGTTCCATCCCAATGTGCAAAGGATCACTATGAGTTGGAGCTATCTGGATGACACCTAACAACAAAAATAAGCTTGTTGCGAAATTGGCTGTTATGACAAGAATGTAGGATGAGCTCATACATGTTTACTGCAGATCGCTGCACAGCTTCTCCCGTCATTTCTAGTCTCTTCCATGACCCAAATTGGTACAATATTTTCATTTTGATGGAATGAGGGAAGACAAGCATAAGAACAAGTTTGGAGAGGAAGAAGTTAAATTTTATAAACATTGAGCAAGAGGCAGTTACATTACATGAGAACTCACAGGGAAGGTAAAGTCTAGAGATAAAGTTGTCTAGACTGAAAGTGCAGCCGTTTCTTAGTTGATTATGCTGAGTGAAATATCTCAGTCACAAAAGGACAAATATTGCACAGGGCCACTGTTGTAAAATGGGACTGACATCAGGGTTGAGGGAAGGCAGAGAAGGAGGGGATAAATAATTTTACTGCATTGAAACAGCTGAGGGAGAGAACCGTTTAAAAGGGATATGTGATTAGGTATTATTGTCATGACAGGAGTCCAAAACAAAGGCTGCATAGTGGAGTGGACTTGACGGGGAGGGATTGCTTAACAATGAAAGAGTTTTTCTTTTACCTTTCAAGGAAAGGAGTGAAGTGGGGGCAGGGGGTGGGCAGGAAGAAAAGTGCAACAATGAATGACTGGATACTCTAAGTCTCTGTGAACTTTCATTAAAATTAATTTTTTTAGAAAAAGAGACTCCTGGTTTTTGCCAGTTAGGGAAAAGGGTTCAGGTGTCTTGTCTTCTCTTTCCTGCAAATTGGCACTCAGCTGTTCCAAAGTCAGGATCTGCCATAGGTGACAAAAATTAGTACTAATTTTCCAAGGATTAGTTTGAATATTAGTTTAAGCCTTGAAGACTCCTGCTTATCAATCAGAAACAGAAAGTAGATGGTAACAAATGGTGATGAGATCTCAGATGATAAGTTCTCATCCATGTGGCAAGGATAAAGGGGATCCATTTATTCAAGTGAATAGTTGGTTTCTTAGCTCATTTTTTCACTTTTTATTCAGCTTTCAAGCTCATATAAATTACTAGGGAGGGAAAAAAAATAAATAAAACTGGTAAATCCTGAGCTAGAAAGAACAAAAAAGGTAGGATTAGGTTTGTATCAGCAAAAGAGAAGAAAGTTACCATTTTAAGAAGGATTTAAGGAAAAATTATTCTCCCTGCTTATGAAAACAGGGCATAAGCAAAATTGTTTTCCTGAAAACAACATAGGCACCACTTCTGCTTTCCTTTGATAAGCCATTAATGAAGGGAAATAATTAATGATGGCATTCTACCACTATTCACCCACAAAATTCCCTTAGCACAGATATTTTCTGGTTCTATAGTTTATAAATGGATCCAGTGTGTGCATTCTATATGAAAGCTCTTACTAAATTAATCCCTGCATTCTATACCATAGGCCTTAGTATTTTCTAGAAAACTCAGCCCCAACATGAAATACTACAGGGGAAGAAATTGCAACTTATCGCAGGAAACAAAATGTGTATAAATTGTTGAATGAGGAAACTGATGTGCTCTGTAACTTTTACCAAAATCACATTGAAATTCTTTTTTTGACATGTTTTAGGAGATTGATTGCTTCTCTTTGGATATGTTTAACCCATTAATGCATGGCATTAGAGAGATGAAAAGGTGATATGAAGAATTAGGTTCTGGGAATCCAGAAACAGCAATTTTCTCTCTGTATTATTCTAGACGGTTCTTTCACATGAATTATACTCTCTTTGAAAAGCAGTCTCATCCTCTGTTTTGTATCTATCATCTATTATCTACCTGCCTACCTACATACATACCTATCCTTGGAACTACCTATACAGATACACTGGAAGTTCTGAGAGTCTAGGGATAAAGAGCTGTGCTGCCAACCTGAAAGCATGTTGTTAAAAGCCACCAGCTGCTCCATGGGAGAAGGATGGGCAATCCCCTTCAGGGACTACTGACTCTGAAAATCTGCTGCAGGTTCAGCTCCTGGTTGGTTCCAACTCAACTGTATGTGACAACAACATATAGACATATAAGGATAGACATGTATTCCTCCTTCAAACTCTTGAAAACTTGATTTTCATGTTGCATAAGAATTTGGGGTGCTCCTAATTATCTAACTAATTAACACACCTTCTTTGATGAGACTGCTTCATTTTAAAAAGAAACACAGAGCTACATTATCAGCTATGGTGTTTATTGTTAAGTTGCTTTTAATTGCAATCAAAGAAGTATTGATGAAGGTGAAGAATACATAATTTCTACGTTATATTTAAGGCAGTTAATTTGCTCAAAAGACTGTGATTTTTGTTTTACATTTAGACCAGTTAGTGCATTCAAAAGGTCATTGCTCTTCTCTGAAATCTTAATTTCTATATGAATTATAAATTTCATTGTTAGTAGCTATTCTACAGCAGAATTCTCCTGAATTATTGGAGCTCATAGTTATAGTGCTAATGCCCCACACACACACACACACAAACGCAAAGAAAAATAAATAGCCTTTTAGACTATTCCAGTCATACAGTAGTTCTTCCTGTGGTGAGCATTTTCTGAAGAGTCATTAAAACACTATTTTCCCTGCATAACTAATAACAGCATGAGGTTAAATCAAGTGAATAAATGACTAAATGAAGATCATTTTCTTACAGAAATTGTTTTCTTAAATCCATCTAAAGCTTCTAAATTATCTGGTATTTGTCTGACCCGTCGTCATTTTTAAACATTATGAAGTAAACAACACACGTGCACACGTTCACTCATTTACATATCACACAAAAGAGACATAGACACCATATCAGAGCAGAAAAAGTTGGAATTGTGGCACAAATCTGGAGTTCTAGAAGGTTAATTGGATAATTAGCTTCAAACAGCAATGGTTCCCCATGGTGTACAGGGCACAGACTTCAGCCTCACATTGCATTCATTCCCTCACTTGTTCAAGCACCTGTTAAAACAGTGGGCCCTTGGCTAACTTTGGAGGAAATATAGATGGTCCCCATGATCAAGGACTTTATACTTTGTAACAAAAGTGCCCCTATATAATGTACTTATGTACATCCACATAATGGCTTCAGTTTCATAATAAAGACATGTTCTGAGAACTAGGAGCTCGGAGCAGAAAGCACCTTATCAAATATTTTTCAACTATTCTTCCAAATCCCCTGTCTTTCCTTCACCATGATGATGAGTGTCCCCAAAACGGGTACCTTATGGTATTTCAATAGGATGCCTTCCCTTCTGGTGTCGACATAGGGGATGTTGGATGCAGATTCAAGAGCCTGGAGGACAGGGTATTTACCTTCATTGATGCTCGCTGTACAACAGGCCACAGCTCCAGTTAGATGGCAGTTCCCAGGACAAACCATAAGGCATTACCTTCTTTGTTCTCTTTAGCACGCCAAGCAATAACAATAATAATCATGCTTTCCAGTTGTAGTCTTTGAATTTTCCTCGGTCCTTTTCAAAGTTGCCTTGATTCTATCTACAGCTTTGGGAGTTGTTCAAACATTAAACTCTTCTCAAATTACTCACTTCTCAAATTACTCACTTTAATGCATGTTTCCCAGTGACACACTACCCAGTGTGGACTAGGTTAGAAAGGATCACAGTTAGGAAAACCTAGTGGGTGGAGTGGTCATGAAGAAGTAGATGTAGGATGAGAGATGAAAAGATTGGAGAAAGGACTTTGAAAACGCACTTGGAGAAAATTTGAAGACAAATGATAGTTAATACATGCAAAACATCAGCAATCTTTGGAAGAACAGTGACTCAGAATGTGGGAGAGGGAGGCAGGGACAGACAGTGTGGAACCTACTGCACCACTGCACATGTAGCTAGGTGAGGCTATTTCTTGGAAAAGGACGTCATGCTTGGGAAGATGAAGAGTCAGTAAAGGACAAGAGGGTACACCCCACCCTGAGATGGATTGACTCAGTGACTTCAGCAATGGGTTCTCGCGTATCAGCGGTCACAAGGGATGCCCAGGATAGGACAGGGTTAACTGTTCAGAGGGGCGCTATGGGTCATGCTTGACACAATGGCATCTAATAACAATAACTACACCATTCAAGGGAATCTGAGTCTTATTATGAATGAAATGTCTTTTCTTAGAAACATTTAGTGGTATTCAAAAAGGTCACAACATATAAGAGTTCCTTTCTCCCCACATCCTCTCCAACATTTATTACTTGCTACCCTCAAAGGTTGCCACTGCTACTGAATGAAATGGTTCCTCATGATGGTTTTGATTTGTATCTCTCTTATTGCCATTGATCTTGAACATTCCTTCATGTGTCTGTTTGCCTCTTATACATTGTTGGTAGAATTGTAAAATGATACAACAATTCTCAAACGCAGTTTGACACTTCCTCAAAAAGCTGAACATAGACATTTCATATGACCCTTCTATTCCACTACTTGGAAGATACCCTGAGAAAATGAGAACTGAGGCACAAATGGAGACTTGTACACCAGTGTTCATAGCAGCATTATTCACCATCGCAAGAACATGGAAAAAGCCAAGATGTCCAACCACAAACTAATGGATTGAGAAATTAAGGTACATTCACCCAATGGAATATACACAGTATGCAGCAGCAATGATTTTGTATATTATTACCTAACTTGGAAGGGACTAGAAAGCATTATGCTGGGTGAACTAACTCAGTCCCACAAGGACAAATATTGTATGAAACCATTATTGTAGAACAAGTATAAGGATCCAACAGGGGTGGGAAAGGCTGAAAGCAGAGGGATGCGGATATGCAGCGGGAGGGAGATTAATCATGGGGTTGTACAATTTGATGGGTGGGGGTGAGGGAAATTGCATGAATCTGTTCTGGAAAACAATGTAGTTGAATTCTATAAATAAACTAGTATAATTTAAAAAAAAAAAGAAATACACATACACCAATAAATGTCCTCACTAAAAAAAATAATAATAAAAATAAAAAGGTCACAATGATGATATTTTGGAAATCAAAAGTGAGAGAGGGAAAATTGGAGATAGTGCTTCCATCAGTTTATTGCAATTATCACAGCAATAGAGTCGAGAAGTGACAAACATCTGGATTAACGCCTTAACAGAAGATATCGAGGTTGCTCTGGTGGCCTAATGGTAAGAAACTGCATTGCAGTCCCAAAGGCATGCAGTTCGAATCCATCAGCTGCTCTGCGGGGGGAAAAATGAGCAATCTGCCTCAAAACTAAAAGCCTCTGAAAACCAAACTTGATGGCACACAACAAGAGAGAGTATTGACAACAGGAAATGAAGAGAGAAATATTTTATAGAACTTTATGATCAATCAAACATTGGATGAAAGGTAATGCTGGCTCGCATAGTTGAAAAAAATTGTGATATCTTGGGTATTTGCTAGGTATTAAGGACTAATCTTAGAGTTCTGCATGTATTTAATTGTTTTAATATTTCCAGGAACTCCTATAAATAGCATTCTGTTTATTCCTGGGGGTCTTTCCAAACATAGCACTTAAAAGAGCATAAACAACTTACACATAGTAGAGATGATGAAATTATTCGAGAAGGAGAAGTCTGAAAAGGAGGTTGGAGTGATTATAAATTAAATTGGAACATCTCTGGTCGCTGATGGCTGCAAGTTAATCAGACAGAGGACTATTAAGCAGTTATATATACTAATGTGAAATGCAGGCAATACGGCAATGCAATAGTTAGAGACAACAGCTTGAAAATCACAACACATTCTATGTAACTGAAGCCTTTGGAGAGGATGAGAGTTCCTGGAGAGACGAGATAGCATGAGAATATGTAGGGAATAAGAGAAAAAAGGGACTGAGACATAAACCCCACACTCTGCTTCTGTTCCACACCTTTTACTAAACTTTCACTTCCTCAGTGACAAACTTCTACTCCCACTTATAATTACTCCAAATAACTCTTTAGCAAGTGTCACCCGTTCAGTTCAGTGATGCCACACTTTCTAAATCTACAAAGACCATCTCAATCCCTTTCCTCCCTTGATACTTGGTCCTGATTCTCTAATACTAAAAATATCAAACAGCACTTTGCAATAGCGTCTTCAGCTCTTTTTGTGAATATCTTTTCTCTATCTTTGTGTTTTGCTCTGACAATCTATCCACAGTTAGATTATAATCTCCTAAAAGAAGAAAGATATCCTATTACTCCCAGAATAGTGCATCAGACATGGCATTTGATGAAAAGTGTGTGTCTGATTTAGTGTAGACAAGGACCAGATACTAAATTTGTAAGGAGATTCTTTTCTAAATTATGTCCCTTCCCAGGGACATTGTGACAGAATTTAAATATTTGACTCCCAACTAGCATTCTTCAGTCTGACATGCTCACTGTTTTCAAGTGTATAAGCATCACTCTCTCTGAACGTCACAAGCTCTACATCCTTTCTGCTCTGTCCCCACGTCCAACTTATGTGACCACAGTCCTAAGCCCTCAGTATCATCCTTCAACCTTACTTTCTCTCTTCCAGAAGAAAGGCAAAATTCAGAAAAAGAGAGGATGACTTTCAATGAGATAGATTGATTCTGTGACCTCAACAAAAGCATGCAGAGACCATGGGAATGGCACAGGACATGGCAAGGTTTGCATCTGTTGCTCATAAAGCAGCTAGAGGTCCTGGTCAACCGGATGGCACCTAACAAAACTACAAACAATGTGCTAACCCTACAAAAGATAAATCTATGGCAGGAACTTAGATACCTCAGAACATATGTTTAGAAAAGTAGAATTTTTTTTCAAATCTTTTTACAAACTTCTAGTTTTTCGTGATTTAAAGGATCTTGAGGTGAAATCTCCTAAAATATCCATGTGTTTGGGATATAAATTTCCTATATTATAAATTCAGTCTTTTATTATTTCCCTCCTTATGACTTGGACCAATTTTTAGGTAGCATGGAATTAAATTGAAATATGTATTAGAACATTCTACACATTGACCAATTCAGCAAAGTAGCAGGATACAAGATCAACATACAAAAATCAGTTGGCTTTCTCTACCGTGACAAAAAGAATACAGAGCCAGAACTAAGAGA
>NW_006399772.1:12175501-12195711 GCF_000299155.1 Elephantulus edwardii | reverse complement strand
CCCATTCATCTATTTTATCTTCTCCTGGTTGTAAATTTTTCAGAATACTGGGAAGACTCTTTATGTTGTGGATTAGGACTACTAAAGTTTTTCCAAGCTTTTCTTGAATGAAGTTTATAGTCCTTGGTTTTAGTCCTAGGTCCATGATCCACCTTGAGTTGGTTAATCCAATGTTATTTTGTGAAAGAAAATTTGGTATTTGATACAACTTGCTAGTCATTGAAACTTTGACCATTTGCTTACTGTTGAAATCTAAAACTCTTAGCCATTAAAGCCACATTTTTATTTAAGATTCAGAATGCTGTAAGAGAATAACTTTCTGCTAATTCTTACTAACAATGGGGGGGGGAAGAGAAATTATTTATTAAAATATAATAGTCTGTGAGTGGTCAGGGAACAGAAGTCACCATGCAAGCAAATGAACTAAACTCCAGGAATGACAATACTCTCCTGCTCAGAAAAAATAGGGTGTACAAATTGTTTTGCCTCAGATAGATAATGGAGGAGCAATTGGTGGCCATAAAATCAAGGAAGAGTATAGATAAGATTCTAATACATTCTTAAAATATAGCATGAAAAGGAACTCTGGTGGCCTAGTGGCAAAAGCTATGCTTGCAATACCAAAGGTGCATGGTTTGAATCCACCAGATGCTCCACTGGAGAAGGACTGGCAATCTCCTATGCCAGTTGGATTCAATTCAAAGATGAGTTCACCATGGGATTACGGGTGTACATTGTAGTAATCAGCAGTTTCTGAAAAGGGGAATATTGAGCTTTGAAGATAACGGCGAGTATTTGTTTCTCATTTTTGTTTGTGTGCTTTCAAATATCTTGGAGACTCTTTGATCTTTGAGAAAGTGGAACTTGTACAAGGCGTAGGGTCATATTGATCCCTCTCGTTAGGACCTAAAGGAAGAGTAACAAAAGCATGCACTAAGCACCATTGTGGGACCTCTCTCAGCAAAACTAAAAAGAAATGGAAAATTGGGAGATGGGGAAATAAATGTATGGTTTGAAGACTCCACTAAAATGTGGGGTAACAAACTTTACTTTTTAGTTTTATTTCATGGGATAACAGCTGTTGGTTTTGTGCACCACTGAGTTGTATCTGACCCACGGCTGATCCTCTGGTGGGTTTTCAAAGACAGTCAATCACACTGCAGGAGACTATCCATCTTGCTCCCAAACAACAGCTGGTATATTCAAACCATGTACCCTGTGTTGGCAGCTCCATTTTTTACTACTAAGCCACCAGAGATCCCTTGATGATAGTAGCCCGGGATAAATTAATATGATCTTGCCATTGATAAGCTGTTTTGACCTCTCTTTAGATAGTAAGGCAATAAGGGGAGCAAAATATCAGTTGACAGTTTTGAAGAATATTTTTCCCTTCTGTCGTAGTGCAATCTGTGTTGAAACCCATAGTGTTCATCACTAAATTCTTTAAGTCTTCTTCACTTTCTGTCAGTAAGGTCCTGTCCTCCACTTATCACAGGTTGTTAATGAGGCCTCCTGCATTCCCAATGCCACATTCATTATAATAAAGTTCATTATAATAAAATTCAGTTTTGTGGGCTATTTGTTCAGCATAAACATGGAGTAAGTATGGCGAAAGGATACAACCCTGATGCTTAATTTCCTGGTGTTAAACCATGGAGAAGATGAAAATATACCCCCTTTTAAAAAGACAGGGTATCCTTTTAAAGAACTTATTAAATATATGATATTGATAGTTTGGTGTGAAAACTCTGGTAGCTCTTCTCACCCATACTCCCTCTTTATTTCTCCCAGAAATTAAATGAGTAATCATTTCATTTTTATCAAAAAATAAGACTTTAATTACATTTATGGATGGAAAGATTTTATGTACCAAGACACCATTTTATATATAATAATTTCTAATAGGCAGCAACCATCCTGTATTTTCAAAAGGGTACAGTTTCTCCTCTGTGCTGCCTTATAGCATTGTAATAACCTCCAAGTCTCTGAATCCTATTCTTATAGTCTTTATCACAAACCTCTTATTCTACAGTCATTTGTGCTCCAGCTTTATCTCCCCTAAAGATGGCCACCAATCCTTTGACAAAGGTACCATGCTTTATTCTCTTTTGTACACTTATTTCTCCTTTCATATATTAAGAGTTCCATTGATATTACTTAATGGAATTGCTCTCCTTTTCAAGTATGGGAGCCAAAAGGAAAGAACTAAGAAAATTTATTTTGTTTCACACTCTGACTTAGCTAACACATTATTAACTCTAAGAGAGAAAGTAAATTTTAGCCAAGATTTTATTACTTCCTAGTAAGGAACTTCATTATGACTTTATTTGTACTTTCAAAATTTTTACTAGGCAATAATGGTTCAGCTCAGACCATACTGGACAAGATGACAGAAATTCCATTTGGCATCATTTATTATATCCAAACATTATTACACACTGTCATTAACTTTGTCATTTCTGCTATGAGAGGTCTAATCTTATAAAATGACTGAGAGGAAAAAGCTGAAATATAATTGACAGTCATTATGGTTTCCTGGTGAAAAGTCTTCTCAGTTGAAAATCAAATAATATCTCATCATCACCAATCAAATCAATCACATTTCAGAAAACATCAAAGGGCTGCTAAATCCACCACCTTGTACTTTAAAGGGTAAGAAGGTCAGTTTTATATTTTATTTTCAGGCCTTTAGCTATCTAAAGAGCACGGTTGGCGTGGTTATTAGTGTCTTGTGCTGCTATCCTACAAGTTCAAATCCATTAGCAACTTCTCAAGAAAATGTCTCTTCCTAAGTGAGTCACAGCCTCTGAAACCCCCTGGGTGGTCAGCTATGAGCTGGCTATGAATTCTAGCTTTGGAACTATCTCAAATTCACAGATAGGAGCTCAAGGGGTGTAGTGTATATTGGGTTTCACTATAAGCCAAAAGAGCTTCTGCAATGGTTTGAATCCATCAGCAAAAGTTCTACGGTGAATATAGTGACTAATGAGCAGTCTCCTCCCTTTAAGATTTGCAGCCTTGGAAACCTGGTGTTTCTACACCAGTGGGTTGAATTGTTGTTTGTTGAACTATTGTAAATGTTGCATAATCTGAAAATGATTTTTCAAAATCATATTTAAATTAATGTTTGTCATGTTTTTTTCATATTAAAGGAGGGAAAGAGACATTCTCAAGGCTGAAACAGGAAATTATATAAGGTTAAGGTATGAGTCAAGGTTCTTTTCGTGTCCTGTTATCAAGTAATATTACTTAACATTTCTTTTACTGCTTCTTTCTTTCCCTCTTACTGAATACAGCTCTGTTTTGATACCCAGCTGATATGGTCTTTGCCCTTCAGGTGTTTTGCTTGCATGTGTGTATGAAAAACACCTGTTCAATGTATAACCAACCTGGCACTGAATTGGAGGTGCTAATCCATCAGTCAGCCAGCCCTGCAAGCTTATGACCTGAGCCACTCTCGGCCCCAACAGCCTAGGATTCTGTGTCCTTTTGCCATCAGCAGTTTTATTACCTCTTCTTTCTCCAAACATCATCAGCAGCAGCTAATCTAGAATCTCTGCCTTCCGAATATTGACTCAAAATCTCCTCTTTAACTCTGATAGCCAAATGTCAGGGAGGTCAAGTGGCCTAGTGGATAGGAAGTAGTGTTATCCACCCAAAGGCAGGTGGTTGGAATCCACCTCTACAAGAGGTAGCTCTATGGGAGAAAACTGGGAAATCTCCTAGTGTGGGATTTATAGCCTCTGATAATCTGCTTTGAAGGTCAACTTTAAGTCAGCTCCAACTTGATAACAATGAACAATAGCCAAATTTCAGAAGTAGATATTATCTGGTGCTAGAACAACCCTCATCCCTGCCTTACCCAAACATGTTCTAACAGGGCTGACTTATTCTTTGAGTATGTCTCAGAACATCCAATCTCTTCCTCATCTAGGATTCCAGTTCTCTATAGAGTGAGCCAATATTCATCAAAATGAGTGATATAGACCAGGCCACTTATTATTTTTAAGAGGAAAGACATAAAGGGAAGAAATAAAATAAATTTTAAGGGAATATCTCTCTTCCACATAAGAACTACTAAACATCATACTTTAATCCTCTTAATTCAAATGAATAATGGGAAACTTTCAGTCATCTCTATTCCCCAAAGCAACCTGCACCCCTCCACACATTCACATACTCCTGGCCAAAGATTCTTTCTTTTGCAGCAGCCCTGAAAGCGAACTTACTTGCTAACTTTAATTTCATTTTATTTTATAAAATTGGATTACTGTTCTCATGAAGACATATAATTACATCTCTTCTTCTGCCCCAGAGAAGTTGTTTTAAATAATAACTGTTATTAAATTCTGCTATGATAACATAAAGTTCGGCTTGACATGCAACTTTTAGTAAAAAATATGAAGAAATAAATCAAATTTTTTTCTAAAAAAGGACCATGAACTCCCTCATTTTACTTTCAAGCAATCCTTCTTTTGCCAGAATTTATTACTTTTCACTAAGAACACTGAGAACTCATTTACCAAACTAAACCTGTGATGTTCTTTAGAAAATAATGTTTTAATTCTGTGGTAAAATTATTAGTATGAGCCGTAATTTATGCTTTCAGTTCAAAGCTATACCTTTTCATTTAATGAGCATTACTGACAAATAGCCTAATTGGCTTTAAAAATTAAGAATGGATTAGGATAGGTATACTATCTGTGAAGGGATCACAGAGCTGGAAAATAGTGTACCCAGGCTTTCATGTCCCTCTACCTAACCACATACTTCATCCGAAATGTCAGGGTCACATGCGTTAAATATTAAAAATCCATAAAGATGTCCATAAGTCCAAGATAAAGTTCTTGGATGCACAAAGCCAATAAATATTTAGGAAAAAATTATTGATACAGCAAAAATGGTTATTTCAAAAGAAAATAATGTTTTTAAAATAATCATAATTATTTAGTAAAACTCTTTTATTCAATCACTGTAACTAAAAAGAATCTAATAAAAGGGAAATTACTTTCCTTTTATTTCCAATCTCCTATATTGCAAAGCTGTGGTGCTGGAGAAGAGTATTGAATGTACCATGGACTGCCAAGAAAACAAACAGATTCATCGTAGAGAGGATTAAACCAGGCTGCTCCTTGGAGGCAAGGATTTTGGGGCTTCGTCTGACATACTTTGGACATGTTGTAAGGAGAGACAGGTCTTTAGAGAGGGACATCATGCTGGACAGAGTGGAGGGACAGCGCAGGAGGGGAAGACTCTCTATGAGGTGGATTGATTCAGTGACTGGGGTACTCGGGATGGGTTTGTCACAGGTAATGAGATGGGCACAGGATAGAGTACGGTTTAGGGTCGCTATGAGTCGCAAACGACTTGACGGCACATAACAACAACAACAACATATTGCAAAGAGGATTTTTTACTTGGAGGTAAAAGTATGGTATCCTCATATATAAGAGTCTTACTCTGAATTGGGTACTATGACAAGCAGACAGTGGTATGTTGTCTGCCCTTTGGATTTAATAGCTAAGAAATACAAATGAAAGTGTTTGCACACAACAAGAAAGCACATGCTTCAGTTAAGGTTATGAGCTTTCAAGAATCCCCACATTTTCCCCATTTTCTTCCTCATACATTTCCCATTTGGAAGCAGGAGTGGCATCCACTTCCTAAACAACATGCCTCTGGAAACTCTATGAACTTTGATAAATGGCGATCATCATAGAAAGGCTTCAGGCCTTTAGTTCAAAGGGTCTCTATGAGTCGTGCTCAACTGGACGGCAATCAACAATAACAAAAACATACTTCCCATGCCCTTCCTTTTCCTGTAGTTTCTTTCCACAAGGAATTTTGAAGGAAAGAGTAAATGAACAACTTACATTTTAAGGAGAAAGGAATGAAGGGTTTAGGGGGTCAGTTGCAAGCCCAAAGGGCTGCAACTGGAACTAGAGAACACAATCCATAGAGAACAATCTACCCATCACAGAAGAAACAAAGAGAGAGTGCCAACAACTGTTCCTTTGTTCTCTGATACTGAGGAGCGAAATAAGTATATGACCTTATCTGAGTTTCCATGAAACTTCTGGGAGGGCAAGGGAAAGAGCAGATGCTGAACTCTAATTTCACATCCCATTGCATCATTCCACTCAAGAATTCATGAGCTAGTTACTGTAGAACAACACCAAGGAATCTGCTTCAATAAGATCAAAAGAGGTTTTTTTAGGGATCAGGGGAACATTCATGGTCACAGAGCAAAAATGACTACTCCGTGGGACAATGAGGGAGAGTCATTGGAGCAGGAAGTGAAAGTTATAAAATTCATGATTGGTTGAAAGAACATTGTTGTTGTTGCTTGCTCTCAATTTAGAACCTACTTATAGCTGACTTTCCAGTGGGTTTTCAGAGGGAACAGATTGCCCATCCTTCTGATGCTGAACAGCTGGTGGATTTGAACCGCACTCCTTTGGGGGAGTTAAAGGTTGCATATTTAGAAGCATGAACTTGGCAACAATAGGACTGTAACAGTTAAGTGAGTTTACAGGATCTATCAAAGGTACATATCATTCAGTTTATTATAGGGTGGTCCAGGATGGTGGACAGACTATTCTGATAATCTATTAGTCAAATTACTTCTTCCTTAGAAGTAAATCACATTTGCTGAACAAAAGCTACAACACCATATATCTGTTTGAAAAAGACCCTTTGGGAGTAAATTGTGATAGCCTATGTGTGTCAGACCATAAAGAGAAGGACTTTCTTTTTTAGGGTGTATAGTTTGGTCAGCATCAATGTGAGAGGAACTGCTATCACACAAGGTGGTTTTTTAAAATCCAGCCTGAATCTCAGACTCATATCAAGACTATAAAATGGATTAAGCCTCCACTTTAGATACATATACCAAGTGCCTCTGATTTTAAATTTGTACATAAAACTGCAGATGTTGATTGAAGAGTTGGTAAAAGATCCTCAGAACCAAGATTATCTTTTATTTGGCTCACAGATAAAATCATTTTAGGAATTCAGAGAGATTAAGGTAAACAATTGCAAATATTTGCCATTTATTGGAATAATCATGAAACCATGCTCTGAATTGATCACACTTTGCCTTTGTCTTCATTCATTCTGTAATATAAGAGCTTGGAATGAATTTCTGATCAAACTCAAATTCATTGTGGAAAAGTCAGAATCAGCTTGTATGGGGAAGAAAAAGATAGCTCTCCGAAATACTGTGTTTGCCATGAAATACAATAACTTCTCCCAACATTTCAGATAAATACCATTGTTATCCCCTTTTACAAAAGAGGAAATGAGTGAGACTTACAGAGATTAAATAACATGTTCAAGGTCATGCAACTGTAAGTAGAAAGATAGGCTTAGAACTCACGCATCTAATGTGTCAAAATTCACAATTTTCTGCAACAGAGAGCTCTTGTGTCCTACTGGTAAGAAGGTGCACTTCCAATGTCATAGGCAGGCGGTTCGAATCTATCAGCTGTCCCACAGATGAAAGAAAGATAGGCAGTCTCCTCCCACATAATTCACAGTCTCTGAAAACCCCCTGGAGGGTCAGCTCTGAGTTAGTTCTGACTCGACAGCACATCATTTCCATGATGCACACATGCACTCATCCTAAGGAGGAATTATATATAGTCAGCTAGGTAGACCAGGGAGCTCAGATTCTTATGGTAAGGAGTTACACTGTTAATTCAAAGGCAAATAGTTCAAATGTACCAGCTATTTTGTAGGAGAAAATATAGACCCTCTCCTCTTGTGGAGGGTCAACTATGAATTAGTTCCAACTCAATGGCTCATAGGAACAGGTAGACCAGAAAAAGAACCTTGGTAGTGTAGTACATAAAAAACCAGTCTGCTAATTGAAAAAGTCAGCAGTTCCAACCAACTTGTCCTTTAAAAGGGGAAATCTCCTCCTAAAAAGAGGGTTGCTATTAATCAGAATTGACTCAATAGCAGTAGATTTGGGTGTTATGTTTTATTATAGTAGACTGGGGAAAGTGGATTCACACAGCCTTTAACAAAATAGGATTCTTATCCAAGATGAATTTTTTGTAATACATGGATTGTTGTTGTTGTTATGTGCCATTGAGTCGTTTCCGACTCATAGCGACCCTATGCACAACAGCTCTAAACCCTGCCCTATTCTGCGCCAACCGCACCGCCTCCGACACACCCATCCCGATTACCCCAGTCACCGAATCAATCCATCTCATAGAGGGTCTTCCCCTCCTGCGCTGTCCCTCCACCCTCCCAAGCATGATGTCCCTCTCCAAGGACCCGTCCCTCCTGGCAACATGTCCAAAGTATGTCAGACGAAGCCCCAGAATCCTTGCCTCCAAGGAGCAGCTTGGTTTAATCCTCTCCAAGATGGATCTGTTTGTTTTCCTGGCAGTCCAGGGTACATTCAGTACCCTTCTCCAGCACCACAGCTCAAAAGCATCCACTCTCCTTCTGTCCTCCCTAGTCATTGTCCAACTCTCTGATGCATAACAAGTGATTGCAAATTAAGCTGTATAATGACTTAACATGATCAGTTTATGGAACCCATTTATTCATATATACTTTTCCTTATAATGAGGCTAAATTATTAAAAAAAGAATTGCTTATAATTGGTTTAAGTTTATTTTTTAAAGTACAAATAATCAGCATAAACAGAAGGTAAATGAGAGGAAAAGCATGAAAGTAATACAAATGTAAGGGAGACAAGAGGTTAGGGCAGTCACAGTCCATGCAGAACAAAATAACTATTACAAAGTAGAGACATGTTAGAAAGTAATTCTGGGGAAAAAATAAGTATCTCATTATGATTAGGGAGCTCTGGTGGCATAGCGGTAAGGAATTGCTCATCATTGCAGAAGTACAAGGTTTGAATCCACCAGCTTCTCTGTAGGAGAAAGATGCGATTTATTGACTCTGAAAACTCACCAGCGGTTCAACTATGAGTCAACCGTGACTCGATGGTACATAATCATAATAACCACAAAGTATAAACAGAGTGGATGGTACAAAGTGAGAGGAAAATCTGTTAAATTTAAAGCAAGGTAAATTAAGAGTCATAGATACATCTGACATGGTCAGATTTGCAAGTAAAAAAATAAACCACATACTCCAGTTACAGGGAAGAGGAAATATTGGAAAAGAGATATTTACTGGAGATAAGAGGCCAGAGAAGAGATCATTTTAATAATTTACACAAAACACAGAATACTTAGCAAAGACTTTCATAAAGGGAAGGGAAAAGTAATTGACAGCTACTAATAAGGCTGGTTTAATGTGTTATCTGTTGAGCTGCTAACCCAAAGTTCTATGGTTTGAATTTACAGCCTCAGAAACAGGACGGAGGGTTGCTATAGTCAGATCTAACTCAATGGTTGGGTTGAGTTTCAGAGTCAGTGAGAGCTGAATCAGTCACTTCAAGTTTGGCTGCAACACATGGATACTACCAACAGAATCTTTTCAATCACTTGATATGCATATGAGGGTTAGACAAAGAATAAGGCTGACAGAAGAATTGTTGTCTTTGAGTTGTGGTGTTAGAAAAGAGAACTAAGTATCTCATGGACTGCCAAAAAAATAAACCAGTAAGTCTTGGGAAAGAGAAGCTATACAGTTTCTTTCATTTTTTTATCATTTTCTACTAGTTTATTTATAAAACTAGAACATATTATTTTCAAGAATAAATTCTTTCAATTTCCCTCACCTCTCCACCCATCTAATTGTACAACACCAGGATTAATCCCCTCTCCCCCTGCACATCCTCATCCCTCTGCTTACAACCTCTCCCACTCCTCTTGGATCCTTATACTCATTGTACAATATTTATTCTTGTAGGACTGAGTTAGTTCACTGAGCATAATGCTCTCCAGTCCCTCCCAAGTTAGGTAATAACTTAAAAAATCATTGCTCCTGAGTGCTGCATAGTATTCTATTGTGTGAATGTACCATAATTTCTCAATCCATTCCCTTGTGGTTGGACATTTGGCCTGTTTCCATGCTCTTGTGATGGTGAATAATGCTGCTATGTCAGAAAGTAATTGTGGAGAAAAATAAGTATTTCATTATGATTAGGGAATTCTGGTATACAAATCTCCATTTGTGCCTCAGTTTTCAGGGTATATTCCAAGTAGTGGGGTAGCTGGGTCATATGGAATTTCTATGTTCAGCTTTTTGGGGAAGTGCCAAACTGCCTTCCAGAATGATTGTACCATTTTATAATCCCACCAACAATGTATAAGAGTTCCTTTATCACCACATTCTCTCCAACATTTACGACTTGCTGCCATTGTTCCTGGAGTGAAATGGTACCTCATTGTGATTTTGATTTACATCTCTCTTATTGCCAGTGATTTGGAGGATTTCTTTATGTGTCTGTTTGACATTCAATTCTCTTTCTCTGTGAAATTCTTTTCATGTCTTTTGCCCATTTTGTAATTGGGATATCAGTCTTTTTCTTGTGGAGGCCCAGAAGTATTCTGTAAACTTTTGTTATAAGACTCTTTTGAGATGGTATTACCAAATGTTTGTTCCCAAACTATAGGTTTTCTTTTCACCCTATTGAGATAAGTTTTTGATGCCCACATGGATTTAATCTTTAGAAGATCCTATGTATCAATTTTATCCTCTTAAGATTGTGTGTTTCTGGCTGTATTTGGCAGTCTCTTTATACCTTGGACTAGCACTTCTAAGCTTGATCCCAGTTTATCTCTTATGAACACTATGGTTTTGGGCTTTACTTCCAGGTCTCTGATCCACCTTGAGTTGTTTTTTGTGTATGGTGTGAGATGTGGATCCTGCTTCAGCTTTCTGAAGGTGGAAGTCCCGTTTTGCCAGCACCATTTGTTGAAGAGGTTATTATTTCCCCATTTGGTAGATTTTATTTCCTTGTGGAATATCAGTTGACCATAGATGTTGTTGTTGTTGTTGTTGTTATGTGCCGTCGAGTCGCTTGCGACTCATAGCGACCCTATGTACAACAGCCCTAAACCCTGCTCTGTCCTGTGCCAATCTCATTGCCTCCGACACACCCATCCCGATTACCCCAGTCACTGAATCAATCCACCTCATAGAGGGTCTTCCTCTCCTGCGCTGTCCCTCCACTCTGCCCAGCATGATGTCCCTCTCCAAAGACCTGTCTCCCCTTACAACATGTCCAAAGTATGTTAGGCGAAGCCCCAGAATCCTTGCCTCCAAGAAGCAGCCTGGTTTAACCCTCTCCAGGATAAATCTATTTGTTTTCTTGGCAGTCCATGGTACATTCAATACTCTTCTCCAGCACCACAGCTCAAAGGCATCAATTCTCCTTCTATCCTCCCTATTCATTGTCCAACTCTCTGATGCATAACAAGTGATTGCAAAAACCATGGCCTGAATAAGGTGCACCTTTGTCTCCAGAGAGACACCGTTGCTCTTGAGTACTTTAGAGAGGTCCCTAACCGCAGACTTTCCCATCGCAATACATTTTTTTATTTCCTGGCTACTGGTGCCAAGAGTGTTGACCGTGGAGCCGAGCAAACTGAAGCTGTGAACAATCTCAACCTCTTCACCATCCATCCTGATGCTACCAATTAGTCCAGTGGTGAGAATTTTTGTCTTCTGGACATTGAGCCTCAGTCCATATTGAAGGCTACAGTCCTTGACCCTCTGCAGTAAGTGCCTGAGGTCCTCCTCAGTTTCAGTGAGCAGGGTTGTGTCATCTGCATAACACAGATTGTTGATAGATCGTCCACCAATCCTAACACCACACTTCTCATAGAGCCCCGCCTCTCGGATAATCTGCTTTGCATCCAGGTTGAAAAGGTATGGAGACAGGACACATCCCTGGCGTACACCCTTCCCAATTTTGAACCATGCAGTGTTACTCTGCTCTGTTCTGACGACTGCCTCTTGGTCCAAGTATAGGTTTTGCATTAGCATGATTAAATGTTCTGGGATTCCCATTCTTCTCAGAGTCAGCCACAGTTTGTTATGATCTACACAGTCAAATGCCTTTGCATAATCAATGAAACACAGATAGACATTCTTCTGGTATTCTCTGCTTTCAGCTAAGATCCATCTAACATCAGCAACAATATCCCTAGTACCAGGAGCCCTTCTAAACCCAGCCTAGACTTCTGGCAGTTATCTGCTGATGTACTGTTCCAGTCGTTTTTGGATAATCTTCAGTAGAATCTTGCTTGCATGTAGTTGAGTTTATTTCTGTGTTCTCAGTCCTGTTCCATTGGTCTATGTGCCTGTCATTGTACCAGTATCATGCTGTTTTGGTTACTACTGTTGTATAGTAAGTTTAGAGTCAGGGAGTGCTATGCCTCCAACCTCCTTCATGTTTCTCAGAAGTGTTTTGATTCTTCAGGGTCTCTTGCCTCTCCAAATAAATTTTATATTTTCCCTTTCAATCCCCTAGAAAAATAAATTTGGTATTTGGATTGGGATTGAATTGAACATGTAGACTGCTTTTGGTCAGATTGTCATTTTTCACTATATTGAGTCTTCTATCCATGAACAGGAAACATATTTACATTTATTTAGGTCTTTTATTTTGTCTTGCAGAAATGCCCTGTAGTTTTATTTGTATGGGTCATTTGTATCTCTAGTTAGGTTCACTCCAAAGTATGTCAATTTGTGGTTGACATATTGTAAATGGTATTGTTTTCTTGATTTCCTTCTGAGTCCTCTTTGTTATTGTCAAGGAATCTTATTGATTTTTGGATATTGATCTTATATCCTGCCACTCAACTAAATTGTCCTATAACTCTAACAGGTTTTTTTCTGTTGAGTCTTTGGGGTTTTCTGTGTACACTATCTGCATATGACGACATTTTAGCCATCTCTTTGCCAATCTGGATGCCTTTTATGTCCTTCTGTTGTTGTATTGCCCTAGCAAGCACTTCCAATACAATATTGAAAAGAAGTGGTGACAGTGGGCATCCTTGTCTGGTCCCTGTTTGCAAGGAAAATGTTTTTAGTTTTTCTCCATTGAGACTGATGTTGGCTCTTAGTTTTGCATATATACTTTTCACTATGTTGAGGAAATTCCCTTCTATTCCAGTTTTGCTGAGTGACTTTATCAGGAAGTAGTGTTGGATTTTGTCTAATGCCTTTTCTGAATCAATTGCTAAGATCATATGGTTCTTGTTATATACTTTGTTAATATAGCGAATTACATTGATTGTTTTTCTTATGTTGAACCATCCCTGCATACCTGTTATGAATCCCACTTGGTCATGGGCCATAAAGTTTCTTGAAGGTAAGCTTGGTAAAGCTTCATCTTACATACTTTGGGCAGGTTGCTAAGAGAGACTATTTCTTGTAAAGGGGCATCATGCTTGGAAAAGTGAAGGGTAAATGAAAAAGAAGAAGACTCAATGAGATGAACTGACACAGCAGCTACAGCAATGGGTTCAAGTGTGTCAGAGTTGGTAAGCATGGCACAGGATAGGACAGGGTTCAGAGAGGTTGTTGATAGGTTTGCTATGAGTTGTACTTGACAGCATCTAACAGCAGAGTATTTTATTTGTAGAGTCTATGCTTTCATTTCCAAAATAAACATTCGTTATTATACAATAGTCATTGTGTTGCCTCTGAGGAAAGGGGAGGGAGGACAACAACAACAATGAAACACAAAAAAATCAGATACTAAACCTCATATTTTCCAGAAGGAGATTGAAAGGTGATAAATTTTTTCATGATTGATGGGTTTCAGTCCATTTTTCTTACCTTTAAGTCTAAGCACTACCTTCCATTTCCAGCCCGCTTCCTTAATCAGTGCTTGTCAGACATTGGATCTAGCAACTTATTTCATTTAATAAGAATAGATCATTTTCATTCCCATCACCTCAGAAAAGAAAGAAAATTCTTCTAGCATACAAATAGTCCAATACTATGCAATCTTGAAATAAATAACAATCCTACACTTTTAATACAATTAATTTCAACTCACTGCTCGGAATTTATCCTTCTTTCTTTTCCTATAAAAATACTCTCAGGCTTGTTTGTTTTCCTCTGGGGTTCTTTTGAATTTACATTTAGAAAGTTCTGGCCTAGGGTACAGCCAATTCCTCAGAAGTCTAGTCAGGATATCTCTGCTGAAGTTCCAATATTACCTTCTTTTGAACATTAAAACCAAAAAATAATAGATATTAGTAAGAACACCTAATATTGTGTAGGCAAAAGCTGTGCAATGAATAAATAAAACTGAAGAAGAATGTATGCCTTTCAATTACAGTGTGAGAAAAGAAAAAAATTAATACACCGTGGATTGCCAGAAGAACAAACAAGTCCGTCCTTAAAGAAGTCTAGCTAGCAT
This sequence comes from Elephantulus edwardii, assembly GCF_000299155.1. NCBI lineage: Eukaryota > Metazoa > Chordata > Mammalia > Macroscelidea > Macroscelididae > Elephantulus > Elephantulus edwardii. The sequence continues at coordinate 12,181,400 of NW_006399772.1, read as the reverse complement.
GCTTCTTGGCACCAAGGATGGCAAGACTTTTTTCCCACATGTTTTGGACATTTGGTCAGGAGGAATCAGTCCCTGAAGGAGGATATCATGCTTGGTACAGCAGAGGATCAGGAACAACAACTTCACTGAGATGATTTGCCACACTGTCTACAACAATGAGCTCAAACACAGTAATAATTATTAGGGTAGTGCAGGACATAGCACTGTTCTTTACTGTTGCATATAGAGTGGCTATGAGTCAGAGTTAACTCCACAGCACCTAACTACAATAATAATACCTTTTATAAGACAACATAGCCCTTTTCAATAGTCAAATGATGAATTCCATTAAAATTCATTGACAAACTTTGACTGGATAACCTTTGTTGTTGGTATTGTTATGTAACTTTGAGTCAACTACAGCTCATAACAATCCTCTGAACAATAGCTTTGATCTTTGTCCTACACTGAGCCAATCTCACCATCTCTGACACATAACCCCACTGTCACAGTCACTGTGCCAATCTATCTCATCTAAGGTCTCTCTCTCCTGAGCTGATTATCTATTCTTCAAAACATGATGTTCTTCTCCAAAGATTAATCTTTTCTGGCAACATGCCCAAAATAGGTGATACAGAGTTTCAAAATTGTTGGCTTCATGGAGCTAACTGACTTCACCTTCTCCAGGACAGAACTGTTTATTCCCTTGGCAGTCCATGATATGTTCAGTTTTCTTCTCCAGAACACAGTCCAAATACATCAATTCCTTGTCTGTCATACGTTTTCCAGCTCTCAGATGCACAGAAAGCAATTGAAAATACCATAGCCTGGATCAAGCACATCTTAGTTTCTAGAATGACATTGTTGCTCTTTCATACTCTGAAAAGGTCCCTGACCGCAGACTTTACTAAAGCAATTTATCTGTTGATTTCCTGACTGTTAGTGCCAATAGAGCAGTTATTCAGCTTACACTTGATTGCTGACACAATCACAAATGCCCAAACAGCTTACATCCAGTTTTAAAGTAAATAAAAAAAAAAAATACCTTTCAGGATCCAACTGCACCAAGCTAGTGGCTCACTCTCAGGCAGGACCCAACCAACTTTTAAATACAAAGGCCCACCCACCAGATCCTGTTTGCCTACATGAGAGGCTACCCACTCACAGCTGATTATAAATTAAATCAGAAACAGTTCATCAGCTTACAGCACCATGATGGATGGAGAGGAGATTGAACTTTTAACAGCTTCCTTTTCTGTGGATTCACAATCAACACTGTTGGTATCAGCAGTCAGAAAATAAGGAGGTGTATTGCACTGGGAACTCTGTAGTTAGGGACCTTTTCAAATTATTAAGTAGTAGTAATGTCAGTTTGAAATCTAAAGTGTGTCTGATTCAATCCATACTCTTTTGTATTACTAGCTATGCAACTGAGAGCTGGAGAATGAATAAAGATAACAGAAAAAGAATTAACACCTTTGAGTTGTGGTGTTGGAGAAGAGCAATGAACATACCATGGACAGCCAAGAGAACAAACAGATAGGTCTTGGAGAGGGTTCAGCCAGAGTACTATTTGGAGGCAAGAATGATAAGGCTTCACCTCACGTACCTTGGACATGTTGCTAGGAGGTGCTATTGCTTGGTGAAAGACATGATGCTGGGAAGGGTGGAGAGTTGACGAAGAAGAGGAAGACCACCAACCAGGAGGATTGGCATGGTGACTGCTGTAATGGAATCTTGCGTGCTAGAAAGTGTGAAGATGGTGCAGGATAGAAGAGGGCACAGATCTTTTGTTCATAGGGTCACTATGAGTTGTGCTCAATTCAGCGGCACCTAACAACAACAAGTGCCGAGAGTATTGATTGTGGATCTAAGCAAGATGAACTTATTAATATCCTCCATCCTTTCACTATCTGTCATGTACCAGAAAATATGATGGGTACTAGGGGTAAAAGGTCTCATCACTAAGAGCTAAATGAAACATTCATCACTCAGTCAGAACACTTGAAAACAAAAAGGAAGTCTATGGATGCTTCTATAAGGAAAATAGACCAAAACAAATTAAGATATAGGACAACTATTTAAGGAGCTCACAAGTTTATTAGTAACATGATTAAATTGTGTGAAATATTAGAGGAAAGAACAATTAATTTGGGGGATGGGGAACTGCAGAATCATAGAACTCTACTGGAGATGGTAAGGTATTACTTGGATATCAATGAAGTAATAGGATTTTGCACCTAGGGAGAAGATGAGAAGACACATCAAGCAAAGGAAACAGCACAGTGCTCATTAAATAGGTGTAATTCTCACATTGCCAAATATAGTGGGTAATATTATGGGGTTTATAAAATGTGTCATAGCGCTTACACTTTAATGGTGCTGGTAATATTCTTTTAAATGTAAAAATGAAATTATTTTAAGGCAAGATGATGGTCAAGATGTTCGCCTCTACTATAGAACATATATTCAAGTTCTAAATAATAACCCCATCAGAAAAAACAATAAAGTAATAGGAAGAAAAGTGGTAGAGATATGATAAAAGAAGGAAGGAGAAAGGCAGTTTCCCAATGTAGTTCAACAGGATGTTAGCTGCCATTATGACACAGATTGCTAAACTGGTTTCAAGAAAGTATGTATAAAATTGTAATTGAAAAATCATGTTACAAACTGAAGGCCCATGTTTTCAGTAGCTTATGTTCTTCAGCAAGTGAAAAATGGTAGTCTCCTTCTTTAAAATTTGCAGCCTTGGAAATCAGATAGGGGGTTGTTATGAGTCAGAATTGATTTGACAGCAACAAATTTGAGCTTATTGAGTTTGTTGTTCTGTGGGGTTTTGTTCTTTATGGTTTTAGTTAAAGATGGAAAAAGCAGACACCATATGATTTAAAATAAAAAAGTTATGCGTAAGGGTTGTATCTTCTCTCCATATTCCATCTTCCATCCATGTGCTGAATAAATCATTTGAGAAGCTGGACTATATGAAGAATATGGCAGTGAGATTAGGGGAAGACACACCAAGAAACTGCCTTAAGCAGATGACAATCTTGCTTGTAAAAAGTGAAGAAGACTTAAAGTACATAGACCTTCAATATATATCTCAATGTAAAAAAAAATTTTCACCATTAAACCAACAGGTAACATCATAATGCTGTTGTTGTTAGGTGCCACTAAACTGACTAAAACTTAAAATAATTCTATAAAAAGTAGATCTGAAACTTTCCCTATTCTGGGCCATCCTCACAATCTTAAATATACTTGAGTCCACTCCTTAAGTCACTTGACAAGACGTCACTCCAACTTGTTGAAGGGTTTCCTCTCTCTCTCTCTGATCCTCCATCTTGCCCATTGTGATATCTTTGTCCAATAACTAGCCCCTCCTAATAACATGCCCAAAGTACACAGAAACGTTTGACGTTGTCAATTATTTCATTTAACTTGGATCCAAAATCAATACCCATGGTAGCATCAGTCAAGAAATCAAAAGACATGCTGCACTGGGAACATCTGTTCTCTCTTTAAAGTGCTAAAGTGCAAGAATGTCAAAGTTTAAAGACTAAGGGTCCCTGATGTAAGCCACAGTATTTTCATCTGTTCATATGCATATAAAGATTGGACAATGCATAAGAAAAACCGAAGAGTTGATGCCTTTGAATTATGATGTTGGCAAAAAAATATTGCATATACCATGGAATGGCAAAGGAACAAATATGTCTTGGAAGAAGTTGCTTCATCCTTTGCGTAAAATGATGAAACTCTTACATACTTTGGGTATGTTTTCAAGAGGAGTCAGTCCTTGGAAAAAGACATCATTCTGGGAAATACAATAAATGAAAAAGAAGAGAACTCTCAAAAATATAAATTGACACAGTGACTACAACTTTGGGCTTGAACATGAGGGAGAAAATGATGATGGGACAGCATAGGGCAAAGTTTGGATCTGTTGTTCACAAGATAGGTAAGAGTCACAGTTGACTCAAAGGCACCAAAGAATAATGAAAAACAAAATGATCTTGTTTTGTTAATGCTTGGAGCTTTGGGTGGGTTTTTTAAATACCATGATATGTGCCATTTCCTGGAATTCAGTGTGTGGGTGTGTTCCAACTCATTCCAAAGGTTGCATATTTGAATAAAATACATTCTACCACTGTAATATTACACATCCCTCTCCCAGGTTCAGATTTTCACATCACCATGACTACCTGAAAGTTATCACATAAGAGTCAGTCACCCACACTGTCCTTTATTTTCTATTTTCTTTGTTAGTTCTCAGCATTATTTTATTTTCAGCTAACCGGCATGGTATTGAATTTTCATGGCCAGTATTACTGAATCAGGAAAATAGATGTAAGTTTAAACATCCTACACCCAAACTAGGTCAATATTTCAAGATGTGTTTATTCACCAGCCAACTCAGAACCATCTGAGTGCATATTAAAATGAAGATCCCCAGGCTGGTCCAAATGTTAACCACTAATTCAGAACTTTAAAAGATGAGCCCAAACGATTTGCATTTTTAAAGTTTACGGCTATTTTACTGCCAGGTTCCTTCCATTTAAACATCAGGCTTCAAACAACTTAGTAGTTCTATTTTAATATACCTTAGCAATGTGAATTAAAGGGCAAAATAATCTCTAGAGGCTCTAAGGACATGAAATCTCAGAGAAAACAACCAGAGAGAGAAAGCTGGTTTATGGAAAGGTCCAGGTTAATAACTTACTCAGTCACAGATGTCTTCTCCATAAAAACTATTTTGAGAGATCACAAAATTTTGTAATTGGAAGGGATTATAGCAGTCAGTGGATGCATCTTACCTTGGCTTCCTTTGGCTATGAAAGCCAAAGAAATCAAGAACTGTGGAGTCCAATTATTATCTGTTGCTTTATTTATTTTAAAAATAAGACATTCTGATTGCTCTCTTTCAGGAATCATACATAATAATGACATTTTAAAAATACATGCCTTTTCCAGAAAGCCAATCTCCTCATCCATCCAAGGAAATGTAAGTACAGCAGCCTGGATTTATTTGGCTATAATATAATCCAATTATCTAAACTCCAAATGTGGGAAAAACGAACTTATGTGAATAACTGATTCTGTCTCACAGTTACAAGTAGGTTAGGATGTGCCTGCCAATCATCTCATCCTCTCAGAAGACAAAGAAGACACAATTTCAAATGCCATGCTTTTGCCTGCTGCAACCACATGAAGTTTAGTGAATTCAAAACATATTAGTATGCTTGCTAAATACAGATTATTCTACACCTACCATGTATTGTTTGCTGTTGTTAAGTGTCGTCGAGTTGCTTGAGACTCATATTGACCCTATGTACAACAGCTCTGAACCCTGCTCTATCCTGTGCCAACCTCATTGTCTCTGACACCCCCACCCTTGTTATTCCAGACACTGAGACAATCCATTTCATCCAAGGTCTTCCTCTCTTGCGCTGTTCCTCCACTCTCCAAAGCATGATGTCCCTCTCCAAGGATGGCTCCCTCCTGGCCATGTGCCCAAAGAATGAGAGATGCAACTTCAAAATCCTAGCCTCCAAGGAGAAACTTGGTTTAACCCTCTCCAAATCAGACCTGCTTTTTCTCTTGGCAGTCCATGGTATGTCCAATACTCTTCTCCATCACCACAGAAAAGGCATCAATTCTCCTTTTATCTTCCTAGTCATTGTCCAGCTTTCTGATGCATAGAAAGAAAGTAATTAAAAAGATCATGGACTGTATCAGGCGCACCTTGGTCTCCAGACTGACATTGTTGTTCTTCCTTATAAATTCACAGGCCATGGTCTTCGCAATCACTTGCTATGCATTGGAGAGGTGGACAATGACTAGGGATGACAGAAGGAGATTGATGCCTTTGAGTTGTGGTACTGGAGAAGAGCATTGAATATATCACGGACTGATATGAGAA
>NW_006399772.1:12165902-12174952 GCF_000299155.1 Elephantulus edwardii | reverse complement strand
GACAATGACTAGGGATGACAGAAGGAGATTGATGCCTTTGAGTTGTGGTACTGGAGAAGAGCATTGAATATATCACGGACTGATATGAGAATGAACAAGTTAGTCCCGGGGAGGGTTTAACCAGGCTGCTTCTTGTAGGCAAAGATTCTGAAGCTTCATCTGACATACTTTGGATATGTTGCAAGGAGGGGCCAGTCCCTGGAGAGGGATGTCATGGTTGGGATGGTAGAGGGACAGAGCAGAAGAGGAAGAGCCTTGATGAGATGGATTGATTCAGTGACTGGGGTAATGGGGTTCGGTGTGTCAGATACAACAAGATTGGCACAGGATAGAGCAGACTTTAGGACTGTTGTATATAGGATTGCTATGAGTCACAGGTCATTTGACAGCACATAAAAATATTTCTGTTGTGTTTACTGAGTTATCTAGGATGGCTCAACTCACAGAAAACCATTTTTTGAAATTTTTTCATTTTTTGGTTTGTGTTTGTTTTGCAGGGAGTTGGGTGGGCTTTTTGTTTGTTTTTTGTTTTTGTTTGTTTACAAATAAGGTCATCCTTTGTGTCTACCAACAACCCATAAAATTCAATCCTCCATAAAAAAGAAAAAGTGAGAGTATTTTTTCAGGTTGGTTTTTTTTAAGTGCATGCAGTTAATGCAATTTGTTTTCATTAGGAAAACAAAGGTGTTAATCACATTGTTATCATCACTCCAACACCTACTTTTTTAACCTTGCTCTCAAAACAAGCTCACAGTGTGCTTAGAAATCCAAAGCAAACCTGAATCCACCAGCTCTGACCTCAAGATACACACAGCTGTGCTCACAAATCCTGGAGTCTCTCCTTAACATGATGTATTGCCTGTTCTCATCTCAATAAAAATTAATCTGATGACAATGTTTTCATTGTTTTTCCCTCCTCCGAGGGACATTTTAAAAAGGAAGAAGGAAAGAAATAAGATGACAGAGGAAACAATCTCATGCTCCTTGACTAGTAGATCTAGTTATCTAAGAGATGAGGCTAAATTCTCAGGACTAATTTCCTTTCAGCTAAGTTTCTAGAAAAGAAATTCTTCTGCTATGGGGCAGGGTGGGGGGGGGGGTATTGCTTAGTGTGTCTCCCAAATTTCATATTTAGTTCTACACTCCAATATTTCCCCATTAGAATACAAGTTCCAATAGGGGAAATGCTTTACCCTCTGTTTGCTCTCTCATTAAACTGGTAGATTCGAACCACTAGAGAAAAGCCTTTCAATTAACAGCACAACTCCCTAAAACCATGCCACCAGGAGATCTAAGATAAGACCATCTCCATTGTAGATTTCATTATACATCTCAGAAATGAATATGTAAATATTAAAATCATGAACAAGGTAAACTATGTTTCATTATGTTCAATCACAGTTTGATTGAAAACTCAACTGTTTAACTTTCCAATGAAAGGCTTCTAATAACCATGTATGAGATTGCTCTGAGATGGCTGATTAAACATCTCATTCCAAAACGAAATCTCTGTTCTTTGGTCACCATTGTCAAGCAACCTCTCAGTCCTTTTGAAATAACCTCACATAGATTATTATTTATTCTTTTCATTTTTTATGACATTCTCAAAGATCAAGTAAAAAACATGTGTCAAAGCAATTTCCCCCCGTTTCTTCTGATTAAAATCAATATTCTTTTTGCTCTTAACAGCAGTAAAAATCAACACAACAGTTTCTGTTAACGCAACAGAATGTCAAGTGATATCTGAGTGTATTGTTACCAGCAGGGATATCAACAGAGGACTACCAACAGCCTATAATCATTGCTGTTTTTATTATCTACAAAATGTCATATGTGCATATGGCATTTTGCAAAACAACACAGTGAAAACAAGACTCCTGTCACAAGAAGCTTACAGCTTATTGAGACAAAGAATTCAAGAAGAGGGAGAGAAAATTGAAGAGAGGGCTGGTGAGAAAACAAACAAACATAAATATAACTATATAACTATATATATATATATATATATATATATATATATATATATATATATATATATATATATACACACACACACACACACACACACACACACATACGCACATACATATATAAGATTGATCCAGGTGGTGAGAAAAGCACGACAGGTCTCATTCCTGTTCTTGTGGATAAAAACAACCATCATAAGATGACCACTGTTATAAAAATAAGATGGACATGGCAGAGGTGGGCGGAAAGAGAGCAGGAAAAGAATGGATAATGAACACTGCGCTGGAACAGGTATAGGGCAAGGCCATCTGAAAGGAATAGATGATTAGCCATTATATGTATGCCAACTAACAATCTGGAACAAGACATGTATTACAAAGTGAATTGGGAAAGGGAAAGGAAGAAACATGTGTATCAATGAAAACCCATCTTTTCTGTAAACTTTCACCAAAATTACAATTAAAACAAACAAAAAAATCCAACCATCTTTGCCCTAATTGACTTTTTTAAAAGACTACTTTCTATTGGTTATGAAGAAGATGACTCAAAATAGATTCATTAGCAAGCACGCTTTTAGGAAGGTAGATTACAAAGCACATGTCCTCTCAATTAGTGCTGACTGCCAATACTTGGAATATTTTCTATTTCAAGAAAACGGACCCTTTAACATAAGAAAATCATATAAAAATTACATTCATCTTAGCCTAATCATGAATTTCTAAGCTTATAAAATACAGAGCAACTGATTTAAAAGTATCTAGGAGGAGAGCCACAAGTGAAAATGTTTACAAAGGTGAGACAAGGAGCAGAAGAGTGAAGAAGACAGAGAACTTGTGTATCATCACACGTTTGGGAAGAGGCAGTGATGATGTGTGTGGCAAATGGGTCTAAATGAGGTGAGTGTTATTGTTGTGATGTACCATCGAGTACATGGCTCGTTGTTCACACAACAGGGAAGAGATAGCACTGATGTATATACTAAATTTGTACTAAATTTTAAAGGAAATAAGTGCTGCTGTTGTTGTTGTTGTGTTTGTTGTTGTTGTTGTTATGTACCATCAACTCAGAACTGACTCATTGCTGACCCTCCAGCAGGTTTTCAGAGGCAGTAAATTGCATGGGAGTTGATTGATGAAAGCCAAAATGATTCTTAGTAAATTTTCCAAACATTCAAAAGAAGTCAGATATCCAAACACTTAGTGAAATTTCTTAACGTTTAATATTTGATCAATTAAAAGGACTAGTACATAACGATGGACAAGATTTAAAATATGAATGAGCCTCATCCCATCAGTTGCAGGGAGAACAAAAACTGAAGTTTCAAAAGAATACATTTCACCTCAAGATGTTATGCAGAAATTTTGCATGAGTTTCAGAGTACTCTCCTTGCTAGTGTGCCTTACAAATTTCAAGCTAATTATTCTATATCTTTCTCCCTCCCTTTCTTGCCTTTCCTGTAAAAATAAATTATTGTGGTTAGCGGTAGGTGTCCAATTGGCTAGGTTATAACTTTCAGTGATGTGGCATATACTTTGTACAGAACAAACAAGTCTACCTTGGAGGAAATACAATCAGGATGCTCCTTAGAAGCAAGGAAAGTGACACCTCATCTCATATGCTCTAGCTATGTTGTCAAGATGGACCATTCCTAGGCAAATCCATTATGTTGGGAAAGGTGAAGGATCATGAAAACAAAGGAAGATCATAGAAAAGATTGCTGGATTCAGTTACTGTACCAATGGGCTCTGGATATCAGATGATGGCATAAGCCCACAGTAGCAATCAGCTTGCTGGCTGACCAGCAGAAGTAGACTTGATCAGCCCTTGCAAACTCTCGACCCTGCAGAGGTTTCCAGCTTGCCACTTGACACACAGACTTGGGACTTGTCGAGCCCCCACAATTGTATAATTAACTTCCTTGAAGTAAATATATATGTGCTTAGATATGCACATCTCAGTGGTTCTGTGTCTCTGGTGAGCCTAGACTAAGATATACGTCTTAATAAAGGTATAGATTCTATTAGATCTATACAAAATACAGCTTATTTTGAGATGGTGCCTGGCCTGGCCATGAAAGACTAAAATAAGCATTTTTTTTACTCTATTTTTTTATTTCCTGGTTATTCACTAAAGAAATACACAGCCTTAATAATTAGAAATTTTAAAGTGTAATAAGTTATTTATAGAAAAGGAAGAAGAAATAGTTCTCAGAACTCAAAATAATGAAATGGATATACTCCAAAAATTCAAATACAGAAAATCTCTAATTCTCAGGTGCTAAAATTGAATGAAAAATCAGTTTTTAAAATCATAGATGTTTTAGTGTCTCCTTAATAATCTTAGTGCAGACATGAGAAAAATCACACAGCCTTACAGGTGCCTTTTAATTTATTCTATAAGACTGTGTGCCAACAACAACAACAAAAGTTTGGTTTTTATTCAGAGTGTCATTTCCATATGAAAACAGAGCTTACATATTTGCATTTCACCTTTTCTTTAAATCTCAGAACTTCAAAGACTTGAAACAATTTCAACATATCTAAGTAGGAACAAAGGTAATCTCTATCCTGTCACCCAAAATCAGATACTGAAGAAATTTTTAGGGGAAGCAGCAGCAGAATTCTTGATCAGAATTATATAGTTCTTAAAAGGAGTGTCAGCGACATCCAATTGCAAGAAAAAGTTTGCAAAGATGGCACGCATTTTTTGCTTCAGAAAAGATCAGAAACACTTCAATTTCAAGCTACTATTATACACAGAGTTTTCAAAGACCTGTTATTTCAGAAGCGGATGACCAATCCTTCTTCTTAGTCTAATTTGGATGCTCAGCCTTAGAACAATATCTGACAGATGGGCATTTTACCAAAAGGAGTAGATGAAAAGCAATTCCCCCCTTACAGAAGTAATCAATGGATTCAATGTTGCACTCTGTTCTCTAACCTTTGTGCATATATTTTGTCCCATCCATTTCCCACCTCCACCGGGATCCCCTTGCACTCCTGCCTACCTCATCCAGCACCTCACTCCCCCCACCCAACCTTTGATATGATGGCTCAGGCCTCAAGTCACGTTTATGATTCTTTGCACCTTGCACTGCTGCTGGTCCCTCAGGCTGCTGCTCGTTTTGCATTTAGGAGGTTCTAAATCCAAATCTAAAATGCCAGCTTTGTGGAGGGATTTTTATCTGAGACGGTACTGGGGAAAGATTCTTTTTACTGAGCTCCTGCTCCAGGACTGTCATTTTGTGACTTATGTGTGTGCTCTTCGGTTTGTAACACACAACTACCGCAGTAGGATCATTTCCCAGGTGAGGACTGTCTCCTCCAGATCTGTTATGCTGAAGACTGTGGGCCCAATGCTAGTTTTTGGGTTGAAAGTCTTGTCTTGCTTTGGGTGCCTGTCAATGAAGACCGGTGGAATTCTGGAAGGATGGGCATTATGTGATTTAGGAGGGCAAAGGCGGTTCCAGATTCCTGAGAACTGGTACAGTATAGTCACAGACAACTACCAGAAATCCAAGGTAGGTTTAGAAGAGGCATGGGACTAGATGTTATCACCAATGTCAGACGGATCATGACAGAAAGCAAAGAGTACTTAAGAAATGTCCATCTGCGTTACATTGACTATGCAAAGGCATTTAACTGTGTGGATCACAGCAAATTGTGGCTAACCTTGTGGAGAATGGGAATTTGAGAACACTTGATTTTGCTCGTGTAAAACCTATACTCAGACTAGGAAGCAGTGATCAGAACACAGCAAGAAAATATTGCATGGTTCAAAATCAGGAAAGGAGCATGTCAGGGATATCTCTTGTCTCCATATCGTTTCTCTTTTTTTAATAAACTTTATTATTATTATTTTTTTTTTTATTTTGTGTGTGTGTGTGTGTGTACCATCAAATCGGATCTGACTGGTACAGGAGGAGATTGTCCCTCCTTCCCCAGCAGAGAATCTGGTGGATTTGACCGTGAGCCTCTGGGATTGCAGTGCAGCTTCTTGCCACTAGGCCACTCATATCTTTTTCAATCTATATGCAGAACAGATCATTCAGGAGGTTAGGTTTTATGAGGAGAAATGTGACATTAGGATTATAGGAAGATTCACCAACAATATACAGATGACACATTGTATTGCTAAAACTGAGGAGGACCTGAAGCACTTACTGCAGAAAATCAAGGATTGTAGTCTTTAACATTGATTGAAGTGCAACGTTAAGAAGACAAAGATTCTCACCATTGGGCCAATTGGCAGCATCATGATAGATACAGAAGAGATTACGGTTGTTAACAATTACAGATTTCTCAGCTCCACAATCAACACTTTTGACCTCAGCAGTCAAGAAGTCAAAAGACAAATTGCACTGTGTAAATCTGCTCTCAGGGACCTCTCCAGTGTACCGAGAAGCAATAATCTGTCTAGAGACTAGGGTGAGCCTGATCCAGGCCATGCTCTTCACAATTACTTGCTATGCATCAGAGAGCTGACAATGACTAAGGACAATAGAAAAATCGATGTCTTTGAGTTTTGATGCTAGGACTGCCAAGAAAACAAATAAGTCTGTCTTGGACATGGTGACACCAAGCTTCTCCTTGGAGGCAAAGATTTTGAAGATCTGTCTCATATACTTTGGGGATGTAGCCAGGAGGGACCAGTCCTTGGAGAATAGTGCTTGGAAGGGTGAAGGTACGGTGTAAGAGAGTAAGATCCTGAATGAGAGGGATAGACATGGTAATTGGGACAGTGGGAATAGGTGTGTCGGAATCAGTAAGACTGGCTCAGGATAGGGCAGGGTTCAGGGCTATTGTACATTGGGTCACTTTGAGTCAATGGCACATAACAACCGTATATGAAGATGATCTTAACATCTTAGTATTCAAGACTAAAAATGATAGAGAATACATTGTTATACATCAAATCTTATGTCATCAATATATAAGAATTCTTATTTTAATACTAAAGCCAAAACATAATGCTCAGTTGCCTAGTATCTGCATTTGCAGATCCCCTGTTATTTTTAAGACATTCATTAAACCAGTTGTCATTGAATTGACTCCAATCCACAGAGAACCCACATGAATCAGAGAACTGTGCCCTTTGGGTTGACACTGATTTTTCAAAAGTGAAGCACCAGGTTTTTCTTTCAAGGTGCCTCAGGCACCTTGAACCTTCACACTTTCAATCTCTTAGCCACCGAGTATGTTAATATTTGTACCACTCAGGAGTACCTTCAACTTAAAAATATCTGCAATAACAGAACCAGTATTTGACTTGGAGGGTATAGATGAACTACTTTCAGAAAGGATATGATTCTAAAGGTCAGTATTCCACTAGAGAAAGGACCACGTTATTATAAGCTGGTTTTTCCTCTGTGTGAACAGGTCACTAACTTTGCTTTTATCCTTCAAGGTTTTATTAACTATTTTTAATAGAACAGCCTTGTAAAAGAACTCTGAGTAACTAACTGAAAGAGTAGTTTGACCTTCAAAAGGAAAGATGAACTGCTTCCTCACCTCGATCTCAATATACCTCCTTCTCAGGCTGAAATGCAGCCACATCCACGTACAGAAGACACACTGATTAACTGTCCCCTGATGCTGTTGCTCCAGAGATAATTCCACAAGTAACATCATGGCTTTGACCCAGATAACTGCCATAATGTTTTGATAAAGCTTCTTGTCAAAAAGTATGTACCCTTCAACTCCAGATAATGTCTTTTATTATGTATATATCAGAGACCATTGTCTCAGATGGGGTGGCGAGGCTGGAGAGAACATTTACTTCTTAACCACTCTAATGCCATTTCCCACATCTATAAGATGAGAGAATGCACATGGTGCTTTATAAAATTTCCCCGACTTTGAGAATCCAAAATTTAAGACAACTCTATTTCCGTTGGCAGCCGTCTTACAGAATGACCTCTCGCTTGGCATTATCAGTTGGAGATGCAATGATTGTGGTTCAAAGTGCAGGTAAATACACCACAAGACAAGTTGACAGTGTCTCGCTGGCATATGCAGATAGCAAATTGAGGTGTCAGATCTCAGTGCACCATGGAAATGAGTATCTGTGAGCAAAAACACCAGAAACCCGAAGGTGTGAAGCTGACAGGTAAGTTTGGGCAGGGGGGGGCTATCGCCCCCTCTGTAAAGGTTAAGCCGTTCTGGCAAATTCCAATTTGCAAAAAGATATAATCATAATGACACTTCCTAAAATCCTATAGCAGGCATAAAGCACAACCAACCCACTTGTCAATGCCTTCTATTATAATATGAGTGATTCCATGAAATTTGGAGTTGACAGTAATAGTCTCATAATATGACATCCTTTAGATCAATATAACAAAGGTGAAACAAAATAGAAATCTGGAGCATATGCCTGATATTTGAAAAGTACATAATTACAACCAATTACAGAAGTTCAATTACTCTGACACATTCTGTTCATGTATATTGGTGCATGTAAAATATGCACTAAATTAAGGATTTCAACTCAAGTCACACAAATGATACTGAATATGGGCCAATCAGTGGAGACAAAGCAGAATTAGACTCTTCATGTAATTATTTACTTATATTTACCTGAAGTTGCAAAACATGAAGTGGTTTTTCTTTCAAAATATCCAGAATTCAACCACCTTTTCTCTCTCCACTGAAAGATCCTCTTATTTTTACACATTTGGACCTTGGTTGTCTAAATTCACCCACCACACAACACCTAGATTTTTAAAATAATACATCACTCCTCTACTCTCATCTTTCCCCTTGTTCCCACCTCATTCAGTAAAACCCCAAATTTTCACCATGCCCTGCCCCGGTTAAGAGATGTAAGTCCCTCACAAGAAAGGACTGTTAAACTACTAAAAAAATCAATCATTGAAAATCCTACGAAGTTAGTTTTACTGTGACACACAAGGATTTTCCATGAACTGTAGTCACCTGGATGACAACTGGTGTCTTTAGTTTGGTAGAAATGCAAATTCTCCGGCCTTATTTCAGATCCACTGAATAAGATATTTGAGCAAAAGCCTAGAATTTTGTGTCTTAAAAAGTCCTTCTACAGTGAGCAAAAGACATGGCCGCATT
>NW_006399772.1:12145008-12165712 GCF_000299155.1 Elephantulus edwardii | reverse complement strand
CTCCCACCGCCCCAAGTACATTCCACTATGCAACCTTAATTGTGGACTCTTGTGATAACCATAATACCCTATCATACATCGCTTTTAAATTATTCAGTCCCTCATCTGTTTCAGTGCGGTATACACAATTTGGCCACATTTCTAATAGCTGAAGTGGTCTTTCTCCCTTCCACAGAGAGCAACTCAGCTTCCTTTTTTAAAAAGCCCTTTCTATGTATCTGTTGGATACGACAGTGCGCTTTTGGTGCACGTTGTTTAGCAATAGTTATGAATTAATGGCAGAGTAAAAACCATAACTTAGTGACCAACCCTCCATGTGTTCGCACCCAGTGTCCTTGAGGTAGAGGGCTGTGCTGTGCTGGGTCATGCGCCCTGAGCCGAGCCCAAGAGGCAGCCCCACCCCTTCCTGTCTTTGACCTGCTCTGACCCCCCAGCATGGTTGTACTTTGTTTTTCCCTTCCAGTCAAACCAAGTAATGCAATTTCCAGAAAAATTTGTCAGTCTGCAATGCCAAAAGTTTAAAAATCTGTATTTCACAGTTGTATAGAATAAATGCTTCAGTTAAAATAAAAAAATAAAAAAAAATTAAAAACGGCCTTCTGGTGATCCTGATTAGCACTTAAGGTTGTGAGCCACAGTCCAGCAAGTCCACACACCTTACCTCCTCTCACTGTCACTCTGACCTGTCGCCTTCTACTCTTCCTTTCATTGGCTTTGTTCTACTCCAGTGACAATGACTAAGCATGTCAACTCTTCTCCCCACTTTGAGTCCTGTGTATGTCTGCATCAATAATAAGCAAAAACCCTACAAATAAGTTAGGCAAGGTGGAAATTTGATCTATGATTGTCCAAATCCACCAGCCTCTCCTTGAGGAAAAAAGGTGGGCAGTGTCTTCTCATGATTAACAGAATTTCCTGATAGAAAGTCAGGATTTCATTACTATTATTATTACCGTTATTATTATCATTAATATTAATATTGGAATCCTGCTGGTACAATGACTAAGCACTCCTCTGCTACTCACAAAGCTAGGAGTTCAAACTCTGTCTGAAGATGCAACAGTTTGCTTCCATAAAGATTTACAGTCTTGGAAACACATAGGATCGTTCTGCTCGTTCTTATAGGTGGAAGTTCACTCACCAATGAGTTTATTTTTAATATGTTAAGGTTTCCAAAGCCATTGCTCTAAACATGCATTAGATAGGACTCTCCAATACAATTTACACACAATGAACTTAAATCTCTGAAAGGAGGGGGAAATGCCGTTTATCTGTTAATTTAACTGAACAATCCCGAGATCCATTAGTTGGGACAGTTTTGAACCTAAGGCTTCCTGTGGTAAGAAGCTGCCCTGCAATCTGCT
Organism: Elephantulus edwardii; assembly: GCF_000299155.1. NCBI lineage: Eukaryota > Metazoa > Chordata > Mammalia > Macroscelidea > Macroscelididae > Elephantulus > Elephantulus edwardii. The sequence continues at coordinate 12,164,348 of NW_006399772.1, read as the reverse complement.
AGGCATGTGGTTCAAATCCACCAGCTGCTCTGAGGGAGAAGAATGGACAGCTGCCTCTCGTGGGATTTACTGTCTCTGATAACTCCTGGAAGGTCAGGAGTCAGTTCTGATTCAATGGCACACAACAACTACCAGTATATCTCTCTACCCATTTTCCAATTCTCTCTTTTTTAGTTGTTTCTATCTGCACATAGCCTGTTGTCATTGTTGTTATGTGCTGTCAAGTCTTCTGCAATTCATAGCAATCCCATACGCAGCAGCTCTGCAGTTGTCCTGTCCTGAGCCAGTCTCACTGATTCTGACACATCTAACACCTACGCCCATTGCCCCAGTTACTGTATCAATCCATCTCATCCTGGGTCTTCCTCTTTTGCTCTGTCCCTCCACCCTTCCAAGCATGATGTCTTTCTCTGAGGACTGATCTAGTAAGCAAAATTAATTTTGAGTATTCTACAATGAGGAAGGAGGAGTGGCATCCGCTTCCATAATAGCTTGCCTCCGAAAACCCTATGAACCTAGAGAGAGGATGAGAGACACCCAAGCATTGAGGACTCTCCTTCATAGGGTCGCTATGAGTCACCTGTGACTTGACGACACTTAACAACAGTAACATCAACATAGAGAGAGAGATCAGCTGGCCCAGTGGACTGAAAGCGATGCTATCAAGACGAAGGTGGGTGACTTTTAATCCGCCGCCCTAGGGACTGTCTTTCATTTTTTTGTTCAGATATTCGTCTAGGTCATATAACCCTGGTGTACAAGTTGTCGTACAGAGGTAACCTGTGGTTGCTGTGAGGCTGAACACTGTAACACTGATGTGTCAAATGCATTAATGGTTGGCTACCCAATGAGGACAGAGAGTGGGGTGGAGCTCCCCGATTAAAACAAGCTTGGAAGGAGGAGTGGCATCCACTTCCGTAATAGCTTGCCTCCAGAAACCCTATGAACCTGGAAAGAGGATGAAAGGCATCCAAGCATTGAGGACTCTCCTTCATAGGGTTGCTATGAGTCGCCTACGACTCGATGGCACTTAACAACAACAACAACATTCTACAATGAATCACTCTTTAGGTTTGTGAACCCAAAGGAATAAAGTAACTGGTGGCTCTACCCTAGCATCTATGCACCCAGATATTCAAGGAGACTTTGATTGACTTTTAGAAATACAAATGAAATTAAATCTCTCGCTCCAACCTATGGAATAAAGGACTCCAATGTTCATGCCTTGTAGCCAGCACTGGAGGCCTAGTGGTAAGGCGCTGAGTTGCCCAAAGGTACACTGTTCGAATCCACTAGCTATTCTTTAGGAGAACAATGGACAATCTCCTCCCATGCGATTTACTGCCTCTGAGGGTCAGCTGTGAGTTGGTTTCAACACAACGGTACATAACAAAGCCCTTGTATCTCTGGGATTAGTAGATGTTGTAAGAACTATTTGGAAGAGTACCCTTACCTCAGGTCCTTTGAATCTCTATGCCAAACTATGAACAAGCTCTATCAAAAAGTAGACAAGACACTGCATTGAAAAACAAGGAACTCAAAAAATATTATTCAAAATGGGTGACCCTGAAGGACATTATGCTGAGTGAAATATCTCAGTCACAAAAGGACAAATACTGCATAGTGCCACTGTTGTAAGACGGGACTGACATCAGGGTTGGGGGGAGACTGAGAAAGATGGGTTCAGTAATGTATACTGCATTGAAACTGATGAGGGAGAAAACTGTTTAAAAGGGATATGTGATTAGGTATTATCATCACGAAAGGAGTCCAGACAAAGGCTGCATAGTGGAGTGAGTGGACTTGCAGGGAGGGATTGTATAACAATGAAAGAATTTTTCTTTTACTTTTCAAAGAGAAGAATGAAATGGAGGGGAGGGGTGGGCAGGGAGAAAAGTGCAACAATGAATGAATGGAAATCCAAAATCTCGGTAAATGTTCATTAAAATTAATAATTTTTTTAAAAAGTAGACAAGATGAGAAGTGCTAAGCTAGAGAAGAAAAGGATCAGAGGCTGGAAGTATCACACTGTCGCTGTCACAGGCCCCTAGAGAAGCATTTTGACCCTGTTGGTTCCTCTTTGTCCTCAGAGATTAATTTTCTCCTGCCAAACTGATTCTTTTGAATTTCTCACAAAAGCTCAGTATACAAGCAAAACAGAGAAGTAAAAGGGAGAAAATAACACAGAAATTTGCAGGGGTGTTTTGGAGAAAGCGCTAAAGCTGAGCATGCATAAGAAAACTGGATGAAAAAGAAAGGACATGTTTAAAGAGTTAGGGCTTTAGATTGGTTGTGCCTTCCCTGGTGTTTAAATAAATAAGTAAAGCATAAGCTATTCTGAAAATTACATTTTGTTTTCTAAGTTTTTGCTGGGACCACTTCAATTGGCTTATAGCTTTTATTGCATATTAAAATACTATAATCTATTACTGTTTACACATTCATCTCTCTCACTAGATTGAAGTCTCCTTGAAAGCTGTGGCTCTGTCTAATGCACACACAAAGGACTCAGAAGGGTACTTGTTGAATAAATGACAAGTTCTTGATGTATGAGCTTCCTGCCTCAGGCCACTCCAAGAAAGTAGGGCTTTCAAATTCTCAAAAATCCTTAAGGAGGCATTGCTATTGCCTCTGTTTAGAATTACGCCTTAAGTAAACCAGAGTTCTTTCTGTGGCTTTTACAATTTCATTAGCTGTATTTCCTCTCTTTATCTAAAATCAAGATCATTAAGTCAGTAGCATTCTTTCAACATCATAGAAACAGAATCATTTGAGTTTAGAAGAGAACTTGAAATATTGAGACAAACTCCAATTTATAGAAGAGAAAATGAAGTCTCTCTGAGGTCAATTATTTGTTTAGTTATATCATTAGCCAGTGCCTAAGACAGGGACAAGGTTTCCCTAATCTTCACAGTCAGAGCTGTCTCTACACATCTTGGCCTATGAACATTCACCTTGGGGAAGATATGTTCAATCCTCTCCTATTCCAACTAAATTAGCATAATTTTCCTTATTTTGGGTTGGGGGTTTTTCCATATAGCCTTTCATATACAAACGTATAAGAATCATATAAAGCTGTGTAATATTAGATTCTGACAAATTTCTAATTTGCTTTTTTCAAGCAGTATGAGTGGGAAATTTATGCTTATCTATAAAAATACATGTGTTATTCTTTCTAGTTCTTGGGTACTTATAAGGTGCTGAGTTGTGAAAATGAGAGAAAATCATTCATCCTTTGTTGTTGTTGTTTGATACTACTGAGTTGACAATGACTCACAGTGATGACTCTGTGAACAACTTTGTTCTGAGACTGAACTTTGCCCTAACCTGTATCCTCACGGGCCCACACGCCATTGTCACAAATCCATTTTTACCACTGGGTCAATCCCTCTAGTTGATGCTCCTGTAAAAGCTTTAGGTGCTCTTGTTCCAAATTTACAATTTCATTCACAGTCAAACAAGTATTAAAAACTCTGAAACATGAAGTTATCTATGCTAGAAGTTATAATTTTAGCTCAATGAAGTCAGCTTGATTGGCAGTAAGGATAGCAAGAGATTTAGGTACTCAATGTGAAATTCCCCATTCCTCAAGCCAATATTACTTCTTGGCTAGCTCATGGTCCCATAACACTAATGAAATGAAATCTTCCTTTAAATCTATTTTTAGCATGAGAATGTAATCGAGAATAACAAGTATGGTAGCCCAAACGTCAAAGCACTCCTCCATGTCTCATGGGATTTACTTAAAAGGCAAAGTTATTTTGTCAGCGATAGAAGTGGAGATTAGAAACCAAGCAGCAACACCCTTTATCAAACATTACCACCTAATTTACAATACCATGGCAGCAAGGAGAACAGTCTCTTAGATAAAAAGTAATTTGCTAGAATAATGGCTGCCATTTTTCTATTGCAATTGCCCTGCAACATAATTTATAGGAGCCATACTTCCCTCTTCTTGATGAAGGGTAATGGAAAAAAATTCCAGCAGCAAGCCTTGATAGCAAGCAAAGACCATTTGGATCAGTACAACTAAGTCATTTTTAACTGTTTGCTCAATTATTTTTTTTCTACATTTACCCTTTTCATCAAAAGGACAAAGGTTGGGGTAGAGGGGATAGTTGCTAAAAACTTGAGTTTTGGAGGTTTTTTAGAATAAAAACAACTATAAAGTGATTATGGCTTTAAATTGCAAAGGTATTGATTGTTATTCTACACTGAGATGTTCATAAATTAGTCTAAAATTTATCACCAGAAGCATTAAAATATGCAGAACAGTGTTATATATACAGTTATTCTAAAAGTAAAGTTCATGTTTTAAAAAAAAATTAATCTGAGTCTTATCTGTTCCAAATTTTAAGTCTTGAAGCAATTTAAAGATTAACACTGAATATAAAATGTGATATTCAAGAATAAAAGTGAGGCAGACCATCTGAATGCAGGTGGAATATTGCTTTATAAGTGTCTGAGTTGAGTTCATTAAATGTCTTGAATTCTAAATTTAGCTGGTAAGTTTCTGGAGTCAGAATAATAGACAACTTCAGTAACTCTTTCATTGTTAATAACTCACACTATACTTTTTCTCATGCTTTGTTTGAATCATAATTTCTTATTTCAATGACTTTTATGTATTGAATCATAACTGTCTTGCACTGCTTTTGGAATTATAGGAAGTTATCAATGATAAACAGATCTTTCTACCTTTGACTGTTACTATCTTGCCCTTATGAAAGATAAAAATGTCACATTTTTCTACAGGATAATAGAAAGAGATCATTTAAACAAAGAGGTTGAAAGTTTGAACCACTAAATAAGCATAAGCGGTGGCCAATTATGTTGTATAAATATATGATAAATATAATTCAGATCATACTACCAAACTGCTATTTATGTTTAACTGTTTCTTCTTGAAATTACTACCCATAAAAATCTAACATCTTTATATGAAGAATTATATTTGAAGCTACTTACAAGAACAATAATAAAACAGGTGTCTTGAAGCCTGCTCGTCACATAAAATATAACTTGGTAAAATAATGAGTCAATTGTTTCTAAACTGATGGAGTTGAGAAATGCTCCCTTAATAATACCTATCCATAATTTGGAAGTAATAAAATTATCTACACCTTGATAGAAATCTAAATATAGAAGTCATTTGAGTTGACTTGGCAATAATGAGGTCTTAACACTCCAGAAAGATTTTGTTGTTTTTCTTCTGTGTGATCTTTCCTTGGGGTCTTGTTAAACTTGATGTGTGAGAAATTTAATGAGAAAAACAGTGCTGACCTGTCCTAATTGTAGTGGAGGTGCTGATGGGAAGCCACATGAAAACTCCAGCAGAAAGCTGTCATGTGTACTCCCCAACTGAACATTCAAAGTTTTGTGGAAAATTAATCAAGAACTGGAATAGATATTCTAGGTGATTACCTCAAGGAAAAAATTTCCAGACTGACCTCTTTACTATTTTACTCTTTATCCCTCTTCCTTATGACCTTATTTTCACCTTGTCCATTCTACCAATCAATTCTCTAACATATGAGTGAAGAATTTTCATTCCAAATATCTTGGAAACATACAAAAATATTCAATTAAAAGTTACTGAGTTACTTTTTGGTATCTGAACCTAGAAATATTATTCTTAATCTTGATCAGAGCAGTTAACTTCTTTAAGAATCTGATGAAAACTAGTAAGTCTTAAAAATGCAAAACATCTATATTTATCATTGTCCACACACCTCAACAAAGACAATTGACTAAATTGGAACAAGTTGTTGTTGCAGTTTTTGTTGTTGTTATGTGTCATCGAATTGGAATCAACTCAAAGCTAACCCCCTTGTGGGTTGGAACAATAGATTTAATAGAATTCACACAAAAAAAAACTTTAAAGCTTTAGGATCATTTACATGCTAGAAGGGCATACACTTAACTTTGAAGACATTGGTGATTTTTATCCTTTCTCCTTCCACTTGTGAGAGTTCTGAGAACTAAGCCCAAGGGGATTTTTAACCACAGAAACCTATTGGAGGGTCAGCTATGACTTAATGGAAGTGAATAGTATTTCTCTACTCTAACATGAAGCCCTTGAGTGTAATGTCTCCACATCTGCCATTATCCTCCCTTACTTTATAAAGCCTGTCTGGTTAGAATGTGCTTCAATTCTTATGTAAAGCTTTGCCTTCAGATGAATTCTATCTGCTTACTTGTCACATTGTCAAAGCAGTTTTGCTCATTAGTTTTGGCTTCCTATGGGATGTTGTCACATAATAAAGTCAATATTATCAGTCCGTGTTTGTTTAATTAAGTCTAATTGCAGCATACCTCCTTGCTTCACATGATTAGAATTTCTTCTTTCAGACAACATCTTCTATAAAGTTCTTTCAAATCCTGAGAAATCCTCCAAAAAAAGGAGGCAAGATCCTTACTGCACTGTAGCAGCTTTATTTCTCAGATATATCAAATATATCAGATTCTCAGATATATCAAATATCCAGTTAAATGGTAAAATGTGTAAGTCTAAAATTAGAAATCATTGTTTTGCATGACCAACTTTATCATATCATCTTAAAGAAGTTCAATATGAGCAATGTATTTGAATTTGCATTTTTAATATGTATCTATAGTGAAGTGAAAGTTCTATATCATCTCAAAAAAACAAACTTTGACTTGCTGTGTTTGAAAAAGTAAGCAATTCTAGAGCTTTTCCCAATGCTTATAAAGTATTCTATTTGTTGAAATTGTGTTGATACTATATACATATGGGTATCTTAATTTTTTTTTCTTTGTTAGCTTCTCTTAAAGTCTGCACATATATCTTATATTCCACATCTCTGAAAACCTGATAACTACATAGAAGTGACTGTGGTACCAAATGTCCTCAACAAGGCAATCAGCTAATCACCACTAGGCAACATCATGAGAGATGGAGAAAAGATTGAAATTGTCAATGATTTCATCTGGCTTGGATCCACAATCAACACCGTTGGTCCCAGCAGTCCAGAGATCAGGTGATGTATCACATTAGGCAAGCCCACTGTCAAAATACTCTCCAAAATACTGAAGAGTAATTATGTCAATTTGAAGACTAAAGTGCATCTGATTCAACGTATGGGTTTTCCAATCATCTGTTACGCATCTGAGAGCTGACAGTGAATAAGGATGAGAGAAGAAGAATAGATGCCTTTGAGTTGTGGTACTGAACAATGGACTGTGAAAAGAATGAAGATATATCTTGGAGAAAGTGAAGAGCATGCTCCCTGGCAGCAAGGACGGTGGAACTTCATCTCACACACTTAGAGCAAGTTATTAGGAGGGACAATTCCTTGAAGAGGGACATGATATTTGGAAAGGCCAGCAAAGACTAGGAAGATTGTCAGTGAGATGGAGTGATATGATGACTGCAGCAGTAGGTTCAACAGAGTCAAGGATGGTAAAGACGATACATGATAGGAGATAGTTCAGATCTACTGTTCATAACACTGAGTCATATGCAACTCATAGTCTCCTAACAACTATGTTAGAGAACAACTCTCCAGGGTGCCTGTACATAACGTGACAGTTTTTATGCCAGACTGTGTATGTTCCTATGAATGACAATATATAGTAGTCTTAGGAGATAGAGACCGTGCCTCTGGAATAGAGAACATATTTGCTTTGTGACCAGGATAATAAATATAAGGTCTCCTTCTAAGGAAGGGGGAGGAAAAAGAATAAGGAGTTTGTGGATTTCCATCCACAAATAGAAACAATTGCAGAGAGTGGACAGATAGGGACAGAAGGGGAAAGAGAAGGATCAGAAATGAGCAAATGAACAAATGGATGAGTATACAGAGAGCATACAGTGAAGTTTCAATAGGATGTTACAAATAATGGCATTATTGTTGTTGTCCTTCTACAGCAAGGTTGTCCTCCTCTCCTGCACTGTCCCTCCACTCTTCTGAGCATGATGTCCTTTTCCAAGGATTGGTCCCTCTTGGCCACATGTCCAATATATGTGAAACAGAGCTTCAAAATCCTAGCCTCCAAGGAGAAACTGGGTTTAACCCTCTCCAAGACAGATTTATTTGTTTTCTTGGCAGTCCATAGTATATTCAAGACTTCTTTAGCACCACAACTCAAAGTCATCAATTCTTCTGTCATCCTAAGTAATTGTCCAGTTCTCTGATGCATATCAAGTAATTGCAAAGACCATGGCCTGCATCAGACAAACCTTAGTCATGAGACTGACATCATTGCTTCTCAGTAATCTGGAGATACCCTTGACAGTGGATTTTTCCCCATGCAATTCGTCTTTTGATTTCCTAACTGCTGGTACCAAGAGTGTTGATTGTGGAGCTGAACAAGGTATATTGTTAACAACCTCAATCTCTTCTCTATCCATCTTGGTGCTGCCATTTGGCCCAGTAGTGAGAAAATTTGTTTTTGATGTTGAACTTTAATCCGTCTTGAAGACTACAGTCCTTGACCTTCTACAGCAAGCACGTCGGGTTCTCCTCAGTTTCAGCAAGCAAGGTTGTATCATCTGCATAGCATAAGTTGTTAATGAATCTTCCTCCAATCCTGACACCACATTCTTCCTTATAAAGCCCAGCCTCCCAAAAAAATCTGTTCTGCAAATAGATTGAAAAGTTATAAAGGCAGAATAAATCCCTGATGCACTTGCTTCCTGATTTTGAACCATGCAATGTTTCCTTGCTCTGTTCTGAGGACTGCTTCCTGGCCCAAGTACAGGTTTCACATAAGCAAAATCAAATGTTCTGTGATTCCCATTATCCTCAAGATTAACTACAATTTGTTGAGATCTACACAGTCAAAGGCCTTTTTATAGTCAATTACAGATAGATATTCCTCTGGTACTCTTTATTTTCAGCCAAGATCCATCTGACATTAGCAATAATGTCGCTAGTGCCATGATGGCTTCTACACTCAGCTTGTGTTTCTGGTAGTTCTCTGTCAACATACTGTTCCAGTAATTTCTGGATAATCTTCATCAGGATTTTACTTGTGTGTGATATGAGTGATTTTGTACAATAATTTCCACACTCTCTAGGGTCACCTTTTTTTAGGAATGGGACTTAATATGGATCTCTTCCAGTCAGTTGCCCAAGTAGTTGCCCTCCAGATTTCTTGGCACAACCAAGTGAGCATATCCAGGGCAGCATCAGTTTGCTAAAATATATAAATTGATATATTCCGTTTCTGGGGCTTTCAATATATCAATTTCTGAAGCTTTCTTTTTTTTGGACGTCAGTCAGAGGAACCTACACTTCCTCCTTCTTCACTATTGCCTCTTGACCATACGTTGTTTCTTGAAATTCTTCTGTGTCAGCCAATTGTTTTTGGTACAGTGACTCTGCATACTCCTTCCATTTTTTTTTTAAGCTTCCTAGGTTATTCCATATTCTGCCCATAGCATCCTTAACTATTGCAACTCAAGGCTTGAATTTGTTCTTTAGTTCCTTCAGCTTAAGAAATGCTCCACGAGTCCAGCCCTTTCGATTTTTTAACTACAGTTTTTTGAATATTTCATTATAATAGTTTGTCTTCCTGTGATTTTTTTTAAATCTTCTGTCAGTTCCTTAACTTTTTTATTTCTTCCCTTTGCTTTGGCTTCTCGGTGCTCTGGCCCAATAGTCAGAGTCTCTTCTGACATCCATTTTGGTCTTTTTTTCTTCTTCTGTCTTAGTAAATGACCTTTTGCATGCTTCATGAATGATATTCTTGATATCCTCCCACAGCTCCTCTGGTCTTCATTCATTAGTGTTCAAGGTTTCAAAACTATTGCTGAGTTGGTTTTTAAATTCAGGTGGAACAGATTCACGGTCAAATTTTAATTCCTGTGGATTTGATCTGAACTTCTTTAACTTTAACTTGAACTTGCCTATGAGTAGTTGATGGTCTGCTCCACAATCAGCACCTTGCTATGACCTTCTGCTTTGCCAAGTGTGTAGTCTTTCTCCAGAGACTGACCCCTTCTGATACTATGTGATATGAAATCTCACCATCCTCAATTCTGGCAGCACCCTGTTCAAGAGAGGTTTCTTTAGGATTTTTGGCAGTCCAAGATATATATATACACTCAACAAACTTTACCAACACCACAGTTCAAAGGCATCAATTCTCCTTCAGTCTTCCTTAATCATTGTCCAATTTTTACAGGCATGGACAATAATCGAAAATGTTTTCTTTAGCCACTGAGCTATGGATTCTATATGAAAATAAATATTTTACTCACTATGATAGAAAGTTGGTTACCCAATGAGGACAGAGAGTAGGGTGGAGCTCCCTGATGAAAACAAGCTTGGAAGGAGGAGTGGCATCCACTTCCATAACAGCTTGCCTCTGGAAACCCTATGAACCTGGAGAGAGGATGAAAGGCACCCAAGCATTGAGGACCCCTTCATAGGGTCGATATGAGTCGCCTGCAACTCGACGGCATTTAACAACAACAACAACGTGACAGAAAGAGAAGAGACAGCAATTGCCAATTACTTCCTCTTCTTTGGCTCCATAGTCAGCACTCTTGACACCAGCAGCCAGGAAATCAAAATATGTGTCACATTGTGAAAGTCTGCTGGGACCTCTAAAAAGTGCTTAAGAATAAAAATGTTAGTTTGAATATTAAGGTGTCCCTGATTTAAGTCATGATCTTTTCAATAACTTACTAGGCATCTCAAAGTTGGACAATGATGATGAGAATGATAGAAGAATTGATGTCTTTGAGTTGTGGTGTTGGAGAAGCTGTTGAATATCCCCTGGACTGCCAAAAGGACAAATAATACATTGAGAACAGGTGCAGCCAGGTTGCTCCTTAGAGGCAAGGATAGAGAAACTTTGTCTGACCAACTTCAGGAATGTTGTCTGGAGAGACCAGTCCTTGAACAAAGAGGGTCAGTGAAGGAGAGAGAAAGCCCTACAAGATGATTGACACAGTGACTATGACAGTGAGCTCAAGAGTGTCAGAGATGAGGAGAATGGTATAGGACAGGCAGGGTTCAACTTGACCGTTTAAAGGGTCACTATGAGTTGTAGTCAACTCAATAGTGTTCTAGTTATTGGATTGTTTGTACTGATCACCTATATCATTTTAAATAATAAGCATATAAATACAAAAAGAACTCAAATCCACTCCTATCGAGTCTGTTCTGACTCACACTAACCTTCCATCACATTGCCAAGTGTGTAGGGGCGAGGAGACTGCCTATCTTTCTGCTGAGATGCTCCTGGTGGATTCAAACTCCTGAAGACATTTGGCCTTTGAGTTACAGCACAACATACTACAGACTCCACCACCAGAGTTCCTTAATATATATAAATACAAAATATTTCTTTTTGTGTCAGAGTCAGTGAGACTGGCTCAGGATAGGGCAGGGTTCAGAGCTATTGCACATAAAGTGGCTATGAGTCTCAGGCAACTCAATGGCACATAACAACAACAATAACATTAGTATTGGCACATTTTTTCATCTCTCAGATATATATTTAGTTTCATTTATCATTTAAGGCTGATAACATTTATATTCTAGTATGTGAATTCATGTTTTCTATACTTTATGTATAAATTGATTATTAAAATTAAAAATGGCATATATGTCATCGATTATAAAAATATTGTTTACTGGAAAGTGTGTACTAGGATTATAATTCTTTATATTTATTTCATTTTCTCTAAATGAAATTTTATTAAGTGAATGTCAAACTTACCGACCCAGAAAGATCATTTCTCTCTCTTTGCTTCATATATGATCTCTATCTTTTTCTATTCTGAAACGACCTGTTTTCAATGTGGCTTTTTTTGTTTTGCAATAATATTTACACTTTTTAGGAATTCTTTCTCATTTGTGTGGGGTTTCTTTTTTTTTCCCATAGGACATTGACTTTGTTTTATCAGCTCTTATCATTTCTTTCTGGGTATACTAATCAGACGTTAATAATTTAATCTCTGTTTTAAAGTACCTTTTGTCCTCAAGGTTAGCTTTTCTTTTATTTTACAGATATCTTTGTATCTATAAAATAAGAGAAAGCCTACCCTGTAGGCCTTTTCCAAATAGGAAGCTTATTCAGAAGCTGTGAATGTGAACAGGCCTTATCACTTGACAGACTTCACTTTGTGATAAAACCTACAGAACTAGCCGGTAGATAGAAGGAGAAACCCAGTTGTCAGCATATCCGCCTTCATTCTTCCCACTCAATTTAGTTAATTTCTGTGCAGAAAGATCTTCGAGATTTTCTTACCCAGGGTTAAAATTTTGAGTTATCCATACTCTGCTCATCAAAGAAAAGATAAAGAAAAAGGGCAGTCTAAAAAGCGAATTACTATGTGGATACACTTGTAATTCCAATGTACATGTCTTAGCATACTTATCCATTTTTGACCACCTCTCTGAGTCCACTACAAATCTGGTGCTTTCTGGCCAGCGTATTCTGGCCTCTGGCCCAGACTCTGTTGTATACATCAGCTTGCTCCTGTCTTCTCCTATCTTCTAGAACAAGCTTGTTATCTCTGGGCATCTGCTGCTTCACTCTTCTCTTCACTGTTAAATTTATATCATTTCTCGCTCTTTAATGCTTTACATCAGAGGAAAAAAGAGATCAATATTCACACTCAATTAGCCATTCTAAGTCAGAAACCAATCAAGCCTTTTATATACACTGTTGTAATTTGTTTTAATACAACTTCGGACCACAACACAAAAACTGTTTTCTTCAGCAACTTCTGAACAAAAAACAAACAAAAAAAACCAAAACCCAAAGCTGCATTTCCTTTGTGTGTGCGAAGTATGGTTCTGCTCATTTCTAGGAGATCCCAAATGGGTAGTTTTCAGTTTGCTTTCAACACCAGGGTGCCTGTCATAGACGTCATCTTGTAAACTGACAATAACCAGCCAAACAACCAGTTCAGCACTGATACTAACCAACAAACCAAACCATTGAAATAAAATTGGTGATAATTTTACACGTTCAAGTTGAACAGTGCTACATAATGTTTTGAATGGCTGCTTTTTCAGAAGTGAAACATGAGACTGTTCTTCTGAAGCACCTCTGCATGTACTAAATCCCAGAACCCTTTCAGGTAGTAGCCAGGCAAGTTAACCATCTGTATCACTCAGGAACTCCTCAAGCTGAATGCTATCATAGACCTCACTGGTGTCTGTGCAGTATCCACAGCAGCTCAACAGGAATGCCTACATATAGCCTAGCGTGTTAAATGTGTGCATTCCCAGAGCTCCAACTCTTAAATGGATCAAAACATTGATAATATCCTTCCCTCAATTTTGTGGAACTATTTAATGGCTTTAAAAAAAAAAAAGGTCTTTCTGTGTTCAGAATCTCACAACATCCCTTCAGTTGTACTTCATTCCTTCTTTCAGGAGATCAAAAATCATTTATTACTAGGAACCACTTAGCAAATAGACACAAATAAATTCCCTTCATTTTTATTCTCACTTTTCTCCTAGCCTCCCTCATCTCCCACTATCTCTGATACATACACAAGCCCTTAGCAACATCAGTACTTAGCCTATCAGTCAATACTATGACTTAAACACAGTAAAATAACACCATTACTAGAAATATATTGTTTACAATACAACTATGAGTAAATTATAAAAGTACCTCAAAATATCTTTGCTATCTCGTAAATAAGAACTTTTTATGTACTTTCCTTTTTCCCTGCAATGCTTTCATCCCTCAACATGTTTGATGTCATCAAGTCAACTCCAACATGAAGCAACTATAATGTTAAGGTCTTGGTGTTCAAAATAGCTTTCTAGCCATTGAATTTGACTTTGTCATGTAGACGGGTGGGAATATGTGAATAGGGCATGTTAGCCTATGTGCAATGCGATTGGCTAGTCTCCCCAATACACAAGGGGATTAACTAGTCTCATCATTAAATTGAGTAAATCCAGAAGCCAACTTAAATGATCTTCTCTGCTAACAAAGAAGCGGCTAGAGAATATAGCATGTCCTTTGGGCCCAGAAATTCTCACCACAAGCTAGACCTACAGCAACAGCAGGTGACCGAAGCAGAAGACTAGAGATCCAACATGAGATGGAGCTGACTTTGTGACTCCTACCCCCTACAGAATCAAAGCCAAGAGCCTTTGTTCAAGTTTATTGGAGGACTGGAGAGGTTGGGGGCAGGGGGCTGCAATATTGGCAGGACTGAGGACTTTGTAACACTGGCCTAAAGCTGCAAGGCTCAAGGCTGAAGCACTTGCAAGCACATTTCAGAAGCTGTCCTGACTGTATTCAGCTACCAACCTGGATTATAACTTCTTGACATCTTCATTATGGTTCTGTGTGGTCTGTGAGCTATCTCATCAGATTTTGGACCCAGTAAAGCAGTAAGGTTGGTGTTGAGATAAATAGAAAGAGATATGGGAGTGTAAGGAACATGTCTGACCTCATAGGAATTGGGTTTGTGCTGTCGATGTTGTTGATAGACACAATAACCCTTTGTGAAGGTAGTAAAGGTATGGCTATCCCCATGCAGCCCTAACTCTTTGCGCAGCAACCCTAGGTACAACAGATTGAAACTTTCCCAGATCAAAATCCTAGGCCATCTTCACAATCTCCACTCTACTTAAGTCCATTATTGTGATTATTGGATGACTCCTTCTCCTTGAGAATCTTTCTTTCCTTTGCTGACTTTCTACTTTTCTAAGCATAATATCCTTTTGGACCTTCTTGGGAACATGTTCAAAGTAAATGAGATTTCTCTTTGCTTGCCTGTAATGAACTGCCCAAACTTCTTCCAAGATGTATGTGTTTGTTCTTTGGGCAGTCTGTGGCATATTCAGTACCCTTTTCCAACACCACAATTTGAAGGCATCAATTCTTCTTCAGACCTTCTTATTCACTGTCCAACTTTCACATGCATATGTATTGAAAATACATCTTGCATCTGGCCTCACTTGGTCTTTAAATTGATACATGTTAGCACTTTAAAGAATTCCTTGAAAAAATAACTATCTTATGATTCTATAAAATAGAAGATAAAATTCCATTTATTTTTTAAAAGAATATGTTGTTGGGGGTAGGGGTAGGGGGGCGAAGATGCCATTGATGATAGATTTGGCCAATGCAACACATCCTTTGACTGCTGCTTCCATGGGTTTTAACTGTGAATCCAAGTAAAGTCAAATCATTATCAACTTCAATCTTTTCTCTATTTATCATTATTGTGTTGATAAATACTTTGTCTTATATGAAACAAAAGCTATAATACGGTAAAGGAGTTCTGGTGTCATACTATACCAGAAGAAAGATGGGTACTCTCCTCCTGTACTCTCCTGAGATTTACCATCCCAGAAACACAGTAGAGAGTCAATCTGAGTTGGAATGAAGTCACAGTAACAGCTGAATCCATTCTTACTCAATAGTAACAGGTTTTGTTGTTCTTTTCATTTTGTTGTTGTCGTTGTTCTTTTGTTCTTAATAAGGTATATTTTTAAAATTGGTTAGATCATCTTAAAATTCCATGCAAACCAAATATCCAACTACAGTCATGACGGAATACTATGCAGCACACGGGAGCAATGATTTTGTAAATTACATTCTATCTAGAGAGGGACTGGAGAGCATTATACTGAGTGAACTAACTCAGTATCATAAAAACAAATACTGTATAAGACCATTATTGTAGAACGAGTATGAGGATTCAAGAGCAAGAGGGTGAAACAGAGGGGTGAGGATGGGTGGGTGTATTAATTCATAGGGTCACACAATTTGATGTGGAGGTGAAGGAAATGGAAAAGATTCAATGTGAGAAACAATGTGTATGAACTTTTAAAATAAACCAGTATAAAATAAAATAAAAAGAAATAGATAAATAAGGATATAAAAAAAACCACCAAAACAAAACCCATGCTAAAACTCAACTTATACTCCTCAAGTATAACCCAAAAAAGCATGCCAAGTTCACCATAGATAGCAGTGAAATAAGAACCCACATTCACTCAAGACAGTCCAACACACCATTTTAGAATCAAATTGTTCAAAGGGGAGAATAATCTATCCTATAACAAAATGAAAATGTTATCTGACACCTTGTAAAGTCTTCATGGACTCAAATCTTTAAATAGACTTCAAAAGCTATCTGTTCTATTTCTAGAGTGAAAGAGATGGCCATGTTGTCAATAGTGCATAATATTACTGGAAATGTAACTATTTTACACATTTGTAATTATTTCTATATTGTTAAGAATCCTGTTAATGTGAAAAAAAAATTAATGGCTCCTTCTCCCTAAGCAAATACAAATTCTTTCTTGTATGTTACCAGAAAAAGCCGATGCATGCTTTGTCAGTTTTCTGTGCCTTGACTTGCAAGAGTCAACACATTTCATGACTTGAACTAGTTCTCAACCCAATATTGAATTTCCTGCTTAAAAAAGTGCTTTCTGTATTATAATCGCAGACTGTTCTGGGCTGCCAGGATTACCAATATTGCTGTAAAATCTGTGCTGGATAGTGATAATGTTCTCCATTTTTACCACTTGGGCAGCTCACTTCCTTCCCAAAGCTGAAAGATAATTAACAGGAAGGCAAACATGAAAGAAGCATGTCCAGGGCAAACACCTCCTTTCCAAGGAGATTAGACCATATTAAGAAGATACCAGCCAGCTGAGTGCTTTAGAATCGTGTTCTAAAGAGATACTGCAATGCAAATACTAACCTTCTTTTCCAGTGCACACGGACTGCACAGAAACAGTTTCAAAATGCAAGAAATTAGTTCAAGAGAGTCAATGCCCAATTCAATACCACCACCTGGAAAAGAACTTCAAGGTCTGTGCTGTCATCCGTGCCACTGTTTCTATATAAAAAAGACAAATGCACATGGGGATATGTCTATCTCATATGCAGAAACAGACCACACAAGTCTACAAGGGAAGAATATTTTACCAAAAAATAATCATTAAGCACCTCGGGATAACACTATCATTTGTGATACTCAGATAACTGCTTCACTCATATTCTATTTGCATCTCTGGAATTTTCTTTTTTTTTCCAGATTATTTTAAAAACCTAAGTCCTATTGCAATAGCCAAAAAAAAACAGATCCACTTTGGGTCTCAAGGGCCATCATTAAAATTGACGCTAATTGCTGTTGTTGCTGACAGCACAGAGTGACAGGGCAGGCTCAGCAGAGGACACGCCATTCGTCCCTGGGAGTGCATGCTGCTGGTGGCTAGGGAGATTCAGGGAACCCCACACTAAGCCTGCCCTTGTCACTCAGACTCAGCATCGACAAGGGACACCAGGACTTCTGATGGAGCACTTTTTCGAAACACTTTTTTGGAACACTGTTTACTGTCTTTCCCTCCATACCCTTGCTTCCCTTCCCCGGCTGAACTGATGGGTAGGAATTCAAAGGCAATGAAAACTGAGATCTGATCAGTGATCCATGCATGACAGGTGCTGAGAGGTGCAGACAGCGCTCTCAGCCACATGCATGTGTTATGACAGGGCCTCAAGACTCTGATGCTAATAAGGAGAGGATACTGAAATGTATTACCTAACCCAAGGTAGCAGCATACACCTGAGAGGTAGGAATCTTCTTGGGTCCTGTTATTGTTCCCTCGTGGCTAACACTGCAAAACTCATTCTACCGTTAATTCTGTTTTATTCACATGCACCACATCTGCTTCCTAAATAACCCTGGGCCTCTTTCCACAATCGTTGTCAAATTGTATAACCATAGAGCTGTAGTTCAACTGCAATAGTGCTTTGGAAAATTTGCAGTAAAAATCCAAGCAAAGAGACATTATTTGACTGGGCTTTTAGTTCATTTTCTCAAGAAAAGGGCAGAGTTTATTGCTAGTAGGGCAACACCAACATAGAGAGAGCTCTGTGAGCCTGATGAAGAGAAAGTTATGCTACCAAGCCAAAGGTGGGTGATTTTAATCTGTGGCACTCAGGCCTGGTTTTAATTGCTTTTGGTAAAACATTCTTCTAAGTGGTATAGCCCTGGACTGTCCATTTGCTGTACAGAGGTAATGATAAACACTGTGACACTGATGTGTCAAATGCGATTATGGTCACCCATGGTGAACAATGTTTGGTGGAGCTCCCAGATTAAAACAAGGTTGGAAGCGGGAGTGGCATCCACTTCTGAAATAGCTTGCCTCTGGAAACTCTATGAACTGGAGAAACAATGATAGTTATACAAGTGTTCAGGTCTTTCTTTCATAGGGTTGTTATGAGTCGCCTACGGCTCAATGTCACTTAACAACTTAACAACAACAGGGCACTGATCTAGAATGTTCACCTTAAGACTATTTCTGTACATACAAAACATTAAGTGAAAAAAAAGATAGAACAAAAAATAACTTGTAAAAGTTTCCATGGATATTTTTAGCACTTCCATGGATATTTTTGAAGCATCAATCTCTTACTATGTCTCTCACTCGATCTCTCTCTCTGTGTCTCTCTCTCACACACACAGACACATACACGCACCCACCCCACTCTTGAGTCAGAATCAATTCGTAGTTGATCCTCCTGTACATTTCCAAGGCTATACATCATGTGAGAAGAAACTGGCAATCTTTCTCCATCAGAACCACTGCTGGGTCTGAACTGACAGAAAGTAGTGCCTTTGGGGTTAGCAGTGCAATTCCCTACAAAGTGGCTGGGCCTCCCTTGAACTGTAGCTGTGATTTTTAGGTGCAGTCAAGTTGAATATGATTAATAGAGGCCCTATAAACAACAGATCTGAACCCTGTCCTATCCTGTGCCATCCTTATCATCTCCAATACACACAAACTCTTTGTTGAAGTCACTGTGACAATCTGTCCCACCAGAGATCTTCGTCTCTTTCACTGATCCTCCACTTTTCAATCATGATGTCCCTCTCCAAGGAAAAGCCTCTCTTGGCAATATGCCTTGTCATCTTTGCCTCCAAGAAGCATTCCGGCTGCACCTTCTTCAAGACTTACCTATTTGTTCATTTGGCAGATTATGAGGATGGTGTAGTAAAGGGGCAGGTTCAGGTTTGCTGTTCAGAGTGTTTCTGTGAGTTGTAGTTGTCTCAATGGCTCCTAACATAACAATAGCAATGACATTTGGAAGAGGATTTCACTGACTGAGCATTGTCAGGTTTGTTGTTTGTTGTTATATGCCGTCAAGATGCTTGCAACGCAAAGTGTCCCTATGTACAAGAGCCCTAAACCCTGCCCTGTCTTGTGCCAACCTCACTGATTCTGACACATCTATTCCTATTATCACAATCACTGGATCAATCCATCTTACCAAAGGTCTTCCACTCTTTTGCTGTCCCTCCACCTTTCCAAATATAATGTCTCTCTTCAAGGACTTGTCTTGCCTTGCAACATGCCCAAAAT
>NW_006399772.1:12143356-12144508 GCF_000299155.1 Elephantulus edwardii | reverse complement strand
GGCACATAACAACAACAACAACATTACTCCTCTTTCCCCCCAAAAAAGATAGCAAACATTTTCTACCAAACTCTTAAGAATGAAGAGGAAAATATAAGAAATGAGTGCTAAGTGTTTTTTGCTAAATTTCACAAAGATCCTTCTACACTATTTAGTTGATCCTTGTTGACTAATAACAAAGTCTTTAGAAGGGCATGAATACCTCTAGCAAGCAAGCTACAACAATTTCAGCCAAGGCAAAGAAATCAGTAGATTCTAAGGGTCAGATAAAACATTAGATGTTAGCATCAGATCATTCACTTTCGGATGAGAAAATTGAGATGTAGAATGATAAGAGATCTTCATTTCATTGGGTAAACTTGCTAGAAATGTCTAGACCTTTCA
The DNA here is from genome assembly GCF_000299155.1 of Elephantulus edwardii. Lineage (NCBI taxonomy): Eukaryota > Metazoa > Chordata > Mammalia > Macroscelidea > Macroscelididae > Elephantulus > Elephantulus edwardii. The sequence continues at coordinate 12,144,124 of NW_006399772.1, read as the reverse complement.
AGAATCCACAATTTCCTTTGCTCATACTGCTTGCCAAAATGTTGTGAGATACTGCCAATACAAAGATAACTAAGCCAAAGTAATCTTTGCTTTCATGGAAATTGAAATCATTGTAGTAATACTAGCATACACTGGCTATTGGGTCAGCTCCGAGGTGTGGTAACTCCTGGTGTGTCAAAGCACGAAAGTGTTCCACATAAGTTTTCGGTAGGTGATTCTTCCAAAGTAAACCACAGGCCTTTTTTTTCCTGAGGTCCCTCTGGATAGACTTGAACCTCCAGACTTTTGATTGTCAGCCATAAGCATTTGCTGTCCGTTTGTCCCACAGATTCCCTTAGGCACCTAAAACAGCTACAACAGGATATACTGGGAGAAGGTGAGCAGCATGGCATGCTTTTTAGATTTCAGACCAATTCCAGGATGGAACAAATATTATGGCAAACATGATTTTGATTGAGACCTTCTCCTCATAATATACAAAGCCAGCTAAAAGGGCAACACTTCAAGAAGAGAAAGAGGAGAAACAGCTGAGGCAAGTTAGTCAGTCTAAAACCATTTGCAAATAAACCACTAGAGAAGATACCTCTTGTTCATATCTACAGGTCTGACACTCACTTTCGTCAGCATATTTATGACTTCTCCGGGCTTGACACTCTACTGGAGTTGTTTACACCATGGAGTCAGAATTGACCCACAGCTGACTCTCCAGCGGGTTTTGAGAGGCAGTTAATCTCATGACAGGAGATTGCCCATCCTTTTCCCTCAAAC
>NW_006399772.1:12105481-12142796 GCF_000299155.1 Elephantulus edwardii | reverse complement strand
AGCGACCCTATGAAGGAGAGTCCTTGACACTTGGGTGTCTTTCATCCTCTCTCCAGGTTCATAGGGTTTCCGTACTAGAGATATAATTACTTCCCAATCACTACTGTCAAGTTGGTTCTGAATCATTGTGAACATCCATCAGTTTTCTGGAGCTATAAATCCTAACAAGAAGAGACTGCCAATCTTCCTCGTTTCAAGCTTCTGGTAGATCTGACTCACTAGAGACACACAGTCTTTGGGTTAGCAGCTCGACTCACTACAAACCCCATCAGAACTCCTACTAAAGGTTTGTTGTTGTTGTTGTAGTTGTTGATTGCCGTCAAGTTGAGCACGACTCATAGCAATCCTGTGAACAAAAGGCCTGAAGCCTTTTCTATAACTTTCGTCATTTATCAAAGTTCATAGAGTTTCCAGAGGCAGAGGATAACTCAAATGCAACACTGCCCTCAAGATCTCACTTCTACACAGTATAAAACAATCTAAGAAGGTGAAAGTTGCCAATGAACCTGGTGTTCCCTGAGGAACCAATGAATTCTGCGGATTAGCCATATACTTTGTCCATCCGACTCTGTAATATTTCTTCCAAATACAAGCACCCATGAAAAGTCCTATATGGTCTATTTCTGCTAATAAGATTCTTGACAATCACATTGAGAAAGGGGAATTCATTAATTGAGTCACTGTCTACAAGAATCCATGCCTATTGATGGGATCTGGGGTCATGAACAAAGTCTTTACATGAGGTTCTGACCCATAGGGAGGTTACTTTGTATATGCTCAAGATAACAAATGAGTGTAAATCAAGAAATTACAGCACATCTGCCTGTCTCTCAGTCAAGGAAATTCAGACAGACTTCATCATCCAGATCACCACAAAGAAACCTCAGGAAATCATGTATAAAATAGAAGACTTGCAGGATACAAGTTATAAACCACTATCAAATGTATGTGACAGGAACTACTAAGTTTAATGGCATCGATTAAAGAGAATTGTGGATGAAGTGGGTGATTGGGTATGAGACGTTAAGGAGAGTGACATCTGTGCTTCTAGGAATTGTGTGTATTTGAGAGCCATGTGTGGAGAGATACTACAGGGGAAATGATGTGAGGAAACGAGGCAGAAGAAGCTCGAAGCCTGACTCCTATCTTGCAGCTAATCTACACTTTAATCTCACAATTATGAGATTCCTCTTTGTACCTTAACCCCACCTTCTATGTTAGAAATCCATTCCTTTGAGTTGTTTGGTACCATCAACAGTGTGACCACTTGCTCTCTTCCCCTGTACAGCAGCCTTTCCCACACCCTCCTTCCATTTCCTCAGTCACTGCTATCTCCCAGGTGAACTGAAAAAATAAAGAAGTAAACTAATGACATAAGTAAAAAAAGGTTGAAGGACAATCAAGGAGGGAAGTAAATCCCTGCCTAGAGATGAACAAGTGATACAGATTGAACTACAGCTCAAGAATACAGACCCCTGGAAAGCAGTCAATAGCTTCATTTGACCTTCCACATGTAAATTTACTTTCAAGTTTATATTGTAGAGGAAACACAGAAACACTGGCATTTCTGCATTGTTAGCATCCCAGCAAACCTTTGTTGTTGTTAGCTGCAGTCAAGTTGAATATGACCCATTGTGATCCTATGAACAACATATCTGAACCCTATCATATCCTGTGCCATCCTCCCACTTCCTGACACATTAGAGCCCACTGTGGAAATTACCATGTCATCCACTTGGTTAAGGATCCTCTTCTCCTTAGCCAAACCTCCACCTTTCCAAGCATGATATCCCAGTCCACGGAATAACCCCTTCTGGACCAATTGGCAGCATCAGGATGGATGATGAAGAGATTGAGATTGTACACAGCTTTAGTTTGCTTGGCTCCATAGTCAACAGTCTTGGCACCAGCAGCCAGGAAATTAAAAGGCGCATTGCCATGGGAAAGTCTGCTGTTAGGGACCTCTCCAAAGTGCTGAAGAGCAGTGGTGTCTCTCTGGAGACTAAGGTGCGTCTGATACAGGCCATTGTCTTCACAATCACCTGTTATGCACCAGAGAGTTGGACAATGACCAAGGAGGATAGAAGGAGAACTGATGTCTTTGAGCTGTGGTGCTGGAGAAGAGTATGGAGAATACCATGGACTGCTAGGAAAACAAACAGATTTGTCCTGGAAAGGGTTAAACCGGGTGGCTCCTTGGAGGCAAGGATTCTGAGGCTCCGTCTAACTTACTTTGGACATGTTGTGTGGAGAGACCGGTCCTTGGAGAGGGACATCATTCTTGGGAGGGTGGAGGGACGGCGCAGGAGAGGAAGGCCCTCTATGAGGTGGATTGATTCAGTGACTGGGATAATTGGGATGGGAGTGTCAGAGACAGTGCGATTGGCACAGGACAGAGCGGAGTTTAGGGCTGTTGTACATAGGGTCGCTATGAGTCGCAAACAACTCTATGGCACATAACAACAACAACAACAGCAACACACATGAAGTATGTGAATCAAAGCCTCATCATCCTTGCCTCCAAAGAGCACTCTGGCTGCACCCTTTCCAAAACATATTTGTTCTTTCGGCAGTCCATGGGATGTTCAATGTTCTTCTCTAACACCGCAGCTCAGAAGCATCAATTCTTCTCCTGTCATCCTTATTAACTGCTCAGCTCTCAGATGAAAAGCAAGTTATCAAAAAGACCATGACCTGAATCAGATGCACCTCAGTCCTCAAACTGACATCATTACTACTCAATAATTTAGAGAGGTGCCTAAACTGCAGACTTTCCTAGAGCAATATGATTGTTTCCTGATTTCCTGACTTCTGGTACCAAGAGTGTTCATTGTAGAAGTTGTTGACAGTCTCAATCTTTTCCCTGTCTATCATGATCTTGCTTATTGGTGCAGTGGTAAGGATCTTTGTTTCCTTGACTTTGAGATGCAATCCATATCAAAGGCTGTGTTCTCTGTTCTACAATAAATGCTTCAAATTCTCCTCACTTTCAGCAAGTGAAGTTGTATCATATACATAACAGAATTTATTGATGAGTCTACTTCCAATCTTCATGCCTCATTCCTCCTCTAGATTTTTTAATAATTTGCTAAGCATACAGATTGAATAAGTATGCAGAGAGAATGCAACCCTGACACACTCCCTGTTTAATTTGAAACCATGCCATGTTCCCTCGCTCTGTTCACATAACAGCGTCCAGGTCTAGGTACAAGTTTCACATAAGTACAATTCAGTGCTCTGGGTTTCACATTCTTTTCAATGTCAGCCATAACTTGTTATGATCCACACAGTCGAATGCCTTTGTATAGTCAATAAAACCTAAATACACATTCTTCTGGTATTCTCTACTTTCAACCAGGATCCATCTGACATCTGCAATGATGTTGTTGAAATAAGCCTTTACATCCCATTTTCTCATTGGCTCCAAACATTTCCATTTAATCTCATATCACAAAGCCTAACACAGTGTTTGTTATAAAGATATGCTCATTTATGTCAACATTTGCGTAACTTCACTGGTTTAAATGGAGTCTTAGGGATAATTCAAAACAGTGATTAGACTAAATGTACAAATGCACAGCTTTCATCATTGCCTATTTCTTAAGTATAGATTGTTGTTGTTGTTGTATGCTGTTGAGTCAACTATGATCCCCAGTGACCGTATGAGCAATGGCCTTTTCTAGATACATACTCAAGAAGTTCTTACAATTAGCTCAACATGTTAGAAAGATCAAGAATATTCCTAACATTGTAATTATTGGTTTTAGCTACCACCAAGTTCATTGCAACTCACAACAAATCCATGTAGCAGATAAAAATTTTCCCATAGGGACAATTTTTCTTCCTGGGTTGTAATTCACACAAGAGCAAACCATCAGGCTTTCTCCTGTGGAGTCAATGAGTGGGTTAAAGCCACTAAACTCTTTCTGCTTCTGAGTGACTAGCCAGGCATCACGAGAGCTCCTTCTTCCTCAAATTACAGATGAGGAAACAAAAGTCCACAAAGTTTACAGAGACTTGCCTTTGGTCACATGCTTATTGAGCGGTGGCTTCAGCCATTCCCAACTCCTTGTTCAATATCTCAATAGAAGACCCAAAATTGCATACACAGAATGTTTCTCATGCCTCATTGATTGTCAAACTTAGAAAATTGCCATAACATTATTTCCCTTCATAACAGTCTCTACAGGTGAAAGTTTATAAACACTTAAGGATCCTCTAAACAATATTTCAGAGTATAACTATATACATGTGAAAATCATTCATAGTATTATTATATGTTTAATTCCCTAAATCTATTCTCAGCTCTTCTCCCAATTCTACCTTGGAAATCCTGCTCTGATTACCCACAATATCCAAGTTCTTTTGTTGACTGACTGAACTAGAACTTGGTCAATGGGTACCACAGAAGGAAAATAGGGGGTGGGGAGAGAGAAATCAATAATTTCCTCACCTCTCCCTCTATTCTGGGGACTATATATTTTTTTTCAATTACATTAGTCCAGAACTAGAATGTAGAAAATTTCATTTTTGGTATACTTTAGAAGTATTATTGAAGTAAAAACCATTAACTTTTTCTATTTTAAGAGGAAATACACGTTAGAAAGTCTGGACAAACAAAAATAGCCATTGTTGAAGGAAAAGAGAAGTGAACTTGGAGTTAGAAGATCATAGTTCTTGTCTGTCACATGGAGTCACTATGAGCTATTGCAGTCAATACTTAATCTAAAACTCCAACTCTCACTTTATGTGGTAAGGGCTTCCTCTTGTTGCTAATATCTGGGTACCTCAATATTCCTGGTTGGTTTCTTTAATGCTGTTTGCCTTTTATTAATAGATTCCAGAATCAATTGAAAGTTGCATTCTTTTTTCTTCTGGCATCTACCTGATACTTTTACAAAGTGTTTAGCTACGTTATGATGACTTGATGAAATATATAACTTCTAAGATGTAAATACATAATTAAGTGAATTGAGTATTTAAAATATAAAATGGATGTAGTTTTACATTTACTTAGGAGAGAGTTCTTGAGCTTAAAAATGGAAAGCAGTGAATCTGTGAGAACCAATGTGTGTGAGAGGAGTAGGGAAACAAGAGAAAATAAAATTCATATATTTGGGGAAATGTCACCTCCTTCTTCTGTTTAGAATTCATAAAGTAGTGGAGGTTCCTGCCTCAAAAACAGCAGCCAAATGACAATAGTATGAATTGTATACCAAACAGTGAATTTAACCTGAAAATGCCAAAACACTTTCTGAAAAATTGCTACATTATCCACAAATCTCTGACCGTTCAATTCGATGTTGAGGTGTTTTCACCAAAACAATAGCTTAATCACTCCATTACAAGCAAAAGTGCTATATTAACTGATAAGGCTTATGGGGTACTATCCCTTATCCCTGACAGCAGCATATAGGTCAACCCATGAGTCAGTGGCTCCCAAGAATCCTTTTCATAAATCCATACTAAGAGAAACTTGTAGCTTCAGCAGTTCCTGCATTTCCCGGTAAGAAATGCACAAAAACACTTGGAAATTAGGAAAGATACCATTAGTAGTTTATATCTGAGTTTAGTGACATTTTTAAGCCATCATTGGCACCATTCTATCATCTTCCTGAATGTATATCTTATGGAATTACTTATATAGAGAACATAAGTTTGTGAATACAAGCAAATGATTTTATTAAACAAAAAAACTTGCACATACAAGTTGGACTTTGCGTGAATGTTCGCATTCACATTTAATCTTCTGGAAAATATGGCATATTGTAGGTGTCATTTCTTGTCCATTCTATCTGTTCATTCGTTTGTTCATTCATTAGTTTGCTTATTGGAATTATGTAAACTAAGACTCAGACCTATCAATAACCTTTCTAATGCTGATGATACAACCTTGCTAGCTGAAAGTGAGGAGGACTTGAAGCATTTGCTGCAGAAGATCAAAGAATAAAACCTGTGATATAGACTGCATCTCATCACTGAGCCCATAGGCAACATCAAGATAGTTAGAGGAAAAATTGAAACTGTCAATTATTTCATCTTATTTGGATCCACAATCAATACACTTGGTACCGGCAGTCAAGAGATCAGGAGACGTATTGTGCTGGGTAAATCCGTGGTCAGAGATCTCTGCAAATTATTGAAAAGCAATGATGTTAGTTTGAGGGCTAAAGCAAGCCTGAGTCAAACCATGGTCTTTTCAACCACTTGCTATGCTTCTGAGACAAATGAACAAAGATAGCAGGAGAAGAATTGATGCCTTTGAGTTGTGGTGTTGGAGAATGTTACTAAATATCCCATGGACAAATAGATCATGTCTTGGAGAATGTGAAGCAGAGTGGTCTTTGGAGGCAAAGATGGCAAAGCTTCTCACATACTATGGGCATGTTGATGAGACTGGCTATTCATTGGAGAAGGACATTATATTTGGGAAGGTGGAGGGATGGTGAAAGATGGTAATGCCCTCAGTCAAGAGGATTGGCACAGTGACTGCAGCAATGGGCGAAGAATGTCAGATTGTGAGGATGGCACAGGATAGGACAGAGTCCAGATCTGTTCACTGGTCACTATGGCACTTAACAACAAGATTCAGAGTGGTTAGAAAATTGCCAAAAGTATAACAGCTCTTTCATCATTGCATAAATTTTTGACTCTTAATGAGCCTTTACTAAGTACATAGCCAAGAAGTTATTGTTGTTATGTTCCGTCAAGTCGCTTGCGACTCATAGCAAGCCTATGTACAACAGCCCTAAACTCTGCTCTGTCCTGTGTCAGTCACACTGTCTATGATACACCCATCCCAATTACCCCAGTCACTGAATCAATCCACCTTATAGAGGGCCTTTCCCCCCTGCAGTGTCCCTCCACCCTACCAAGCATGATGTCCCTCTCCAAGGTCCCTCCTTACAAAATGTCCAAAGTACGTCAGATGGAGCCTCAGAATCCTTGCCTCCAAGGAGCCGCCCGGTTTAACCCTTTCCAGGATGAATCTGTTTGTTTTCCTAGCAGTCCATGGTACCCTCAATACTCTTCTCCAGCACCACAGCTGAAAGGCATCAGTTCTCCTTCTATCCTCCTTAGTCATTGTCCAACTCTCTGATGCATAACAAGAGATTGCAAAGAGCATGGTCTGTATCAAACGCACCTTAGTCTCCAGAGAGACACCATTGCTCTTCAGTACTTTGGAGAGGTCCCTAACAGCAGACTTTCCCATGGCAATATGCCTTCTAATTTCCTGGCTACTGGTGCCAAGAGTGTTGACTGTGGAGCCAAGCAAACTGAAGCTGTGAACAATCTCAATCTCTTCGTCATCCATCCTGACGCTGCCAATTGGTCCAGTGGTGAGAATCTTTGTCTTCTTGACATTGAGCCTCAATCCATATTAGTGAGGCTTTAATGGTTATAATTATCCTAACTGGTTAGAATGATGAAGAATCTTCATTCTGAGTGCCATACTGTTATTGCTGTTAGGTGATACAGAGTAATGACAAATCATGATGACCCCATATGACAGACTAGAACTTAGATAAATAAAGGTCTTCTAAATCCACATTCATCACTCATTTCCCCCTGCCTTTCCTGTTTGAGTTGTTTCAGACTTTCAAAAGAACATATAATTTTATGAGAGAAAAGTTAGTAATTTGTACTTTAGTAGTGCTTCCAAACTATATCCCAAATTTGATTTTCCACTTTCTCCACTGCTACTAGCCTAGTCTCAACCATCATTCCCTCTCTCTCATCTTCTTTAAGCCTCCTAACTCATCTCCTTGCTTCTAACTTTACTCATCCTAATTCCCAGTGTCAATAATCCACACAGCACTCCAAGGTGTGCTTTAAACATACATTACATTGTGTTATTATGTTTTCTAGTTGCTCTAAAACTAAAAACCCAAGCTCCTTATCCAGCCTGCGAGTCCCCATGTGATCTATATTCCTATCTATCATTCTGAATTCCTCTCCAATTATCATTATACACTAGGATTCAGTTACGTTCAGGACTTATTTCAAGCCTTGAGTAAGCTAAGTCTAACACATCGTAGGACATTTGCACTTACTGCTGCCTGGGTCTGAATGCTTTTCCTTCAGCTCCCTCCATAATTTGTCTTGATAATTATTCACATCTAAATAATTATTAGTCACCTAATTTAAAATCACCTCATTTCTATTTGGTCTAAAGAAGCTTCCATTCCATCCCCACCAAATTTTTTTCCCATTTACTATCATTATATTATTTTCATTAAGCAAAATAGAAAATCCACCATTAGCAAGTCAATTGCAGCTCATAATGAATTTATAGGACAGATTCATTAATCTCTAAAATTCTTACTTTGAGGAAAGACAGTTTACTTTCAATAGTCACTTTTCACCACTACATCCTCTGCATAAAGGTGCCTTCTGCAGTTCATTGACTTCAGACTAAGTCTTGTAGATTGATGTTACACCTTAAATGTGCTTGGATGTAGCAATGGCTTTTAAGGGCATGCCAAGTCTCAACAGAGACCTTGTTCTTCTGCGACACTCCCTGGCTCCTTCTGTGAAGATCAGGTAGCCACTATCTGTTCAACGTGGATTCCAGAATGTCAGGTGTATGGCACAGAGTAGAGCTTAGCCACAGAATGGGACAGTCACCACAGCTGACTCCAGACTGGGGAAGATTAAGAAATTTAAAAAACGGGCTACTCAGGGCTTTTATCACTCTATAAATTATTTCCTTGCTTGTTTGTTTACATGTTTCATATCTTTCTACCCAACTAGAGCATAAATTTCATAAGGACAGAGACTTTGTCTCTTTTATTATACCTTCTAAAATCAAACCAATTCAAAATGAAAATAATTCAATTGTAAACATCATAATAGCAAACAGAAATAAGCCTGGAGTTTTTTGTTCCAGGATAAGAAGAGTTGTTATGTGCTGAGAGTGTTTCTAGGTCAGAACCGAAAATAGCAGACTAAAATTCATTCTTTCCTCTTTTCTAAACCCTCTAACCATTCTCTTGCTTATCCTTTTTTGTTGCTTTATATATTTGTTCACACTTCTTCCTTCCACTGAAATGCCCTTGACCAATATCTCTACATTTCTACATCTTGAACCTTTCTCTTGTTCTGTGCTACATCAAGTCCATTGTTGCTGCCACAATGTCAATCCATCTCGGTGAAGAACAGTCTATAGATTAATACAAATAACAGTTATTCATATATTAAATGGATTAATTTAATGAGAATGCCTCCCACCAGAGAGACAGTAAAAATTGGGAATGCTGGAAGAAAGACAGATTTAAAGCTTGTGCAGACAAGTTTATAACAAGCTGCTCTGGAAAACCAAAATTGAAAAGAGTTTCGGCTGATGGTGAGTAACCAGAGGGCAGCTGGAAGATGTGAAGAATCCTGATGGTGCACAAATGAAAAGGCATGGATTCTAGAAACTTCTAAATTCTTACTCCAAAGTGCCCTGGGACAACACAGCCTCAAAACTGAGTTTACATCATGCCAAGCAGGCCCTTTGGATCCAGTCATTTAATTACGTTGAAGTGAGGGGGGGTTGGGAATCAAGTTCCCAGCATAGATTCAGAGTAAGGCATGTCCCCAAGGTAGCCTAGAAACTAGGTTTACAAGATGGTAAAAATGTATTAAATGTGCATTTCAGACAGAACAAAGTCTAGATGACAAGTAGAATGTATATAAAAATTTTGAATGAAACTTTGTTGTCACTCAGAAGATATTAAGATAAATATCTTTCTTAATTACTCTGAGTCAAACATTTGAAGTCCTGCCATAAATCAGATATTGGATTAGAAATAAAAATGAGATCTATTTTGCTGTTTCTGAAGCACTAAGAGCCCAGTAAGGAAAACATAAGTTCATCAAACATGAAAGGATTGACTAGCAGAAGGAAGCAGTTTATTGAGTGGTTGAAAAATCAAACTTTATCCAAAACCTTTAAGGTGATTCCACGTCCTAGAGACCCTGTACATACGTCTAGTGGCCTAATGGTAAGGAGTAGCACTAGCAACCCTAAGGCACATGGTTTGAAGCGACAGCTGCTCCATGAGAAAAAGATGGGAAATCCTCGCCTGTGTAAATAAAGGCCTCTGAAAGCGAGCTGGAGAGTCAGCTATGAGTGTGTTCCCTCTCAACAGTATGCAACAACAAGTGAACCTTAAGATAGAATAGCCCTTCTCCATGCGGTTTCCAAGACTAATCTTTCTGGAAGACTGCCACATCCTTTTCCCATTGAATAACTAATGAGTTCAAACCAGTGGGCTTTAGGTTAACAGGTAAGCACTTAATCAAAGTACTACAAGGGCTTCAATCCACTATCATTGTTTTTATTGTTGTTGTTGTTGTTATTAGGTGTTGTCAAAGTAAGTACAACTCATAGTGACCCTATGAACAACAAATCTGAACCTTATCCTAACCTTTGCCATCTTTATTTCTGTCACACTTGAACCCATTGCTGCAGTCACCATGTCAATCCATTTCACTGGAGGTCTTCCTCTCTTTCACTGATCATCCACACTTCTAAGCATAATATCCTTTCCAAGAAATAGCCTCTCCTAGCAATATGTCCAAATATGAGAAACACAGCTCCTTTCCTTCAAGGAGTACGCTGACTGCACCTTTCCCAAGACACATTTGTTTGTTCGTTTTACAGTCCATGGAATATTCAGTCCTCTTCTCCAGCACTACCATTTAAACACATCCGTTCTTCTTCTGTCATCTTTAGTCATTATCCAACTCTCAGATAAGTAGTAAGTGATTGAAAAAGACTATGTCCCGAATCAGGCATACCTTAGTCTTAAAACTGACATTGTTGTTCTTCAGTATGTTGGAGGTTCTGTGACAGTAGCCTTGCCCAGAGAAACATGTCTTCTTATCTCCTGACTGCTAGTACCAAGTGTATTGATTGTGAAACCAAGTAAGGTCAATCACTGACAGTTTTAATCCTTTCTCCATCTATCATGATATTGTCGATTGGCCCAGTAGCAAGGATCCTTGTGCAGAAAGACGAGGCTGGACACACCAAGGACAGAATTCAGATAACATTCTCTGCACACTGAGCAGCTTATAAGGCTTTCTTTAGAATATGGAAACCCACAGAAAAATGCTGAGGAGGCAAGTGAAAAGGTTAACTTGTGAGTGATGTGGTTATTGGGATAATATGGATATACTGAGGAGGCAGAGACTAATTAGAAGAATAAAAGAGTGGCTTAAATGATGGGCAATGAGTTATGAACTAAAACAAAGAGAGTAAAGACAAGATAAGTTATTAATGCTCTTGGGAATCTAGGTACTAGGTTCAAGGTGGTCACTGTGTTGTTAGAGACTCTACTCATCAACAACCTGTATTATGTGGATGATAACAACCTTGCTTGCTGTAAGTGAAGAGGATTTGAAACACTTGCTGCAGAAGATTGAAGACCAAGTCTTCAATATGAATTACATCTCAGCTTCAAGAAGACAAAAATCCTCACTACTAGGCCAATAGTTAACCTTATGATGTAGAAAATATTGAAGTAGTCCACAATTGTATCTTGCTCACGAAAACACCCTTTGTACTGCAGTCAGGAGATCAAAAGACTTAATGCACTGGGAAAATCTGCTGTTAAGGACTTCTCCAAGGTGTTAATGAGTAATGATATCAGAAAGCCTAAAGTGCACCTGATTCATGCTAGTGTGATGCTGGAGAAGAGTGTTGAATATTCCATGGACTGCCAAAAGAACAAATAAATATGTCTTAAACAAAATCCAAACAAAGTGGCCCTCAGAGGCAAAGAGCTTAAAATTTCATTTCATGTATTTTGGGAAGGTTGTTAGTAGGAGCTAGTTCTTGAAAATAGACATCATGTTTGGAAGGGTGAAGGGTCAGTGAAAGAGAGGAAGCCCCTCAATGAGATGGATTGACCCAGTGACGGTAAAAATGGACTCAAGTACAGAAGAGATGATGAAGATGGCACAGAATAAGACAAGGTTCAGATTTGTTATTGACAGGTTCACTCTGAGTCAGAGTTGACTTAATGGCTTCTAATAAAACTATCAAACAAAACCCAAACAACTGTCATAGTAGAACTCCTTTTTTTAGCGAGTCCAAGACATTAAGTCTCTATGTAAGCAGACTGTCTCCTCATTCTCTTAAGAAATAGCTGGTGGTTTTGAACAAATGGATTTTTTATTAGCAGCTGAGCCCTTCATCCACAAATACTCCTGACTATAACACAAATTATATCTATTAACAACATTATACAGTATACACATTATGTATTGTTGTTGTTGTTGTTGTTATGTGCCGTCGAGTCGCCTGTGACTCATAGCGACCCTATGTACAACAGCCCTAAACTCCGCTCTGTCCTGTGCCAATCGCACTGTCTCTGACACTCCCATCCCAATTATCCCAGTCACTGAATCAATCCACCTCATAGAGGGCCTTCTTCTCCTGCGCTGTCCCTCCACCCTCCCAAGCATGATGTCCCTCTCCAAGGACCGGTCTCTCCTCACTACATGTCCGAAGTAAGTTAGACGGAGCCTCAGAATCCTTGCCTCCAAGGAGCCACCCAGTTTAACCGTCTCCAGGACAAATCTATTTGTTTTCCTAGCAGTCCATGGTATTCTCAATACTCTTCTCCAGCACCACAGCTCAAAGGCATCAGTTCTCCTTCTATCCTCCTTGGTCATTGTCCAACTCTCTGATGCATAACAGGTGATTGCGAAGACCATGGCCTGTATCAGACGCGCCTTAGTCTCCAGAGACACCACTGCTCTTCAGCACTTTGGAGAGTTCCCTAACAGCAGACTTTCCCATGGCAATGCGCCTTTTAATTTCCTGGCTGCTGGTGCCAAGACTGTTGACTATGGAGCCAAGCAAACTGAAGCTGTGTACAATCTCAATCTCTTCACCATCCATCCTGATGCTACTGATTGGTCCAGTGGTGAGAATCTTTGTCTTCTTGACATTGAGCCTCAATCCATATTGCAGGCTGCAGTCCTTGACACTCTGCAGCAGGTGCTTCAGGTCCTCCTCAGTTTCAGCAAGCAGGGCTGTGTCATCCGCATAACGCAGATTGTTGATAAATCGTCCACCAATCCTGACCCCACATTTCTCCTCATAGAGCCCAAACTCCCGGATAATCTGTTCTGCATATAGGTTGAAGAGGTATGGAGATAGGATGCATCCCTGGCGTACGCCCTTCCCAATTTTGAACCATGCAGTGTTCCCTTGCTCTGTTCTGACGACTGCCTCCTGGTCCAAGTATAAGTTTCGCATTAGAACGATCAAGTGTTCAGGGATTCCCATTCTTCTCAGAGTCAGCCACAGTTTGTTATGATCTACACAGTCAAATGCCTTTGCATAGTCAATGAAGCACAGATAGACATTCCTCTGGTATTCCCTGCTTTCAGCCAAGATCCATCTAACATCAGCTACAATATCTCTAGTACCACGACCCCTTCTGAAACCAGCCTGGACTTCTGGTAGTTCTCTGTTGATGTGCTGTTCCAGTTGTTTTTGGATAATCTTCAGTAAAATCTTGCTTGCATGTGAAATCAGTGAAATTGTTCTGTAGTTTCCACATTCGGTTGGGTCGCCTTTCTTTGGGATAGGAACAAATATCGATCTCTTCCAGTCAGTTGGCCAAGTGGTCGTTCTCCAGATTTCTTGGCACAACTTGGTGAGCACGTCCAGGGCAGCATCTGTTAACTGAAATATATCAATTGGTATACCATCTATTCCTGGAGCCTTATTTTTGGCCATGTCCTTCAAAGCAGCCTGAACTTCTTCTTTCATCACCATAGGCTCTTGCTCATATGTTGTTTCATGAAATTCTTCTGTGTCTTCCAATTCCTTTCGATACAGTGACTCAGTATATTCCTTCCATCTTTTTTTAATATTTCCGGGATCATTTAACGTTCTGCCGAAAGCATCCTTGATTATAGCAACTCGAGGTTTGAATTTGTTCTTCAGTTCCTTGAGCTTAAGATATGCTGAGCGAGTTTGGCCCTTTTGATTTTCCGACTCCAACTCCTTGCACATTTCATTGTAATATTTTGCTTTGTCATCTTGTGCTGCCTTTTGAAATCTTCTATTCAACTCTTTAGTATCTTCTATTCAACTCTTTAGTATCTTGAATTCTTCCCTGTTATTTCTAAAAAATATAAGCAAAGACAAGTAAGTTGTCAATAAATAGAGTTTTTTTTTGGAAACATTGATCAGAGATGTAGATAGGGTAAGGGTACTTAACTGAGAAGGAGAACAAGTACTAAAATCCAATCTGAGCTTTGCTTTACAGGTAGGGTCTGTGATCCTACAGGAAGGACAATTCTTTCTGTTTTTCAGCAAAGCACAGCATATATGAGCAGCAGCCCTGTCTAGGATAACTTCCAGTGGCTGGATGAATGGTGATGACATTAGTTGGGAATACCAGAGGAAAAGGCGTTCTTGGGTAACAGAGAAGAAAGGGAGACAGTGATGTTAACTTCAGGCCACATAAGGTTTCCAAGTAAAGATGACCACCAGGAATATTAGGGCCTATTGGTTCAATGCCAAAGACATGAGTTAAAGCATTAAAGTCAGTGAGATTGGAGAGCAAGGCTGTAACTATGCATCACTCAATCTGGAGTGCAAGCAAAAATAAGCCCAAGAATATGTTCTTTCAGCCTCTTGCTCTGACCATAGTTTCCACATTTTCTACTACTTTGTTTCCATGACATCTTATTTCACTTACAATTTCCCTGAAAACTTAAAGCTCTTTTCCTGTGAACAGCCCATTCCATCCCCTAAAGCACCAGCAAGCCCATTTCTCATCAACATTAAAGCTTTTAACTATGTCCTTATCTCTTCTTGAAAAACAACTGATTGCCTGTCATTGGCTTATGCTTTTCAAGATGGATTCTGTAAAAGGTATTTTATCTTATACATTGCCTTAGTCAACCCAGGATATATTGCCTCATGTTTCAAGATACATTCAATTCAAAACTGAAATTTAAACCTCTGTCTTTAGTGCTTTGTCCTTTTGCTCCTAGGAAAATGCAATTTTTTATATAATATTTTAGTGATGTTCTTGCCATTCAAATAGCCCAAACATTTTTTAAAGCAACCTTGCACCATAACATCTTATTAATGCAAAGGGGAAAGTCTGAAGCAGATTTCTGAAGGACAAGTCCAGAGTGTTCCCATTCATTAGTTATTCACAAAAGTCTTAATTGATGGGTTCTCATTCAAAGATAGCCGGGCTATCTGATTACTACAACAATTACAATGATTGGTTACACCTCCTTGGGCAAAAAGTGGGGTCAGAATGTGTGTTATGTCTTGGAAATTAAAAAAGAAATAGACATTATCCCTCCCTTTTAGAAAGGCAGTCTAAGAGATTATCAAAAGCAAAATTCAAAAAATACTAGTTCATTTTATCTATTTCTAATTAGGAAAAAAGATAAAGAGACCTCCATAATAATTAAAATTTGATGTATTTTAATTTCACTGAAAACAGTTACTTAACAGTGCACTTCATCCCACGACTACATCTTTTCTTCTTTAGGTTTTCAGATTTAAAATGCCAAAATAAAGCAGGTCTGTGAAACTCATTATTTATTATATTTTTAACATATTCATCACTATTCAAGGTAAATGTCATGTGAAAAGAAATAAATTATGTGATCTGGGAAGGCTGCAGTTCATAATTCTTGTTCTTTTTAACATCAGTGAGTTCTAGACAGATTTTCAGGGACAAAGTAGCAGTTAATGTAGATTATGTAGATTCAACCTTACCCATCATTTTATGACCCAGAAACTCCTAGAATCCCAAGCCTGAATTACAAATCAATTTGATATCACATTTATTTTCATTTCACTTACCTGATTATACCTTGAAAAATAAAATGAAAGGCCCAAGTTACTATATCATGTCATTTTATTCTCTTTGGAACTAATAGAATATGTGCCTTGTCCATTCATCCAGCAAATAATTGGGAGCAGACTCTGTTCCAAGCACTACATAAGTATAAAGTCTATATTGGTTAGTAATGCAGACAGTCTATCTATCATGTTTGTTTAGAGAATTTCTTAACTCCCATAAAGACAATAGACGGCACTTTCCCAAAATTATATCTCTGGGGAATAAAATAACTGAAATCAAAGCTACCTGCTATAACATAAATTATTTTAAGCAAATGACATTCCATAACCACCCAAGAAGATGACACGGAAGAATTGTATCTGAAGCCCAATTCAAAATGAGCTGTATTCTACAGGTTGACAATTATCACAGCTTGGTTTAAGGGCTGGAGACTCCAACTCAATTTGACAACTACAAAGTTGCAAGTAGTAGGTGCTTGGCTCTTATTAAAGAGGTTGTTGTTGTTGTTATTGATTGTCTTTGAGTCGAGTACAACTCATAGAGACCCTATGAACAAAAGGCCTCAAGCCCTTCTAAAACTATTGACATTTATCAAAGTTCACAGAAATTTAGGAAGTACATGACACTCCTGCTTCCAAATCTATTATAGTATGTTATGTGCCATTTAGTTACCTGCAATGTATAGCGACCCTACGTACAGCAGCTCTGAACCCTTCCCTGTCCCAGGCCAGTCTCACTAATTCCAACACATCAACCCTCATTGTCCCAGTCACTGTATCAATCCATCTCATCCAGCGTGTCCCTCTCCTGCACTGTCTGTCTACCCTTCTGAGCATGAGGTCTTTCTCCAAGAACTGATCTTTCCTGGCCACGTGCTCAGAGTGAATGAGTTGGAGCTTCAAAATCCTAGACTCCAAGGAGAGACTTGGTTCCACTCTCTCCAAGACAGACCTATTTGTTTTCTTGGCTATTCATGGTATGTTCAAGACTCTTCTCCAGCACCGTAACTCAGAAGCATCTATTCTTCTTCTGTCAACCTTAGTCATTGTCCAACTCTCTGAAGCATAACAAGTAATTGAGAAGACCATGGCCTGGATTAGGTACACCTTTGTCTCTAGACTGACTCATTGCTTTTCAGAACTCTGGATAGACGTTTCCAAAGGGCTGCTCAGGAAGACACGGCAAAATATTATAATGAAATGTGCAAGGAGCTGGAGTCAGAAAACCAAAGGGCAGAACTCGCTCAGCATTTCTCAAGCTCAAAAAACTACAGAATAAATTCAAGCCATGAGTTGCAATGTTTAAGGATGCTATGGACAGAATATTGAGCCACTCAAGAAGCATTAAAAGCAGATGTAAAGAGTATTCAGTCACTGTACCAAAAATAATTGACCAACACAGAATAATTTCAAGGAACAACATATGAGCAAGAGGCAATGGTGATAAAGGAGGAAGTGCAGGCTCCTCTGAAGGACTTGGCAAAAAATAAAGCCCAATGAATTTACGGAATACCAATTGATGTATTTCAGCAGACAGATGTTGTCTTGCCTCATCAAGTTGTGCCAAGAAATCTGGAGGAAAACTACTTGGCCAACTGACTGGAAGATAACCATATTTATTACCAAAAAAAGGTGACTTGACAGAGTGTGGAAATTATCAAATAATATCACTAATATTATGTTGTTTTGTTACGTGCCATTGAGTCGTTTGCGACTCATAGCAACCCTATGTACAACAGCCCTAACCCAGCTCTATCCTGTGCCAATCTCATTGCCCCTGTCACGCCCATTCTGAGTACCCCAGTCACTGAATCAATCCACCTCATAGAGGGTCTTCCCCTCCTGCGTTGTCCCCCTACTCTACCCAGCATGATGTCCCTCTCTAAAGAACTGTCTCTCCTTACAACATGTCCAAAGTATGTCAGACGAAGCCCCAGAATCCTTGCCTCCAAGGAGCAGCCTGGTTTAATCCTCTCTAGGATGGATCTGTTTGTTTTCTTGGCAGTCCATGGTACATTCAATACTCTTCTCCAGCACCACAGCTCAAAGGCATCAATTCTCCTTCTATCCTCCCTAGTCATTGTCCAACTCTCTGATGCATAACAAGTGATTGCAAAAACCATGGCCTGTATCAGGCAGACCTTAGTCTCCAGAGAGACACTGTTGCTCTTGAGTATTTTGGAGAGGTCCCTAACAGCAGACTTTCCCATCGCAATATGTTTTTTTATTTCCTGGCTACAACTACCATAAATATAGGCTGGGTTTAGAAGAAGTCGTTGTATTAGAGACATTATTGCCAATATCAGATGGATCTTGGCAGAAAGCAGAGTACCAAAAGAATGTCTATCTGTGTTTTATTGACTATGCAAAGGCATTTGACTATGTGGATCACAATAAATTGTGGCTAACCTTGAGGAAAATGGGAATCTCGGAACACTTGATCATGCTTATATAAACCCTATACTTGGACCAAGAAGTAGTCCTCAGAACAGAGCAAGGAAACATTGCACGGTTCAAAATCAGGAAAGGAGTGCATCAGGGATGGTTCCTGTCCCCTTTATATTTTCAATCTGTGTGCAGAACAGATCATTTGGAAATCAGGGGTTTATGAGGAGGAATGTGGCATCAAGATTGGAGGAAGACTCATTAACAACCTATAATATTCATATGACACAACCTTGCTTACTGAAACTGAAGAAGACCTGAAGCACTTGCTACAAAAGGTCAAGGACTGTAGTCTTTAATATAAACTGAAGCTCAACATCAAGAAGACAAAGATTCTCACCACTGGGCCAACTGGCAATTAAAGAGGTAGAATATGTATATTCCTAAGGAAACTACAATGTCTTTTAAGTTCTTTTTTTTTTATTTCAGTTCTCTACCCAGTTTATTAGCACTGGTCTGTCCACTTGCTGTATAGAGGTAGCTTGTGGTTGATGTGACGCTAAACACTGTGACACTGATGTGTCAAATGCGATAATGGTTACCCATGGTGGACAGTGTTTGGTGAAGCTCCCTGATTAAAACAAGCTTGGAAGCAGGAGTGACATCCACTTCCAAAAGAGCAAGCCTCTGAAAATTCTATGAACTTGGAGAAATGATGAAAGTTATACAATTGTTCAGGTCTTTTGTTCATAGGGTCGCTATGAGTCGTCTATGACTCAATGTCACTTAACAACAACAACCCAGTTTACACCACTCCCTTAATAGATAGGAAGCATTTCTTCTACTTTCTCAGTCCAGTCCTAGACATTACCCTTAGGTTTTCATTTATTCCTTTAGAGTTTCTCTAGAAATTATTCTAGACTCTAAAGAACTTTTCCTGCTAAATTTATTTTTATCTTCTCCAAGAACCATGTACTATCTCCTACAAATCTAGTTTTCTGATCCTTAGATGATATTTCTTCTTAATCTTAAGAATATTTTTTTCTATAGAAATACTTGATTTTATCTTCTTTTCCCCATATAATATGAAAGGAGTCTAAATTTCAGATAACAGAATGATTTTAAAATATAAAAGACAGAGGAGATATGTTCTGATAGACTCCTATATAAATAAAACTGGACAAGTCTTGAGATCAGTCAAATAAGATATGTCCTATTTATTAGCAATTCATTAAATCTACCTGTAAGCTGTCTTCTTTTTGGCAACTTCTTATCACAAGTAATCAGACTCCAAAAAGTCACTGTTTTGCATCTGATAGTTGGCACTAGCTAGAACATAGCTAGCCATATTAGTGACTCTATCACACTGACCTTGGAAGAAAAATAAATGTCACTCTATCAAGCATATTACAAAAGATTAATATAAAGGCAGACTTTTAAAAACATTTTGGTAGCCTCTTTTAACAAAGATGGAAACAAGCAGTGACGTTAATCTATTGTAAGGACCTGTGCCGTTGGTATGTTCCAAAATCCCTCTGCAATACAGTATGATGGAGATATAGATGTAGAGGTGCTTGTTCCAAAATCCCTCTGCAATACAGTATAATGGAGATATAGATGTAGAGGTGGTTGTAGCTGTAGATGTAATGATACAGATATTCTCTGTCTAAGCAATACATCTATACCTCACTCTCAGAAAGCCTGCTCTCATATCACAAACCTACTCCCTGACCAAAACTAATTGGAAGAAAAGATTGAAGCTGTTCTCCTTCGAACAAACTAAGGCAATTATGTTGTCTCATTCTGATAGCATCAGAGTTGAAACTGAGATACTCAGTTTCTGTTGAGCATTGAGCTGTGAGGTAATTTAAAGCAGGGACCAGAATGGTCATTTGTCATATTGCACAAAATGAAGAAAGGAAAGTTAGTTAACAAAGAACATGACAGGAATGGAACAGCTGCAGAGAACTGCAGAGATGTGAGACTATGAGGGGGAGGAAGTGCCTGTCTTGGATTCAGACGGTTTCTAGACCCAATATCCCCTCCTGAGGACAGATTGAACATCCTCCTTTTTGGATTTTGTAAAATCAAGTTTGTCAGATTATCTTTGATTAAGACATTATTACTTTATAAATGCAAAGATCAAAACAAAGTGTCAACCATTGTCAGAAAGCATGGCTTTAGTCTTTTCTTACAATTACTATTGGCAGGGCACATGTGGCTGTTCAAAAGAGCTGTGTGATCTCAGGAAAGTCATGTTAACTCTACATTTCTTTACTTTTCAAATAAAAGTGGAAGGACTTCTATCAGATGGCAGCACAGCAGAGCTGATTTCCTGGGCAACACTTTCCTATAAAATAAAACGTCAGATAAATTTTTGAAAAGCATTTGTAAATGCATCACTGAGTTAACACAGAAATACTGTAGGCGTCCAGGCTCAAAAGTAAAGTAACCCAGACACCCAAGGGAATAAGGAATGCCAGGGAAGGCTTGTGCTCTGAAAAATTTTATTAAAGTTGTTAAGCCTTAAGCTTCTGCTTTGACACCTGTTCAGAAGACTAAGGGGTCATGAAATGAAGCTCAGAGCCTCTTAATGACGGGAAGGTAATAAGTCCCTGTAAATCTAGTGCATGAAGGTGAATTGGATATAAACTCTACTGCAGAGAATAGAACAGAAAGGAAACTTACCTATCTCAGCTAAGTTCTGCTGCAGAGGGAAAATGTACATATTTACACTAATAATTCATGACCAGACATCTCTAAAGTATGTTTACTGCATTCATACTATCTGTGTGATCAGAGGAGGAGGAAAATCTCAAGAGGAAATGTTTATTTATGGTGGTTTCAGGTTGGTAACAGCCCCCGGCAACTAGCAGAGTAAATGCAAATCTTATCTTGATCATTGAATAAATAATTATAATTCAGTAAATTAAATAAGAGAGCTCGGGTGGCCTAGTGGCAAGACGCTGCACTGCAGTCTTGAAGGCACAGGGTTCGAGGCCATCAGCTGCTCCTTGGGAGAAGGATGTGCAGTCTCCTCCCTTGCTATTAACTGTCTCTGTAAATCTGTCAGAGCGTCAGCTATGGGTCTGTTCCAACTCAACAGTACACAACAACAACCAGTGAAATATGGTACTAATTAAGTAAGGAATGGTTCAGATAATAAAGTTAAATATTATACTGTTTTTCTAAGGGAAAGTTGACTGTGTCTTTCAAACATCAACTCAAGATATTTTTTTTCTCAGTCACACATGATAATCTACCCACAAAATGCTTCATTTCTTAGCTCCACATACCTGAACTGGTTAGAGGTTTAAGAAAACAGAGCAAAAAACAAATTCTTCCACAGAGGAAGTATTTCTCCAACAGGGCACTCAATAGAAATCTTCTGAAAGGAAAACTGAGACATAGACTTAATCATTCAGGTATCCTCTCTCCCCTGGAAAAATAGGCAAACTGAGCAGTGGGAATTGTTACCTCCGAGACTGAAGGGCCCAGTGCCATTAATTAAACAGGATCAAAGAGAATGACTGGAATCCAGAATACTCTATGGGACATTGTCTTCTACACTCAGATTTAGGAGTAAAGATGAATGAAAAATCCTCAAAATTTCCCTGAGTTTGTATTACTTCTCTTCTTGTAAGGTAACTTATAGGCTAGCACTGTCCCTCAATCAAAGGACACAGCTCCTTTCAAACAGCCATTTCCAAATGTTCTTTCTGTCTCCAGGCACTTATAACTAGTCCATCCTTCTGCCTCGTCAAACCAACAGGTACTGATGGCACACACTATTACTAGCTCCCAGGTACTTATTCCACTCTGCCTCGCCGACTCCATAAATGCTGCCCTCATTTAGAATTCAGTCTGAGTATCTCATTGTTTTCCTGCTGGGATTCTCACTAATAAAGTTAGTCAACATTTTTTTTTCAATTATTCTTACAGATAAGGTTCAAAGTCACAGGCTAATAAATTTATAAACTTTGTTGTAGGACTAAGCGAATACTCTTCCTCAATTTAAGTTTGCTTTTAGCCCCTCTTATAGAATCAACCATTGAAAGCTTACAAAGTACAATTTTATCTGACAGGCAGGAGGTCAGCATGAGTCAGAATAAACTCAATAGCAACTGTTTTTTGGTTAGTTGGTTGGCTTGATATAGATATTAGCCATTATACACACACACTCATATACTGAGCTGCAATAAAATTTAATTCAAGGCTCCAAGGAAAGTAACAAGATTTCTATGATTAAAAGTAGATATCAAGGGTTCTTCTGAAAATGTAATTATAAATATACTGATACAGACTCTAGATTGCAATTGGTTATACTCCTGGGAATATGGTGTTTTCAAATGCAAATCCTTTAGAAAAGAAAAGAAAATATCATTAGATTTACATATGTTCAGGCTAATGTTTCAAACATTAGTAACACTAGAGTCAAAATGTAATGTTATTTGTTAACCAAACACATTTGAAAATAAACAACAAAAAATATATATATACTCCTAGATGAGACTATCCAGAAGAAAATTTGTTGTTGTTGTTGTTGTTGTTGTTAGGTGTCATAGAGTCTAGTATAACCCATAGCCAGTCTATGAACAACAGGTCTGAACCTTCACACTTTCTGATACACTAGCTAGAGCCCATTGCAACATGTGCCATGTCTATCTATCTGTTTGCATGTCTTCCTCTTTTCATTGATCCTCCACCATTTGAAGAATGATGTCTCCTTCCAGGGAACAGCCTCTGATAGCAACACGCTAAGTGAAATGAAGTTTATGATCTTTGCCTCCAAGGATCACTCTGCCTACACTTTCTCCAAGACATGTTTGTTCTTTTGGCAGCCCATGGGACATTCAGTACTCTTCTCCAACACCACAGCTCAAAGGCATCAATTCTTCTTCTGTCATCCTTATTCACTATCCAGCTCTCAGATACATAGCAAGAGATCAGAAAGACCATGACGAGAATCAGATGCACATTATCATTCATTGACATCATTGCTACTCAATAATTTGGAGATGTCCCTGACTGCAGACTTTCCCAGTACAGTATGTTTCCTGATTTCCTTACTGCTGGTACCAAGAGTGTTGATTGCGGATCCAAGTAAGATATAATTGTTGCGAACTTCAATCTTTTTTCCATGTACCATTACGCTGTCTATCAATCCACTGGTGTGAAACTTTAGAGTGCATACAATCCAAGACCTTCCAGATTGTGCTCAAAGTGGCCAGAGGTTCTGGGAGACTCATTTAATCTTATAGGATTCATGCCGCAACTTATCTTTTAAAAAAAAAAATTTAAGTGTAAAGTTAAAAATATATATTTCCACGCTAAAGAAACCATAATTGTCACCCAGGCAGATATATGCACACTCATGTTTGTTGCAGCTTTGTTCACAATAGCAAAGAGTTGGAAACAACCTAAATGTCCATCAACAAATGAATGGCTAGAGAAGCTCTTTCACACAATGGAATACTATGCTGCACTGAAAAACAAGAAACTCATGAAATATTATTCAAAATGGGTGACCCTGGAAGGCATTATGTTAAGTGAAATATCTCAGTCACAAAAGGACAAATGCTGCATAGTGCCACTGTTGTAGAACAGGACTGACATCAGGGTTGGGGTGAGAAAAGGAAAGACTGGATAAATTGTGTATAGTACACTGAAACAGATGAGGGAGAGAACTGTTTAAAAGCGATATATGACTGGGTATTATGGTCATGACAAGAGTCCAGAAAGAAGATTGCATAGTGGAGTGTACTGGGGAAGGGGGGAGGAGGGGATTGTATACCAATGAAAGAATTTTACTTTTCAAAGAGAAGAGTAAACTTCGGGGGGGAGGGGTGGGCAGGGAGAAAAATGCAACAATGAATGAATGGAAATCCAAAGTCTCTGTAAACGTTCATTAAAATTAACTTTAAAAAAATATATTCATTTGCTTGTTGCTATGCCTCCTAGTGTTTTATAACTGGCATTTCAAACATCAAGAGGTTCACTAATGATGGAAAGGTTTCAGTAGAGATTATGACAAAGATCTACTTCATAAATTTAGCCAGTGGAAACCTTAGGCATCACAAGAGAACAAGGTCCTACTTGCTTCTTTTTGACAAATCTTCCTAAAAAAATCTACTGCTGACAAATCTGCTCCAAATTTCAGCAGCCCTCTACTGGTTTTACAAGGCAGGAAATCTTTATGGGAAGTTACTGTCCATTTCTCTTTTAAGAAGAAGTTGGTAGTGAACAGCTGACATTTTAATTAGCAGCCAAATGCACTGTGCCACTAGGACTCTTTTGGCTATATCATCTGGGGATCAATTACTAGATGACATTATAGTTGGTAGAGTAAAAAGACAATGAAGGTAAGGGAGACATTGGTGAAATGGATTGGTTCAGCCGCAAGGATGGACTCAGATCAGGAGAAGACAGTAAGACTGGGGATTATTTCATTCTGCTGTACATCATGGAGCCCTGCCAGGCCACCAGTCCCACTAGACTGGCAGCTGAACCAGGGTGAGTACCCTGCCAAGGCATGAGCTGTTGGGGCTTGATCCAACAGGGCACAAGCCGGACAGCTGGAATTTAAGTGAGGTCTCAGCACATGTCTACCCAAACAGCTGGAATCTGAGTGAGGTCCCCACACATGCCCACCCAAACAGCTGGAATCTGAGTGAGGTCCCAGCACATGTCCACCCTGCAAGCATCTGCATGCATATACATCTGGCATGTATCTACACATGTGCCCTCCCTATGCCCATTCCCAACCCAGACCCGTGCCTCTATGCTCTGCCTTGCATCTCCTCACTTCCAGTCAATTAACTGCCTTTAATCCAAAGTGTGTTAGTCTGACTTGTTGTTGTTATGTGCCGTTGAGTCCTTTGCGACTTATAGCGACCCTATGTACAACAGCCCTAAACCGTGCTCTATCCTTTGCCAATCTCATTGCCTCTGACACACCCATCCTGATTACCCCAGTCACTGAATCAATCCCCCTCATAGAGGGTCTTCCCCTCCTGTGCTGTCCCTCTACTCTACCCAGCATGATGTCCCTCTCTAAAGACCTGTCTCTCCTTACAACATGTCCAAAGTATGTTAGCTGCAACAATTATCTGACAAAAGAGACTGCTTTCACAGGCGCTGAACTGAAACTTCCCTTGGGTCTGAAGTTAAGAGAGAAATACAGATAAGGTAGCTGCCCCACCCTCTTCTGGAGCAGTGACTTCACATCAAGAATCTACCATTGCCTCAGGCATAAAAACCTCTACCACAGTATTGCACACAAGAAGCAGGCTACCTCACACCCTATACAAGCACAAACAAGATGTCACCCCCCAAAAGTGACACAGTATCAATGGAGTTCCTGAAGCCAGAAAGTATGATGGAACTTTCTGACACAGAATTTAAAAGAACAATGATTGAATATTTTCAATGGCTGAAAGACAAACTTGAAGAAATACAGGACACTGCAAGAAAAAAACCAGGAGAAGCTTTAAAAAACAATACATAACAATACAGATAAAACAAATGAAGTATTAGAGGCTCTGGAAAAACAAGAAACCACAATCCAAAATATGAGGTCCAATGTTTCAGATGCTGTCAATATGATAGAGGGATACATGAAAACAGTTGAAGAGATGGAACACAGAACCAGTGAAACAGAAAATAGAATTGTCACCACTGATCTACTAGAGCAAAAAGCAGAATCAAAAAGGAAGGAAAAGGAAGAAAACCTAAGAATAATGTGGGATACCATGAAGAGAAATAACAAGTGCATCATCAGAATCTTAAAACAGGAAGAAGCAAGTAAAGGCACCAAAACAGTTGTGGAAGAATTACTAGAGGAAAGCATCTCAGGCATAATGAAGAATGAAGGAATATATATTCAAGAAGCTGAGTGAACACTATATAGAATAGACCCCAAAAGAAAAACACCAAGGCATATATAGTCAAATTTGCCAGAACGAAAGATAAGGAGAATTCTGAAAGCAGCAAAGAAGAAATAAAGAGTAACTTATCAGGTAGAGCAGATAACAGTAAATGCTGATTTCTTAACAGAAACCATGCAAACAAGAAAACAGTGGAATGACATAAATGAAACACTCAAAGAACACAACTGTCAACCAAGAATATGGTACCCAGAAAAATTGTCCGTAAAGAAGGAGTGATCAAGATATTAAAAAAAAAAAAACCCAGAATCTAAGGGAGTTTGTAAAAAAACAAGACCAGCATTGCAGGAAACACTGAGAGACATCCTTCATACACAGAGGTGCCACAGAAAGCAGCATAGACCAAAGTAACTAGCAACAACACCAAAAAGAACTCAACAAATTGATAGGAATAAAACCTTGCTTCTCAATAATCACTGAATGTGAATGGTTTAAATGAACCACAGAAGAGAGAAAAAGTAGCAGATTGGATAAAAAAAATTCATTAATATGCTATCTACAAGAGACACACCTAAAAAAGTGAAAATAAAGAAAGACTAAAAATAATAGGGTGAGTAAAAATATACCAAGCAAACGGCAACCAGAAAAAAGCAGGAGTAGTGATATTAATCTCTGATAAAATAAATTTCAATGCAAAAACCACCACAAAGGACAAGGAAAATCACTACATAATCTTTAAAAGGTCTATAGAACAAGAGGACATAACAATAATAAATATGTATGCACCAAATGATAGAGCTGCAAAATATATAAAACAAACATTAACAAAACAGAAAAAGGAACTAGACAATACCAATAGTTTGATAATTTAATACACCACTCTCAAGGAAGAAATCACCAGAAACTCAACAAAGACACTGAAGAATTAAACTGCACAATAAATTAACTTGTCTCATAGATATTTATAGGGTAATGCACCCAGAAAAAGCAAAGTACACCTTCTTCTCTAATGTGCATGGAACATGCTCAAGAACAGATCACATTTTAGGTCACAAGGCAAGTGTCAATAAATTCAAAAACATAGAAATAATACAAGCATCTAATCAGACCACAATACCACAAAATTAGAAATTGTAAACAAGAGGATAAAGGACAACCAACCATATATTTGGAAGCTGAACAACACCTTACTTGAACATGACTGGGTACTAGAAGAAATAAAAAATGAAATTAAAAAGTTTCTTGAAACAAATTACAATGAGAAAACCACTTACAAAAACCTTTGGGAAACAACCAAAGCAGTAACCAGAGGTCAATTTATAACAATAAACAAACACATTAAAAAGACAGGAGAAAAAAATGACCATTGACTTTCTAACCTAACATTCAACAGATTGAAAAAGAACAGCAAGAATCCCAACACCCTCTAAAAAAACTGAAATTATAAAAATTAAGGAATAAATCAATGAAATAGAAAACAGAAAAACAATGGAAACCATCAACAAAATTAGAAGTTGGTTCTTTGAAAAGGTCAATAAAATTAACAAACCACTAGCAAAACTAACAACGAAAAAGACACAAATAATCTGACTAAAAGATGAAACAGGCAAAGTCACAACAGAACCAACTGAAATAAAAAGGCTAACTATGAAATATTATGGAAACACTATACTCAAGTAATATGAAATCCTAGAGGAAATGGACAAATACTTAGAAATTCACAACCTACCTAAACTGATACTAATGGAAATTAAACACCTGAACAGATCCATTAAAAAAGAAGAAATTAAAAAGGTAGTAAAACAACTTCCAACCGAAAAAAAGCCTTGGACAAGGTGGTTTTACAAGTGAATTTTATCAAACATTCCGAGAAGAACTGTCACCAATTCTACATAAACTATTACAGAAAATACAAAAAGATGGAATTCTCCCAGACTTCCTATGAAGCAAACATATCCTTGATATCAAAGTCAGGTAAAGACACCACCAAAATACAAAACTATAGGCCAATATCTCTCATGAACATAGATGCAAAAATCCTCAATAAAATCCTGGCCAATAGAATCCAACGATACATTAAAAAAATAATTCACCGTGACCAAGTGGGATTCATAACAGATATGCAAGGTGGTTCAACATAAGAAAAACAACAGTATAATTCATCACATTAACAAACCAAAGAACAAGAACCATATGACCCTACCAATTGATGCATAAAAGGCCTTTGACAAAATCCCACAACCTTTCATGATTAAAACACTCAGCAAAATAGGATTAGAGGGGAATTTCCTCAACATAGTAAAAAATATATACACAAACCCAAGAGCCAATACTGTTCTCAATGGAGAGAGATTAAAGGCATTAACTTTGAGAACAGGAACTAGCCAAGGTTGCCCACTATCACCTCTCCTATTCAATATTGTATTGGAAGTCTTAGTGATAGCAGTAAGACAAGAGAAGGAAATAAGAGATATTCAAATTGTCAAAAGGAGGTAAAATTATTTCTATATGCAGATAATACAATAGTATACTTAGAAAACCCTAAAGACTCAGCAAGAAAATTACTGGACATAGTTTACCAATTCAGGAAAGTGGCAGTATACAAGATCAACATGTAAAAATCAATTGGATTGCTCTACAGTGACAAAGAGAATACAGAACTGGAGCTGAGAAAAACAATACCCTTCACAATAACTATCACGGTATAACGATTCAGGAGGGGTGGGGGAGGCTGGAAGCAGAGGGATGTGGATGTACAGGGGGAAGAGAAGATGAATCATTGGGTTGTACAATTTGATGAGGGAGTGAGGGAAATTTAAAGAATTTGTTCAGATTTGTATTAGAATTTTGTAAATAAAATAGTGGGGGAATAAAGAAGCCTGGAGAAATGGAAGAATATACCTTTCTCATGGATAGAAAGACTCAATATTGTGAAAATAACAACACTACCACAGACAATTTACATGTTCAATGCAATCCCAATACAAATGCCAATTCCTTTCTTCACCAAGATGGAAAAGGCAATCTCCAATTTCATTTGGAATGGAAACAGGCCCCAAATAATCAAAGCACTCCTTAAAAAGAGAAACAAGATAGGAGGCATCTCACTCTCTGATTTCAAATTCTACTACACTGCCATAGTGGTCAAGACAGCATGGTACTGGTTTAATGACAGACACACAGATCAATGGGATAGAAATAAGATGTCAAAAATCAGCCCATCTACCTATAGGCAACTGATTTTTGACAAGGAGATTAAATCAGTTAAGTGGGAAACAATAGTCTTTTTAACAAATGGTGTTGGCAAAATTGGAAAACTATCTGCAGAAAACAAGAAAGATCCACACCTCACTCCATATACAAAAACCAACTCAAGGTGGATCATGGACCTACAACCAAAACAAAGGACTATAAACTTCATTAAAGAAAAGCATAGGAGAACTTTAGAAATCCTAACCTGCAACATAAACAGTCTTCCAATCATCCTGAAAAACCTACAACCAAGAGAGGGTAAAATAGATAAATGGGACCTTCTAAGAATCAAATCTCTATTGCACATCCAAAAACTACAACAAGGGAGCTCTGGTGGCCTAGTGGCAATAAGCTGCACTGCAATCACAGAGGTACATGGTTTGAATCCACCAGATGCTCTGCTGCAGGAGGGGCAGTCTCCTCCTGAACTAGTCAGATCTGATTTGATGGTACACACACACTAAAATAATAAAATTAAATTTAAAAAAATTACAAAAACTTCTCCAACAGGGTGAAAAGGGAAGCCACTGACTGGGGAAAAAACGTTTAGTAATAACATGTCTGATAGAATGTATAGAACACTCGAGCACCACAACAAGATAAAGGCAAACAACCCAATTGACGAATGGGCACAGGATATGGACATTTCACCAAAGACAACATTCAGGAGGCAAACAAACACATGAAGAAATGTTCAAAATCCCTAGCTCTAAGAGAGATACAAATCAAAACAACTATGAGATATCATCTCATCCCGGTAAGAATAGCAAAATTCAACAGAGAAGCAAACAACAAATGTTGGCGACGTTGGGGAGAAACTGGAACCCTTATTCACTGTTGGTGGGAGTGTAAAATTTTGCAACTACTATGGAAGGCTGTATGGCACTTTCCGAAAAAATTGCAAATAGAAATTCCATTTGACTCAGCAATTCCATTACCGGGAATTTGCCCTAAAGAAACCATAACTGCCACCCAAGCAGATATATATGCACACCCATGTTTATTGCAGCTTTGTTCACAATAGCAAAATGTTGGAAACAAACAAATGGATAGAGAAGCTCTGGCATATTCACACAATGGAATACTATGCTGCAGTGAAAAACAAGGAATTCATGAAATATTATACAAAATGGGTGACCCTAGAGGACATTATGCTTTGTGAAATATTTGTCACAAAAGGACAAATACTGCATAATGCCACTGTTATAAAGCAGACTGACGTTGGGGTTGGGGGGAAACTAAAAAAAGATGGGATAAATAATGTATACTGCATTGAAACAGATGAGGGAGAAAACTTCTTAAAAGAAATATATGATTAGGTATTGTTTTCATGACAAGAGTCCAGAATGAAAGCTGTACAGTGGAGTGGACGGGCAGGGAGGCGGAGGTTGTATAACAATGAAAGAATTTTTTTTTTCCTTTTCAAAAATAAAAGTGATCTGGGGGGAGGAACAGGCAGGGAGGAAAATGTGCAACAGTGAATGAATGAAAATCCAAAGTCTTTATAAACTTACAGTAAATTTCAATTAAAACAAAGAATTTTAAAAAACCACAAAAAAAGCCATCATGAGTCAAGTGAATTTATTGTAAGCAATCTATCTATTATCTAGTGATTATGTCTTGGAAAAGCTGCAATCATTGTGCTGCTTGAAACAAAGATGTTAATAGTTCATCTCACATACTTTGAACATGTTGTTAGCAGAGGCTATTCATTAAGAAGGTCATCATGATTGGGAAGGTGAAGAAAAAGGAAATGAAATGAAGACTCCCAACCAGGTGGACTGACTCAGTGACTGCAGCAATGGGCTTGAGTGTGTCAGAGATTGGGAGGAGAGCACAGGATAGGATAGGGTTGTTTGTAGGGTCACTATGTATCATACTCTATTCCACAGCACTTAACAACAACAGGAGCATATACACATTTTTAAGAATTATTATTTGTTTCCTTGTTTTGGAGAGTTTTTGTTTTACAACTGAGCCCATCTGGTTAGCTCCTGTGAAATGAACTACCTCTGAAAACCCCCTGAAGGGTCAGTAATTATCAGTTCTGCACAACAAGAAGTCTGGTTAGAATGATAATAACTGCTAGAGTAAGTAAACCTCATATGTATTTTCAAATTCAATATAACTTTATTTCTTTCTGGTAAGTAATCAGAGTGATAAGGTGGCTCTTCTAGACATGAAGGGACTCACTTGAACATTAAAGATTTTGCCATTTTCAACATGTAGCTTCCAAGGTCATCCTGGTAATCTCCTTCTCAATCAGCCAAAAGGAAAAAGCAGCATGGAGCATCATAGTTGGAAAGTATTTCAGTTTATTTTACTTACGTTCCTAGGAGCCAGACTCAAACATACAGCTACACCTAATGCAAGAGGTGTAAGGACAGAAGTCTAGCTGTGTGTTCATGAAGGAGAGGACAGCAGGGATTTGGGGAATATCTAACAGCCTCTACTTTAATAGTATTTGTGTAAATCATTTATTCCTGGAAAATACACACTCCTACATCTAAAGAAATGTGACTTTTATACAACTAAAAAGAAAAGCTAGAGAGTAGGAGTTTCATGTAATCGAAAATAGACTAACTTAAGCAAATTTCTGTCCAACATTTTCATTTACTTTTGGTCATTATACTTTCAATATTTTTCTGTTGTTGTTGTTATGTGCCATTGAGTTGGAGCCAACTCATAACTGACCCTCTACTGGGTTTTTAGAGGCTGTTAAAAACATGGGAGGAGAGTGTCAGCTGGTGGATTTGAACTGTGTGCCTTTGGGTTAGCAGCACAACTCTTATCATTAAGTCATTAGAACACCCTTTCTATTATAAACAAAAAACGTATTTTATTGCTTCGTGAATACATAAAGGGAACTCAGATAGTTTATTTCATAGCAAATTGTGCTGCCAACCCAAATGTGGTGACTCTCTGGTGGTTTGAATTCATGAGCAGGTCTTTGGTAGACAAATGCATCCACTCCCATGCAATTTAGAGCCTCTGAAAACCCACTGAAGGGTCAGCTATGAGTCAGCTCCAATATGATGGCAAGCAGCAAGTGAGAGGGTACATAACAAACAGGCTAAAGGTTACTCCCAACTCAGTCTTTTTCAAATCCCCACTTTGTCCCTACCCTTCTAAAAACCCCAGGCATGGGAATTGCCTTATACTCAGACTGTTTGAATAGGACTTAAAAGTCTTGCTCACTTGAAATTTTTCTTCCTCTCAGTACTGGAACAGATATATAGGAAGCAGGAAGAAAGAAAAGTATGCCCCTATCCTGAATAGGAAAGTAAAAGGGCAGACAAAGTGCTACCTTAAAAGAAGCAAGAAATGTCCTCCCTCGTTTAGGTCTGATGCTGGCATTTAACACTCCAGGTCATCTGGGGGGGGGGGGGAACATAGCTTGTACTGGAGGTGAGGAGTCAGAGAAGTAACTGAGTTTCATGTTGTCATTTCCTGCTCTCAAGAGAGGAAATTGATCCTATTGGCTTTTACATACGTGAAGCAAATGCCCGAAGACAACACCCTTGATATTTTTTCAGCTAATAGTTTGGAACTAATCATTGCGAACAATGGGCCTAAATATGGTTGGTTAAGATAAAAGTGTTGATGTTGTTGCTTACCATTGAGTTAAAACTGACCGATAGGAGTCGAACATGAGGGACTCGGCGAGGATCCCGGCGGAGGCGGCGGCGGTCGAGCGGGGCTCCATGTTTTCCCCGGACCAGGAGGAGCACTGCGCCCCCAGTAAGGAGCCTGTGAAATACGGGGAGCTCGTGGTGCTGGGTGGTACGCTCTGTTTTCCCTTTATTTGTTATTGTGGTTTTAAAAACATTTCTTGGGAGGAGTGCCGACAAGATGGCGGACGGGGAGCTGAACTAGTCTCATCACCCGGTTGCTGGAGGAACTCTACTATGCTTAGTGGTAAAAAGGTGCACTACAGCCGCGGGAGCTGCATCACTACTGACTGACCTGCCCTCGGGTTGACTCAGCAATTCTGGTAAATCACCACCTGTAGCAGAATCATCACCTGTACTAGCCACCCCAGAGGAAATCGCTGAGATGCAAAGGAAAAATGAGCTGAAACTCAAGATAAAGGAAGAACATCTTGCTGCTTTGCAGTTTGAAGGCTGCAACACTTCCATGATACATCTTCAAGGATATGAGCATGTACGGCAGGGTACAGTTGATAACAGTGCATCTAAATTGCAAAATCAATCTCCATAATAGTCTATGTGTTTCCTACTGCCAAAGGGGCGCTTTAGAGTAGTGAGAGAAGATCTTCACCCTGAAACCCACAGCGTCCCTTTTCAGCAGGAAGTAGCTAAGAGAATATGCCATCCCCTTTTCCTTATGAATCAGGGTGAAGTCTCTCTCAGGGAGGAGTGATAGGGAATGGCAAAGGACACACTGACAAAGGAGATTAATCAGAACTGGCTTTGACAAGCACTGTGGCAATTGGACAATTAAAACAGACATGGGGGGAAAGAAGAACGAACTGGGGAGGAGGGTGGAGAAAACAGTGCAATAATGAATGAATGAAAACCCAAAATCTCTGTAAATGTTCATTAAAACTAATAAAATTTTAAAAAATAAAATAAAGTTAAAAGGAACTATAAAAAAAAAACCTGACCGATAGCTGACTTCCTAGGAGGTTTTCAAAGCCAGTTAATCTCACGGGAGGAGAGTGTCCATCCTCCTGAGAAGCAGCTGGTACTTTGGATATGTGATTACGAAGCATCAGTCCCTGGTGTAACAGGAGATCCATGAAAAAGTAGAAAACCCTCAATGAAATGGCTGCGACAGTGGGTCAAGAACAGAAGTGTCTGCAACAATGAGTTCAAGAACAGCAACGACTGTGAGGATGGCACAAGGCAGGGCAGTGTTTGGTTCTGCATGTCTAGGGTGATGATGAGTCTGAATTTACTTGAGATGCCTAACAGTAAGAATTCTTAGAGGAGGGTAAGGGAGGGAGGGAGGGGGAGCGAGAGAGAAGGAAAAGAAAAAGAGGAGAAAAAAAGGAGAGGAGAAGAAAGAGGAGACAGGAGTGGAGAGGGGGAGGGGGAGGGGAGGAGAGGGGAGAGAAGTCTGAAATTTTGGTGGCTTGACACATTATCAATTTCTTTCTCATACAAAGCAACATGGATACTTCTGATAATTGGGTAGCTCTCTGCTGAGTAAGACCTGGTCTCCACTTTAAGGAATAAAGTGTCAGTCAATGTAAAGCTTGTGATTCTCAAGATTACCCTGGAGGTATGTATTCAGCTGCAGGTGAGAAAAAGAGAGGACAGAGAAGAGAAGTTTCATTTTTTTATCTTCTCTGCTTACTTCTACTCACACACTCATGTTTCATTGGTAAGGTCAGTAACATGTCTACATTCAATGTAATGGGAAATATAGCTTTTTGCTTTGTGAATTACATCCTAGGAATATTTCTGTGTTATAAAAGGAAGCGTGTAAGTTGCTGGCGAACAACTAGGTAGCTTTGCCACAACCCCCTGGAAGCCAGTGGAAAGCATCCTTTTCTCTGTGCCGCCTTGACTTCTGCTTCCATAAATAACCCCTTACAGTGAGCTTTCTTCAGCCTGGTGTGACAGAGCTTCAGAGGTGAGCAAACACCTTCAATGTGGACAAATTTTTATAAATACCCACTGCATTTTTGTAAAGGGTTTAGAGCTTTATATCAGATTTTCAGAGATCCCATCTAAGCATTTTTTAAACCATTTAAGGATTTTCTTGAACCAACTTTTTAACTCTTCCTAACCCACTGGATCCCAGACTAAGAACAGTTCCAATCAACAGACACCAGGATTCCCTCTCAGCCCTGCTGATCAACAATTAGGTAGAGAAGGAGGACAGATGTTACACAGCTTGGTACTATATGTCTATTTTAAAACTCTCCAAGTAGCTATTGTCCTAAGGCCATGTGCTAACCAAAGCAGCTTTACTACTTGTTAAAAAGGGAGGTGCAGCTCACACCTCACTCATGTGGCCAGTGATTAGCTTCCCCCACTCCGAGCACACCTGCCTTTCCTACAATCTAACCACAGGGCCCAGATTGTTTCTCGTATAAACAACTGCCAGTATATTCACCACTTTCCATTTTATGCATCTCTTAAAGGGTCCCTTTTCAGTTATGATAGCTGATGTCTATTTAGCAGCTCTTATATGTCAGGCATAGGGAGCTCAGGTGGTCTAGTGACAAGAAGCTATGCTGCAATCTTGAATGCACATGGTTCGAGGTCACTAGCTGCTCCACAGGAGAAGGATAGGCAATCTCTTCCTGTGAGATTAAGTGCCTCTGAAAACTCACTAGAGGATCAATTATGAGCTGGTTCTGACTCTACGGTACACAACTCTTACCACTTTATTTTTCTGTCACAAGTCATATCAACCATTTTGACAGATGGATAAATTAGTACTTGTATGCTTCTGCAAATTGTCTGAAGTCATAGAATTAGAAAGTGCCAGACCCAGTCTGAAACTTCACCACTTGGTTCCAAATTGTTTGTCTGATTAGAGAATCTACTTCTTAATCTCTTTCTTTTCAGAACATTGCAGAATACTTCATGATTTTGTCATTTGTCTTCTCTACTCTCAGCCATTCTGAGTCCCCATACTACTACATTTTAAGTTCACATCACTCCCTGGTTTGAAATTTTAATTCTGAGTTGTCTGAGTATCAAAGAAAAGAACAGTATATGTTTCCCAGTGGTAACGATGTATGTATTATTTGTCATAAACTTTTCAAGTCAGAAACTCCAAAGGAAATAGTTATGAAACATTCTGGTTATGACTGGGATGTCAGGTAGAGAGGGAGAGACACTTTTTTTCTGCATTAATGGAGAGAGAGAAAACATCCGCTGCTACATGTCTACAGATATCCACAGAGCTTTGATCAAAACAAGTAAAACTGAGTGAGGTTGTTAACGACAAACACTTCAAATAATAATTAACTGTTATATCTGGCTTAGTGTCTCAAGAAATTCAAAATGCCACTATAAGGAATTTGTGTTGAGATGTAAGTTAAACTGAGATAGGTTGAGCTGGGTTATATTTTTTTTTTATATGTTCTAGGGAAATGCTCCAGCCCAAGTCTTTCCAAGCCCCTAACTTTGCTCTCTAACCTTTCTAATAAGATGACACTAAGCTCCAGTGACACTCAAAAGGCAAGTCTTGAAACACCAATACCAGGAATGAGTCATCACAATTTGAAAGCAGCTGAAAGCTTCCAATGAGAAAACTTTCTTTCTCCCCTGTGTGAGCCACGTCTGTCATTTGATTTGGGCTAGGAAAAGGACATGATGTTTTGTTAAATCTTTTTGCTATTCTCTCCCAACTATGAAAACTTGGTTTTCACCCTCTGTTGTTGTTGTTGGGTACCATTGAGTTGGAACCAACCCATAGCTGAACCTCCAGTGGTTTTTCAAACACGGGAGGCGATTGCTCATCCTTCCTCAGAGGAGCAGTGGGTGGATTCAAACCACAGGCATTTGGGATTGCAGCACAAGTTCTTACCACTAGCCCACCAGAGCTCTCACTAACTGCTGCAAGTATGCCTCCAGTCTATCAATTGTTTATTATTTTATTGCTTATGTCTGTTCCACTTGAGAATGACACAGACAACTCTTCCTGTAATTGTACATCTTTCATTTCCATGTATTCTTCTCTGCTACAATCTGTGTCCCAAAGAACCCTAGCTAATACTTAGCTGCTAATCAAAAGATTGACAGTTTGAATCTACCCATTAGTTCTGCAGGGAAATAATACACCTGGGAACCTACTCCCATAAAGATTACAGCCAGGAAAATTCTATGAGAATGTTTTACTCTTTTTTTTTCCTATTTTTTTTTTTTTATTTCAAAGAACATCTACAGAGATTTTGGAATTCCATTCATTCATTGTTGCACCCTTCTCCCCGCCCACTCCACCCCCACCCCCCATTCGCTCCTCT
>NW_006399772.1:12087270-12101641 GCF_000299155.1 Elephantulus edwardii | reverse complement strand
CAGACATTCGGATGGCGGGGAAGAAGAACAAACTGGGGAGGAGGGTAGAGAGAATGGTGCAGCAATGAAGGAATGAAAACCCAAAATCCCTGTAACTGTTCCTTAAAACTAATAAAATTTAATAATAAAAAAAAGAATGCTTATCTGTGCACTAATGATAATCAAAGCCAAATCTATAGACTTGTCCTCTGCCCTGAGCTTCAAACTCATCCAATTCAAACTCATCCAATTCAAACTCATCCAATTCAGTATCTTTATTTCTATTTCTATTTATATTCCCTCATATATGTTTGCAGTCACCTGATGCTCAACACCAAACTTGAATTTCATCCTTTCCCCCTGGAATCCCTATTCTCTGGAATCATTCCTCTTTATAACCTAAGAACATTTTTGGCATCAACATATTTGCACATGATATCTCAACCATATTTTTGGAGAGTTATTTCCACCTTATGTTCCTGATGAATGGACAACAGGTCATTGATGTCCACTGCATACTACCACAGTTGGTTGGGCCAGAGGACAGAAAGATGCAGATATTTGGAGTG
Organism: Elephantulus edwardii; assembly: GCF_000299155.1. Lineage (NCBI taxonomy): Eukaryota > Metazoa > Chordata > Mammalia > Macroscelidea > Macroscelididae > Elephantulus > Elephantulus edwardii. Next base: position 12,101,093 of record NW_006399772.1, on the reverse strand, counting down.
CAGATGAGTGGCTGAGCTCAAGAGGAAAGAAGCATGAACTCCTATCAATAAGGGTCAAGTGTGGCCCTGAATCCAGAACCACCACATCAGTGAAGCCCAAAATTATTTTGACATTTGGTCTTGGAGAAGAGTTCATTAATGTCTAGCACATTTGAGAAAGATTTGTCTTCCCTATAACAAATATAATATTGGCCAGTAATGAAAGACCAACTGTGTTTTGAAATCAAACTGGCCTCAACACTTAAACAGCATCACAATGCAATCACCATTGACATCCATTATCTCCACTCCTTAGCACCCCCTCATTGTCAGGACACCCTCAAATTCTCATTACATTAGAAAACATATTGTCTCTGTTCCAATTCTTCTCTCACTCAGGAGCTACTGAGAATCTAAAATGTCAAACATAAATGATTAAAGAATGCATTTAAGAATAATTTCTGTAGGTTTTCAGAATTTCTAGTGCTGTACTTTTGCTAGCTGTTTTAATAATCTTTTTTAAGATTCCATTTGTCAAATTACCTTTAATCAACAAAAGTGCAATTGCATGAGGTGTGTACGAATGGGAAAGTACAAAATGTTCCTCAGGGTGCTTCCTCTTGGAATGAACCAGAGAAATGACTCCTAAACAGATGTGATTTTGAAATAAAAAGGTGCACTCTGAGTTCTAGCCTGATATGTCATACTTTAACATAAAGAGGCACTAGATGCACTCAGTACTACCTGACATCTGATGATAATATTCATAATTGTTAAGTTTAAAAGCATTTCACATATAATCACTTTTTTTAGGAATAAATGGAGTCCTTTTGGAGATCAACCTGGGTTTAACTATTTTCCAGTGAGTCAGAAGTAACACAGATCATCTAAAGGTTAAAGCAATTTGTCACAGTCACATGTGAGCAATTCAAAGTTCTTTAACCCCTTCAATTTGAAAGAGTATTTTCTTTTCATGCAAACTCTAGCATTATAACAGCTAAGAAAGTCATAGTAGATAGAAGAATTATAATCAGTAACACCTTTTCTGAAAAAGCTTTACAAGGGAAAAATATACTCTCTTCTAAATTAGTCTAATTAATATTCAAAAGTCATAATTAATTATTTTGTCAGGAGGCCTATGCAAGGAAACTATAATGCATTATTTATGTAGCATAAACCATATAGGTAATCCTGCAATTTTCCAAGCCACTGTGATTCACTACAAATTGTAGTAAAAGAAGAAAAGGAAAATACATGGGGTAGAAACCCAACACTAGACCATAACTTATTTACCTTCTTTATCTGACTGTTCAGTTTTTTAAAGTACCCCTGTGGTCATAGGCCTAGTAGCTTGATTCTATATTCAAGATCAAAAATAAGTGATAAACTGTTCAAAAAAATTTCTTTTACTTCTCTTTTTACACTAACCAGGAATCATATGAGCTAAGTCACCATCTGAGCTCATTTGAGCTTGACTAATATTTGGAGATATTTTCACTAAAAGATAAGTCTTTCTATGACAATTATTAAACAACGTCATCCTCTTCATTTTCAAACTGATAATAAAAATTGTACCATCATATAGTTAACCATTTCATGACGCACATGACCAAACATTTTCAACCTCTTAGATTTCTTGGAAAGCTGGTATCTCTGGTCAAATAGATGCTGCCCTTGTTAGAAACAGATATAGCTGTGTTAATCTGAAGAAATGGGGCTCACTCCACTAATTCTGCCACTAAAGTTCACTTGGCACAATATTTCCCACACAGTTGTATCAAATTCTATTTACATGTACACTTGTTTATATGGATACATAATCACACCCCTTAGGTACACATTCTCCCATACAGCTTATGAAAAAAAATGTTAAAATTACCAATGAAATTAGAAAGAATATGAATTTTACCAGTAATGAAACATGTTTCAGCAAAGGAAGATTGGTTCTGTGATATTAGAACTTTGGAAAATGACTTTTTCTATCAACTGCCTTAGCCTCCCTCAAGATCATGGTCTCCAGCTGCCTCAACTGTGACTTGTAATTCATAGCTGATCAGTGTCTTCAATATCAACAACAGCTGCAAAGCCCGCATAAAAGGGAGAGCTTGCCATAAAGTGGAGTGTCTTTGCCAAAGCTTATCCTTACAGAGCACTGGATTTGAAGGTTTTGCTTCTTAATGACTGAAAGAAGAGCTGACAACATGGCAGTGACCAAATATGATTTCTACCAACTTCCTAAAAGGGAATTGTCTCCATCAATAGCATCCAGTATATAAAAATGAGTCCTCGGTAGGAGATGGTCCTCTATGCTGCTGCACCTACTTTTACTAATCACAGGGTTTGATATTCATTGTAAAAGTTGTGGTGTTTTTTAAGGAAATAGATTGTAGGAGCACGTGGAGAAAGGTGAAGAATATCACACAGTGAAAGCCTAGGTTCAGTACAGCAACACAAATGCAAGAAATTTCAGGTTTTCCCATTTGTCCAACAAGCCTCATCTCATCTCACAACAGTCCCAAGTCAGCTCTTCTTTCAGAGTATAGAACTATCAGAAAAAAACTCAACAAAGATGCTGAAGTATTAAACCACACAATAAATCAAGATGATCATGTAGCTATTTATAGGCTAATGGACCCAAAAAAGAACAGTATATCTTTTTCTATAGTGTGCAAGGAACATCCTCCAGAATAGGTTACATTTTACGTCACAAGGCAAGCATCAATAAATTCAAAAACAGAAAAAATACAAAGCATCCTCTCAAAGCACAATGCTACAAAATTAGAAATTAATAACAAGAGGATAAAGGAGAAAAAAACATATATTTGGAAGCTGAACAACACCTTGCTTGAACATGAGTGGGTACTAGAAGAATTGAAGAATGAAATTAAAAAGTTCCTTGAAACAAATGATGAAAACACCACTTACCAAAACCTCTGGAAAACAGCCAAAGCAATAATTTGAGGTCAATTTATAGCAATAAGCAAACATATCAAAAGGCAGGGAAAAACAGTCATTGACTCTCTAACCTAACATCTCCAACAAATTGAAAAAGAATAGCCAAAACCTGACATCCTCTAAAAACAACTTAAATTATAAAAATGAGGGATGAAATAGGAAACAGGAAAACATTGGAAACTATCAACAATAGTAGGAATCAGATCCTTGAAAAGGTCAATAAAATAAACAAAACACTAGTAAAAGTAACGAAGGAAAAAACACAAATAATCCAAATAAAAGATTAAACAGGCAATGGCACACAGAACCAACTGAAATAACAAATCTATCAATAGAATTTTATGAAAAACCATATTCAAACTAATAAAATCTAGAGGAAATGGCCAAATGTCATTCACAACCTACCTAAACTGACACAAACTGAAATTGAACACCAATGGATCTATTACAAAAGCAGAAATTGAAAGGGTAATAAAAAACATCCAGCCAAATAAAAGCCTGGACCAGATAGGTTTATAATTGAATTTTATCAAACATTCAGAGAACTGTTAATTACACATAAACTATTTCAGAAAATAGAAAAAGATGGAATTCTCCCAGACTCATTCTATAAAACAAATATATCCTTGATAACAAAGCCAGGTAAAGACATCACTAAAATAGAAAATTATAGGCCAATATCTCTCATGAACATGATGCAAAAATCCTGAATAAAATACTGGCCAATAAAATCCAAAGATACATTAAAAAAACACTTCATCATGACCAAGTGGGATTCATTACAGATATGCAAGGTGGTTCAACATAAGAAAAACAACAGTATAATTCATCGCATTAACAAACCAAAGAACAAGAACCATATGACCCTACCAATTGATGCATAAAAGGCCTTTGACAAAATCCAACACCCTTTCATGATTAAAACACTCAGCAAAATAGGATTAGAGGGGAATTTCCTCAACATAGTAAAAAATATATACACAAACCCAAGAGACAACATTGTTCTCAGAGAAGAGACATTGAAGGCATTATCTTTGAGAACAGGAACTAGACAAGGATGTCCACTACCACCTCTCCTATTCAATATTGAATTGGTCATCTTAGTGATAGCAATAAGACAAGAGAAGAAAATTAGAGGTATCCAAATCAGCAAAGAGGAAGTAAAATTATCTCTCTATTGCAGATGATATGGTAGCATACTTAGAAAACCCTAAAGACTCAGCAAGAAAACTACTGGACATAGTTGATCAGTTTAGCAAAGTGGCAGGATACAAGATCAACATACAAAAATCAACTGGATTTCTCTACAGTGACAAAGAGAATACAGAACTAGAGCTAAGAAAAACAATACCCTTCACAATAGCGAATCACAAAATTAAATACTTGGTAGTAAATATAACCAGAAGCACAAAGGATCCATTCAATGAAAATTACAAAACATTACTTCAAGAAACAAAAAGAAACCTGGAGAAATGGAAAAATATGACTTGCTCATAGACAAAAGTACTCAATATTGTGAAAATAGCAATACTACCAAAGGCAATTTACACATTCAATGTAATTCTAATACAAATACCAATTCCATTCTTCAACAAAAGGGAAAAAGCGTTCTCCAGTTTCAGTTGGAATGGGAAGAGGCCCCAAATAAGGAAAGCACAATTTAAAAAAAGAAACAAGGTAGGAGACATCTCATTCTGATTTCAAATCCTACTACACTGCCGTGGTGGTAAAGACAGTGTGTTACTGGTACAATGACAGACATATAGATCAATGGAATAGAATTGAGATCCCAGAAAGCAGCCCATTTACCTATGGGCAACTGATTTTTTTAAAATAATTAAGTGAGTAAAGGACAGCCTTTTTAACAAATGGTGTTGGAAAAATAGGAAAACTATGCAGAAAAGAAGCAAGATTCACACCTCACTCCATACACAAAAAACAACTCAGAATGGATCAAGGACCTACGAATAAAACCAAGGACTATAAATTTCATTAGAGAAAAGTATGGAAGAACTCTAGAAGCACTAATCCACAACATATAGTCTTCCAAGCATCCTGAAAAACCTAAAACCAGGACAGAGTAAAATAGATGAAGGGGATCTTCTAAGGAAAAAATTTTTATGCACAGGGTAAAAAAAGGAAGCCACAGACTGGGAAAAATATTTGGTAATGACATATGTGATAAGGAGCTTATATATAAAATTTATAGAATACGCGAGTACCACAACAATATAAAGGTAAACAACCCAGTTGAAAAATGGGCACAGGATATGAACAGACACTTCACCAAAGATAACATTCAGAAGGCAAACAGACACATGAAGAAATGTTTAAAATCCCTAGCTCTAAGAGAGATACAAATCAAAACAACTATGAGACAACATCTTACCCTAATAAGAATAGCAAAATTTAACAGAACAGCAAGCAACAAATACTGGTGAGGTTGTGGAGAAACTGGAACCCTTATTCACTGCTGCTGGGAGTATAAAATGGTACAACCACTATGGAAGGCAGTGCGGCACTTTCTCAAAAAGTTGCAAATAGAAATACCATTTGACCCAGCAATTCCACTACTGGGAATTTACCCTAAAGAAACCAGAACCACCCAAGCAGATATATGCACACCCATGTTTATTGTGGCTTTGTTCACAATAGCAAAGAGTTGGAAACAACCACACAATGGAAGACTCTGCAGCATTGAAAAACAAAGAACTCATGACCCTGGAGGACATTATGCTTTGTGAAATATCTCAGTCACAAAAGGACAAATACCCTATAATGCCACTGCTGTAAAGCGGAACTGACATTGGGGTTGGGGGAAAACAAAGAAAAGAGGAGATAAATAATGTATACTGCATTGAAGGAGATGAGGGAGAGAACTGTTTAAAATGAATATATGATTAGGTATTATTTTCATGACAAGAGGAAGGGATTGTATAACAATGAAAAAAATTTTTTTCTTTCTTTTCAAAGAAAAATGTGAACTGGGGGAAAGAGGTGGGTAGGAAGGAATATGTGCAACAATGAATGAATGGAAATCCAAAATCTCACTAAACTTTTGTTAAAATGTCAATTAAAAAAAGAAAGAAAACAAAGCAAACAAACAAAAACCCAATCCCTAGACCAAGAAGCTGTTGTCCACACAGAGTAATGGAATACTGAATTGTTTAAAATCCAGAAAGGTGTGCAAAATGGTTGTATCCTTTCTCCATACCTATTCAATCTGCAAGTTAAGCAAAATATTCAAGAAGCTGGACTGTATGAAAAAATAATCAGGAATTGGAGGAAGACTCATAAACAACCTGTGTTATGTAGATGACACAATCTTGCTGGATAATAGTAAGGAGGACTTGAATCACTTGTTGCAGATGATCGAAGACCACAGCCTTCACTATGAATTACACTTCAACATAAAGAAAAATTAAAAAGTCCTCACAACTGGATCCACAGGCAACATCATAACAGATGGAGAAATAGTTGAAATTGGCAATGAACCTATCCTACTGGGATCCACAATCAACACCCTTTATAACAAGAGTCTGGAGATCAGAAGACATATTGCATTGTGTAAGTCTATCAGGGTCCTTTCCAAATTACTAAGGAGCAATGATGTCAGATTGAAGATTAAAGTATACTTGATTCAGGCTATAGTCTTTCTGATTACTTGCTATATGCCTTCGAGAGCTGGATACTTAAGAATGACAAAAGAAGAAGAATTGAGGTCTCTGATCTGTGGTGTTGAAGAAGAGTAAATATCCTATGGACTGCCGAAAGAACAAAGAGACTTTTCTTGGGGAAAGTGCAGCCAGAGTGCTCCATGGAGGAAAAGGTAACAAAGCTTCATCTCACATACTTTGGGCTTGTTGCTAAGAGATGCTAGTCCTTGGAAAGGAGTATCATGCTTGGAAAGGAGGTAGAGGGCTGCAAAAAAGAGGAAGACCTTCAAGATGGATTTACACAGTGGCTGCAGCAATGCCAGAGATGATAGAGATGACATAGGCTAGGACAAAGAAGAGTTCAGACCTGTTTTTTGTGTTTTTTTCAATTTTTCATAGAGTCACTATGAATAGTTCTCAACTTGATGACATCTAACAACAACATTCTTCCACACTTGGCTGTGCAAAACAGAATTTCTCTAATCATTAGATATTCTATATAAAGGAGCACAGTCAAAAATGACAAGAAATCAGTTTCACAGATTCTGGGAAGGATGAGAATCACTAACTATAGCGTGCATTTTCTTATACAAAATTCATTTACAAATCCTGTACATAAAATATTTATATTTAAAAATAAATAAATATACACAGGGACATACATACACATAACTGGCGCTCTGATGGCATAATCCATACCAAACTGTGTTGCTCACTCAAAGGTTGAATATTTTCAATGCTTTAATATCACCATCATTTTCACAGGGGAAAGACAAGTGATGTCCTCCTGTTAAAATTTACAGCCTTGAAAAAACTCAACGGAAGGTTGCTATGGGTCAGACTGACTCAAAAGCAGTAAGTTTACGTTATTATTCCGATAGATACAGAGATGTCATCAAAAATGTATTCCTTTGTTTAGCCATAGTAATTTGAGTAGGTCTCTCTCTCTCTCTCTCTCTCTCTCTCTCTCTCTCTCTCTCTCTCCGTCTCTCTGCAATTGTTTGTTTTTAGGGTTGGGTTTTGGGGGGGGTGGCTTTTTTTTTTACAACTGTTACTTTTAAAGGAACTCTCTGCCATGCTATGCCGAAACTCTAAATCTGATTGGGTTCTAAATCACAGTCCTAATACTATTTCATTAGATTAATCCCTTCATCATTTTAACTAGATAATACTATTAGAAGATGAAATCATTACTTAGAATTAGAAAAATTGGAATATAAAGAAAACATTGTGATAAACAGCCTATATACCATCTCGGTATTGCTAAATTATGAAGAAAAGATCATTTCTAATTATTATATTTCAAAAACAAGTTAGGCATTCTCATTTGTCTTTTATGTGTAGGAAAGTTTTGCCTCATAAAAAATTTAAAACAGAGACTTAGACATCACCTACGCTTGTTTTATTAGAGTTGATTCCTTTTCAGGTGACACCTGATTTACTGTCACTTTGCATTTAAGTATAGACATGTCTCATAGAATTTATGGAATGTTAATATAATTCATTCAAACATTAGCTACAAAAAAATTTCTCCAGAGGAGCTATGTTTATTTTAGGTTCCAATTCTTATATCTAGTCCACTGCTTTGGTTAAAATCTTGCAAAGAAGCTGAATGTACCTAACATCTCAAGCAGATTGATCAATTCTCTAGACTCTCTTTTCCCAAGTGATCTCTGTTGCTTACCCAAGAGTTATTGTCATCTAGATTAGTATCTATTCTATTAAGTAAGTCACTTCAACAGAATTAGGTATCATTCTTCCACTTGCCTCTTCTGAGGATCCAATACTTAGAGTCTACCAAAAATACCATAAACTAAAAACAGCATCTTTCTAGCTTTTTCTCTAATTTATCCTCAAACTAACTGTAATCTTAACAGTTGTGGCCCTCTTTTTCTAATATTTGCTCCTATATTTCTATATACAAAGAGAGATATGCATGTATGTATATATGTATATATATTTTTCTATATAATATATAATTCTGTATTTAAACATAAGTGCATATATACATATGTACTTTAATATATGTGTACATAATATCTTCTTGAGCTATCAGTTAAGGCATAAACAAAGGGATTAAATTTCTATCAAATTTTTACAAAGTTAAGGAGGTCAAAAGAAAAATTTTAACATTCTAAAAATATTTTTTCTTCTTGATATACTCATTCTTTTTTCTTTTAATTTTTTTATTAATTTTAATGAAAATTTACAGACTTTGGATTTCCATTCATTCATTGTTACACTTTTTCCCTCCCCACCAGTTTACTTTTCTCTTTGAAAAGTAAAAGAAAACTTCTTTCATTGTTATGTAATTCCTCCCCGCAGGTCCACTCCTCTATATAGCCTTTGTTCTGGACTCCAGTCATAACAGTAATACCTAATCACATATACCTTTTAAACAGTTTTCTCCCTCATCTGTTTCAAAGCAGTATACATTATTCAACTCATCTTTCTCAGTCTCCCCTCAACCCCGATGTCAGTCCCTTTTTACAACAGTAGCACTATGAAGTATTTGTCCTTTTGTGACTGATATTTCACTCAGCATAATGTCTAGCAGGGTCACGCATTTTGAGTAATATTTCATAAGTTCCTTGTTTTTCAATACAGTGTAGTATTCCATTGTGTGAATATACCACAGCTTCTCTATCCATTCATTTGTTGATGGGCACTTAGGTTGTTTCCAACTCCTTGCTATTGTGAACAAAGCTACAATAAACATAGGTGTGCATACATCTGCTTAGGTGTCAGTATGGTGTCTTTGGGGTATGTTCCCAGTAATGGAAATGCTGGGCCAAATGGTATTTCTATTTGTAACTTTTTGAGAAAGCGCCATACTACCTTCCATAGTTAGTATGGTAAAATGGTTGCACCATTTTACATTCCCACCAACAGTGAATAAGGGTTCCAGTTTCTCCACAACCTCCCCAGCATTTGTTGCTTGCTGTTCTGTTAAATTTTGCTATTCTTACTGGGATGAGATGATATCTCATAGTTGTTTTGATTTGCATCTCTGTTAGAGCTAGGGATTTTGAACATTTCTTTACATGCTTGTTAGTCACCTGATTGTCTTCTTGGATGAAGTGTCTGTTCATATCCTGTGCCCATTTTTGAATTGGATTGTTTACCTTTATCTTGTTGTGGTGATCAAGTATTTTTGATATATTCTTGATATACTATTTCTAATCCTACATAGAATTTTCATGTGAACAAAGATAAATTACTACTCACGTTGTTATGTGCCGCCGAGTCACCTGCAACTCATAGTGACCCTATGTACAACAGTCCTAATCCCTACTCTATCCCTTGCCAAACTTATTGTCTCCAACACACCTATCCCCATAACCCCAGTGACTGAATCAATCCATCTCATAGACGGTCTTCCTCTCCTGCTCTGTCCCTCCACCCTCCTCAAGCATGACTTCCCTCTCCAAGGACTAACCCCGTCTTGCAACATGTCCAAAGTATGTCAGACAAAGCTTCTGAATCCTTGCCTCCAAGGAACAATCTGGCTTCACCCTCTCCAGTTATGAACTTACTTGTTCTCCTAGCAGTCAGTGGTATATTCAACACTCTTCTCCAGCACTATAGCTCAAAGGCATTAACTCTCCTTCTATCAACCCTAGTCATTGTCCAGCTCTCTGAAGCATCACTAGTAAATGCAAAGACTATGGCCTGTATCAGGCACACTTTAGTCTCCAGACTTACAACATTGCTCTTCAGTACTTTGGAGAGGTCTCCGACAGCAAACTTTTCCAATACAATTTGTCTTTTAATTTCTGCGTTGCTGGTACCAAGAGTGTTGATCATAGAGCCAAGTAAACTGAAGCTGTCAACAATCTCAATCTTTTCACCATCTACCGTGATGTTGCCAATTGGGCCAATGGTGAGAATCTTTGTTTTCTTGATGTTGAGCTTCAATCCATATTGAAGGTTGCAGTATTTGACCTTCTGCAGCAAGTGCACTCTGTTTAGTCCTCTTTTATGGTATTTGGGTTTTGTTTGGGCTTCTTTCCTTAATCTAGAAACTTTGGTCAAATGGTTCATTGTCACAATCCCAAAATCATTAGGAAGAGAAGTTAAAATGAGGTACATGTTGGAGGCAAGATCAATACCATAAAATTCACACTTTTTAGTCCACTTCTTTCACACACAAAATTGTCAATAGACTTTCCAACATGACAAAAATAAAAAATACATATTCGTGCATATATATATTTCTTTTAAATCCATCTTCTCACATCCTTCATTTCCTGCAAAACTCTAGGGTAACAATTTCTTGTTTATACTTTGTCTTTTACAGATACATCATTATTTAACTCTCCTTTTGCTGAAAAAATAAATGGCGAAGTTGAAAACCCTCTGAGACTGTTATTTGAAGTAAGATACACAAGTCATAAATCAAAAAGCAAGATTTAATTTATGAAGCGCTAGCTACATTTTTAACAAGCCAGTTATTCTGTCCATTTCCTTATCTGCAGAACAGGGATAATAGAATCTACTGTGGTTGTAAAACATTCATTAAAAAGGATGATACAGAAAAGGTAGCAGTTTGTTTCTTCTGGATGGTACTTTTGGATATAAGAGTTGAGAGAGGCTTGAGCAAACCATAACTACTATCTACTGTTGGCAGGAGCAAACACAAACCAAACTCATTGCGGGTGGGAGTGAACTGCCAACCTTTCAACCAACAGCTCAGTGTTTAAGCACTGTGCCACAAGTGGTAAAGCATTAACAAAACTTTACCAAGCAATGAATCCGACCAGCGTTCACAGTATATACGGTAAAACACAGTGATGTAGAGTAGGAAATGACTCATAGCCATTGACTTCTGAGGCTGTAAATCTCACAGGATGAGATGGCCCATCTTTCTCCCACAGAGCAGCTGGTGAACTCAAACCCCACACGTTTGGGTTGGCAGTGCAATTCCTTATGATTAAGCATTCAGAACACCCTGCCCACTATGTATTATTGCTTGTAAATAGATGCCTCTAGAGTATGTTAGGAAATTCCTCAAGCTCAAAATTATGTATGTCCATCAGATTTTCTTAAGACAAAGTCTGTGTGCATTACCTCAAACAACTGTACCCCATAAGACGCAGGGCCAATCTCCCCACTCTGTAAGTCTTGTTTGTTTTGAAGGATTGTGTGCCTGGAAACAAACCCAAGTTTCAGTCTTGAAAATATGACTATAAAATTTTACAGTCTTGGTTGTTCAAGGGAGAAAAACTTTGGCAGACCCTGTAAAGAAATTATATATGCTTCCTGTGGAAAGGTGCATAGCAGTCTTACTTAGAGACTAGGCAAAAGGAGCAAGAAAAACTTGGCTGAGGCAAGTCCCAAAGGAAGCCTCAAACTCAATAAGAAGCTGTTTTTGCATTTCAATCCCTTCTAAAGCCTAATCAGCAGAGAAATGTCATGCTGTGCTTCTATAAAAAATGATCTCAGGAATCCATATTCAAATTGTAGAATTTCTTCAGACCAGCTCCCACTGGGCTGCTCCACACCACTGATTTCTTCAACAGTTTCTCACCAGTCTGAACCCTAACTTCTAATTTTTTTTTTCCTTCCATCAACTAGGATTTCCTGACTGACTCCTTTGATTGACAGCACAGGCTTGACCTTTGATTCCATCCTTAACCCTAGCTCTCTTCTAGAACCAAAGCAGGTGTCTCTCTGCTATGCTGTTGTGACAAGCACCCAGGCCATGATCAGAAGGCACTCTGGCTGCAATCCTACTACCTCGGGCACTCGGGATTGTGGCGAGGTAAACTCCTCACCAGGAATTACCCTCATGGGGAGTGTGAGAAGACATTCCTCAGAAACACAGTAAAATCAGGGAGTAGAGCATCAGCAAATTGTCAACAAGCCTTTTGAAGGTGGAGAAGCAGCTCTTGCATCTCCATATTTCAAATCAATAGCTTGTGGTGCAGTAGAGATTCAGGCTCCCATATTTTGCTTCCAAAGGGGGTAAGAGATCATTCAATGCTGAAATGAAAGGTTCTGCTAAACCTGGTGGGGAGACCCCCTGTATCTCTGGGTTCCTAGGGAACGGTAGATATGTGGTAATTATGGCTAACTAGAAAGAGAAGATGTTTGTACCAACAGCATGGATTCAGAGTACAGAGGTGCTCATCAAAACCTCTGCAACATCAATAGCATAGCGATGGAGATGGGAGAGAAGAGAAGGATGGGAAAGAATCAGGAAAATGATAAAGAGATAAGAAGAAACTTTGGCTTCTACCAAGCTTTTTATAAAACTCCTGAAGAGATTGCAATTCATGGCACTCCCACGTGGATGAGAGAACATCTGGGCTCCATAAGATTTTCAATAACTGTGCTCCTTCTACAGAGCTTTAAATTTTTTCAGGTGTCGATTGACAAGCCTTTCTTCCAAATTGTCTTTGGATGGACTTGAACTTCAAAGCTCCTTGTTAGTAATCATATGCAATAAACATTTTAAAAAATGTTTTCAGATTTTTTTCCTAGATTTTCAAATTTAGTGAGACATCAGTTTTTCACACTACCAATCACCAGAAAGAGCTGCAAGTTCTACACAAAAATTGGCTCAAATTTGGTAACATACCTAACCATAAAAGCTAAAACAATAAACTTCATGTTGTTGTTGGTGTTGATTGCCATTGAGATGATTACGACTCAGAGAGACCCTGTGAACAAAAGACCTGAAGTCTTTCTATAACTATCATCATTTCTCTTAATAGAGCTTTCAGAGGCTTACAGTTCAGGAAGTGGATGCCACTTCTGCTTCTAGACATGTCTTAAACTGGGAGCTCCACCAAACACTGTCCACCATGGGTGACTGTTATGGCATTTGACACCCCAATGGCAACAGGGCTCAGCATCACAGCAAACCCAGGTTACCTCAGTACAGCAAATGGACAAAAGAGTGTGGTACCACTAAGAAGAGAATGTCCCTCCAAAATACAGCAACATGAGGACCAAGAAACCTAAGGCCTTTTAAATAGTTTTCTCCCTTATCTGTTTCAATGCAGTATACAATATTGACCCATCTTTCTCAGTCTCTCTCCAAACCCAAGGTCAGTCCTGTTTTACAACAGTGGCGCCATGCAGTATTCGTCTTTTTGTGCTGAGATACTTCACTCAGCATAATGTCCTCCATAGTCACCCATTTCAAATAAGATTGCATGAGTTCCTTGTATTTCAATGCAGCATAGTATTCCATTGTGTGAATATACCACAGCTTCTCTATCCATT
>NW_006399772.1:12080039-12083936 GCF_000299155.1 Elephantulus edwardii | reverse complement strand
CTTCTCCAGCACCACAGCTCAAAGGCATCAATTCTCTTTCTATCAACCTTATTCACTGTCCAACTCTCTGATGCATAGCACGTAATTGCAAAGACTATAGCCTGGATCAGGCGCACCTTAGTCACCAGCCTGACGTCAGTCAGGAAATCAAGAGATGAATTGCATTGGGAAAGTCGGCTGTGAGGGACCTCTCAAGAGTACTGAAGAGCAACGATGTCAGGCTAGAGACTAAGGTGCACCTGATCCAGGCTATAGTCTTCACATACTTACTAGGAGGACTATAATCATAGGGTTGCTATGAGTCCCCTACAACTCGATGGCACTAAACAGCAACATAATCAACATACAGACAACACCAAGTGCTGATAAAGATATGGGGGAAGTGTAACTCTCATCCTTGGCAGAAGAGTAATATGGTGCAGCTCCATGGAAAACAGTTTGACAGTCTTCCTAACAAGGAAGCATAAACCAACCTCTTTTCTGCAATTCTACTCACATCAACTTATCAAAATAAATGAAAACAAATGTCTATACAAAGATGCATATGCAAATATTTATTGCAGCATTATGCATAGTAGCCAAAGAGTGGAAACAATTCAAATGTCTATCAATTTGTGAATGGCTAAACAAGATTTGGAGTTGTCCACAAAATGGAATACTGTTCTACAATAGAAAGGGCCTATTGACTGGATGAATCAGAATAAACATGGTGCTAAGTGAAAAACTGCAGATGCAAAAGGCTAACTATTTTATGATTTCATTTCTATAAAATGCACAGAAGTGAAACATTGATACAGAGAGAAAGCAGAGCACTGGTTGTCTGAGTTTGGTAATTGGAGTGAGAATTGCCTGCAAGCATATGTGAGAGAATTTTCTTGTTCTTTTACTCAGCTGCCTTTGAGTTGATGCTGACTCACAGTGACCCTATGGACAATGGCGTTGTGGATGGGAGGGGAAGCCCTTGGCCCAATCCTCCACCAACCTCACAATCTGCTCTGCTTAACTATTGCTGCAGGTCACTGGGTTAATCCATCTCATTGAGAGGCTTCTTTGTTTTAACTGGTCCTCTACCTTTCAAAGCATGGTGTCTTGCTCCAAGGACTAGCCCTTCTTGATAATATGCCCAAAATATATGAGACAAAGTCTCACCATTCTTAACTTTATGGAATACTCTGGTTGTACTTTTTCTAAAACAGACTTGTTTGTTATTTTATCATTGCATGGTACATTCAAAGTTTTTCACCAACACAACAATTCAAAGGCATCTATTTTTCTTCAGGTCTTCCTTAATCATTTGCCAAATTTCACATACACAAAAATTATTTTAAAATACTTTCTTTTGGGGAGCTTTGGTGGCCTAGTGGTAAGGAGCTGCAACTATAATCCCAGAGGCTCATGGTTCGAATCCACCAGATGCTCTGCTGGGGAAGGAGGGACAATCTCCTCCTGTACCAGTCAGATCTGATTTGACGGTACACTCACACAAAAATAATAAAATAAAAATAAAAAAAATACTTTCTTTTGTTGTTCAGGCACACCTTACTCTTTAAGGTGACATCCTTGCTATTTTGTGATTCTAAAGAATTGATGTCTTTGGATTGTGGTGTTGATAGGAAGTATTGGCTACCTTAGACTGCCAAAAGAATAAAAAAACTGTCTTGAAAGAAGGGCGGTCATTAAAAGTGTTCCTTGAAAGAAAAAATTTGAGACCTCATCTTACCTATTTTGGACATATTATTAGGAGGACCTAGTCCTTGGAAAAAGGTAGTATGTTTGAATTGATGGAGGTTTAGCAAAAAAGCAGAAGACTCATTGAGATGGACTGACACAGTGACTTCAACAATAGGCTTAAGTGACAGAAATTGGGAGAATGGAAAAAGATTGTGCAAATTTTCAGTCTGTTATACCTAACAACAGCAGACAGAAGCAAAAATGAATATAACTAATTCTTCACTGGATCTTAAGGCTCCTTTTGCATTTCATTGCCTAAAACCAATTGTGCCACAATGTTTAACTTCAAAGGAATTGGCAAGGCTGTCTCATGCCTGGAAATAAAAATATCTCATTCTTATCTTAAACTGAAGGAATAGGCAGAATGTTGAGTGACCTAGGAAGAATCAAAAGAAGATGGAAGCAGCACACAGAGTCACTATACCAGAAAGAATTGACTGACACAGATTAATTTCATGAAACAACGTACGATCAAGACAGAGATTTGTACACCAATGTTCATAGTAGTGTTATTCACCATCATAAAACTATGGAAACAGTCCAAATGTTCAACCACAATCAAATGGATTGAGAAATTTTGTACATTCACATGATGGAATATTACTCAGCATGTAGGAGCAATGATTTTGAAAATTACTACCTAATTTGGGAGGACTGGAGAGCATTATGCCGAGTGAACTAACTCAGTCCCATAAGGACAAATACTGCATAAAACCATTATTGTAGAAATATAAAGATAACACGATGAAGAGATTGAGATTGTTAACATCCTCAGCTTGCTTGGCTCCACGATCCACAGTCTTGGTACCAACAGCCAGGAAATCAAAAGATTGATTGCATTGGGAAAATCTGCTGTCAGGGATCTCTCCAGAGCACTGAAAAGCAATGATGCTTGTCTAGAGACTAAGATGTGCCTGATCCAGGACATGGGCAATTACTTGCTATGCATCAGAGAGCTAGACAATGACTAAGGATGATAGAGAAGAATCAATGCCTTTGAACTGTGGTGCTGGAAGAGTACTTAATATACCATAACTGCAAAGAAAACAGGCCCATCCTGGAGAGGGTGACACCAGGCTGCTTCTTGGAAGAAAGGATTCTGAGGCTCTATCTAAGATAGGTTGGGCATGTTGCAAGGAGAGACCAGTCCTTGGAGAGGGACATCATCCTTGGAAAAGTGGAGGGTCAGTGCAAGAGAGGAAAACTCTGGATGAGATGGATTGACTCAGTGACTGGGTATAATGTAATGGGATAGGTGTGTCAGAGGTGATGAAATTGGCTCAGGATAGGGTGGGGTTCAGAGCTGTTGTACATAGGGGTCACTATGAGCTGCAGGTGACCGGATGGCACACAACAATAAAAATTAGCATATGCACCTTATGATTTTCAATACTGATTTTTTTCAAAAGTGCCTTTTCTTCCAAAGCACCTGTGAGTAGGTTCTGAACTTTTCCTCTGTCAGTTAGCATCTGAGCATATTAGACATTTGCAGCACTCAGGGACTCCAACCACATTTGACAACATTAAATCCATCCTGCCGACCACACTTTACACTTCTTTGTCAGTGCTTGATAGAAACTCTTACATATAAATACTAAAAATTACATATACCTGTATTTATTGCGGCATACTTTATAATGGGAAAAAACCCCTGACATTAACTTCAATGTCTATCCAGAGTGGAAGAGAAAGGTAAACAAATTAGGGTCCTTTACATAAAATAATGATACGGATATACAGTAGTACAAGTGAGAAGCAAACAGACCAATGGAAATTAATTACTATGTCAGAATAGATACAATAAAAAAATGAGCTAAATTTGGATTTTAAAAACAGAAAATTTGCAAATATATATATACAGAAATGACCCTATTTACATAAATTAGTGAAAACGTATTACTTATGGATACACAATATAAAGATGAAGGATAAACACTAGCTCTGAGATAATTCTCAAGATATTTGGATGCTGAAAGGCTTTCTGATTTATCTATAATATTTTGTTAAAAGCATTCAAAGATCATGTGATAGAGACTGGGGGACTATCCAAGACTCTTGCCTTAAATCCTTCATATCTGGAACTGAACCCACCTCCAGGGCTTATTCTTCAGCATAACAATAAATAGGCCTATAAAGTAAATCTAAATAAGCATGGAGAAGTTAGTC
>NW_006399772.1:12077534-12078992 GCF_000299155.1 Elephantulus edwardii | reverse complement strand
AACAACAACAACAACAATTTATTGATTGGTTTTAATAATGGAAGTTTATTCTCTTACAGTTTGATGCTATTTTCAAGGTGACATTGAGTTGAGTTGAAGTCATAGCAACCCTATGAACAACTGATTTTAATATTGTTCTATCACATGCCAGCCTCAGAATCTCTGACACACTCAGGCTTATTGATGCAGTCACTGTGTCAACCCACCTGGAGGAGAGAGTCTTCCTCTCTTTCGTCAGCCCTCCGTCTTCTCAAAAATGATGTCTCTCTCCAAGGAATAACCTCTCTTACCAACATACCCAAAGTATGAGAGACAAAGCTTCATCATCTTTGCCTCCAAGAAGCACTCTGGCTTCACCTTGTCCAAGATATGTTTGTTAGTTCTTTTGGCAGTCCACGGGATTCTCATCATTCTTCTCCAATACCACAGCTCAAAGGCATCAATTCTTCTGTTATCCTTATTCATTGACCAGTTCTCAGATGCATACCAAGTGACTGAAAAGGCCATAGCCGGAATCAGACGTACCTGAGTCTATAAGTTCAAATTTAGGGATCCAGCTCTAGGAAAAGATTCTCTCTCCATCAGTTGTGGGGAAAAGTCCTGGTTCCCTTCCACAGCTCTAGGTCCCTTGTTCCCTGGAAACTTCCTATGTTGTCCTTCTTAGTGTCCAAGAATTTTCTTGTACAGGAAACCAAGTCCAAAAAGAATCACTGCATTCTCAGTAGTTTGTACTGAGGCCTCCTCCGAGAATAAAGTTAGAAAGACAAGAAAGAAGGCTGAATAGAAACAAGGAACCAGAAAGGAGGTGCGAAGAGCGCTGTTACGTTGATGGGACTGCAGCCTGTGTCATGAAATAGACTTAACTGGGTGTCGTGAAGGCAACTGCAGCTCATAGGAACCCTGTGAACAACAAATCAAAACCTTGTCCTATCCTATACTATCCGCACAATCTCTGCCACGCTCTAACCCATTGCTGCCATCCTTGTGTCACACCATCTCACTGAAGCTCTTCCTTTCTTTTCCCTCTAGCTTTTTCCAGCAACGTGTCTTTCTTCAAGGACTAGTGCCTCTTGACAATATGGCCAAAGTATGTGACACTGAGTTTCACTTTCTTTTCCTACTTAAGGAGCACTCTAGTTACACTTCCTCTAAGACTTATTTAAACGTATTTATTTGTTCTTTTGGCAGTGTATGGTATATTCAATATTTTATGCTTGTTTGTGTGTACACAAGATTTGTTTGTTCTTTTGGCAATTCATTTTATATTAAATACTCTTTTGCTACATATGGATGTGTACATATATAATATATATGCATATGTGTGCATATATGTGTAGAGATAGATAGAAAGGAAAGGAAGGGAAGGGAAGGGGAGGGGAAAGAGAGGTGGGGAGAGAGAGAAAAAGAGAGAGGAGAGAGGGAGGGAGGGAGAAAGAAAGAGAGAAATCGAGGGAGGGA
>NW_006399772.1:12068259-12077350 GCF_000299155.1 Elephantulus edwardii | reverse complement strand
AGGAAGGAAGGAAGGAAGGAAGGAAGGAAGGAAGATAGATTTATTTCACTCAGTCATTACCATTCAACTCACAAACTCACAGCTTGACCCTCCAGTGGGTTTGCAAAGGCTATAGATCACATGAGAGGAGATAGGAGATTGACCATCTTTCTCCCTCAGGGAAGTTGGATTTCAAACCACCTGCCTTTGAGTTGGCAGCACAAGGCCATGAGATCTCCTGACCCACTAGATCACTAGATCTCCTGTGTCTATGAGTATGGGTGCTTGTGTGCATGTGTGTTTGAATAGAAAACCAATTGCTCTGTAAGTTTTTACCCAAGCCACAATAAATAAATAAGCATCTGATTAAGTTAAGGCAAAATGTTAATGTGTGCTAGTTAAATCTGAATGATGGATAACATGGGTGGGTATCAGTTATCTTTCTTTTATGTATGTTTAAAGGGTTTTTACATTAAAAAGAGTGCATTTCAAATGATATTGGCAGAAGAGAGGCATATGTTGATATGAAACTACGCAAACAAGTAAGCTGATGGCAGGGCAAGACGACAAGTAGCCTCTCCAGGTAGACCACTCATTCAGCAATTGCCGATCAGTCAGAATCACTCATAGCTGATGCTCCAGAAGGTTGTCAGAGGTTGTAAGTGGCAAGGGAGGAGACTATCCAGCTTTCTCCCATGGAACAGCTGGAAGACCAGCTACTGAAAAATGAGCCATGAAAGGGAATGGACCCAAATGGCTAGCTGAGCAGTCTGAAAACAGAACTGTAGGGGCCCAACTCTCTGAAAGAGAGAAAGTTAATAGTGAATAAAAGCCTCAAAAAGCAGGCCCATGCCATTTAAGACTACTACGCAGTCATTTGAGAAAGGATGTTTAGTACCTTGGTGGTATAAAAATTGTCATCTGTACTGAAAAGGGGTCTTCATATAACAGAAGCAAAATGAAAGGAGGAGATGGAAGTTGAGAGCAAGGGAGGGAAAACTGGAATAAAGAGAGAAATCCTGAAGGGAGCCAGAGGTGTGAAGAGAGTTCACACTGGCAGTGAGGGAACTTGAGTCTGTCACTACCTCCACTGGAGCAAGTTACTTCAGCTCTGTGAGTCTCAGCCCCTCTGTCCCTCACAGGAAGACAACAGCCTAGATTCCAGCCCTGCCTCCTGCCGTCTCTGAAATACCCACTGAGGTTCCTCTTTGGGGAGGCAGTATCACCCTGGAATAAGAACCCTCAGCATCTATCTGATCCAATGAACAAAGGACTGGAATAAATGGTGAGAGTCTTCATTCCGCATGCTGGTCAATCATCACAGCCATCACTACATGAAGGCAGGGTGGGTGAGAAAGAGTGAAGATTACCTTGGGAGACTGCCAGCTTTCAGGCTTCTGCTTCCATATAAGACAAGGACCAAATGGTCAAGCCCTCTGTCTGGGGATCGAGAAGAGAATTATGATGATAATCAGAAATTTGCATCTTATTCCAATTATTGTTGTTGTTGTGTGCTGTTGAGTCAGAACCGGTCCATAGCTGACCCTCCAGTAGGTTTTCAGAGGCAGTTAATCACATGGGAGGAGACTGCCCATCTTTCTCTGGTGCATCCAAACCGTGTGCCTTTTGAGATTGCAGCACAGCTTCTTGCCTCTAGGCTGCCAGTGGTATTCCAATTGTTAGGATCCCAGAAGTACGTAAGACAACCCAGGAGACCTGGGGACATTTTTAATTTGCTTCAAATTGGAATGAAAGATTCAAACTCTAGGATCTGGAACAGAGGGGAGCTTTGGTGGCTTAGTGGTAAAGAGTTGAACTTCCAACCCAAAGGCACGAGGTTCAAATCCACCAGCTCCTCCATGGGAGGAAGATAGGCAATCTCCTCCAGTGCAATGCACTCCATCTGAAAGCTTGCTGGAGGATCAGCTAAAAATTGGTCCCAATTCTATAGTACATAACAACAACAACTCACTAGAGTGGCTTTTAGAACATGTGTTGTCTTCATGAGCCATCAAGTCAATTTTCAGCTGAGAACAACCTAGATGACAGAAGAGAACTTTCCCATAGGCTTTTTCTCTAGAAGCAGAGCTCCAGGGGGTATGGAGTCAGGTGTTCCTTGGAGCTCTGAGAGGAGATAAGAGCATCGATCCTTCAGGTAGCAATAGGGCGCTAAACTGTTGCATCACCAGGTAATCAAAAACACCCACTAAGTACTCAACAGTGTACTAAAGTTCCATTTTCACAGGCTGTTCCATTCTGACCGTCCATTCCTTTAGCACTTCAGCCCCTTCCTACAGAAGTCGCAATGATGCCTAGCATATCCTTTCCACGTGGGCTGTCTTTAAAGTGCAGCTGAGTCATTTTCCCTGTAATTATCCAAGAGATATAACTTGGAGAGGTAAAGGTAACAAACAGTATCTGTGGACCCAACAGTCTCCCTTGTGGAATAGAACATCACTGGTTTGAAAAAAATATTTTCCCTTCTGGATTTCAGATAGTCTCTGTAGATTAAATCTTCCCAAACGGTCCAACTATGGCTACTTCATATTTGATATGATGTCATCACAAGCCAAGGTCTTTCCATTAAGGTGTCAAGTCCCAGATTTATACAGCAGACATAAAAATAAAAGCTAAACACTGAGGCGAAGAACATGTAATGGAAGCGATGTGTATGCATTAAGGAGAAAATGCACCTCTGAATGGTGTTGATGTAAAAGGCTATTTGTGAGTTTGAGCTTGCATTTCCTCAGCCATTATTTGAAAGTATCTATATTACTAATGTGCTAGAAATATTTCTCACCTTTTAATTATTCTGTGGAACATGCTGATCCAATCAACACATCAAGGACAGTTTTAAAGTCTAGAATTAAAGAAGAGCTCCCGTTGATGGAAAGTCCAGGTTGTTATTCCTAAAGATGGCGATATGTATTTAATGACTACTATGTATTAGCAGTTCTTTGAAACCCCAGGAGAGTTAGATATTAATCCTTTCTCTGCTGCATGAACAGCTCAGTTTCTCCCTGGGGTCCCTTGATATGAGGGGCAGAGAGAAGTCCAGACAAGCATAGTGAGGCAAGCTGAGACCAGATGGTGACAAATCTCGTGTCAGATCATAAGCAGTCTTTAAAGTCATGACAAAATAGGAAGGATTTTTTAATCATTTTCTTTGAATTTGTAAAAGATCATTCTGGCCAGAGTGAAAAGACTGAATACAAATAAGTGCATGGAGAAGGACTCAAGATCCCTATAGCAAGAAGGTGTATGAACCAATGAGGATGGAGTGTTAGTAGGTGTATTGACATACTCTGATCGACATACTTTGATAACCAAATGACTTGGAGGTGAAAGGTTAAAGGGAAAACTAACTCACTGTTAATTGGACTTGGCTGTTAGACAAAAAGTGGTATCATGAAGTGATACAATTGACTGAAAGGGAAGAGGGAGGCAGGTTTGTGACAAGTTGATATGGGGGACTGTCAAGTCAGAACCGGCCCATAGCTGACCCTTCAGTGGTTTTTCAGAAGCAGTCAATTGCACAGAAGATTATCCCATCCGCCTTTCTCCTATTGAGTAGCTGGTGGATTCGAACTGCATTCCTTTGTGGCAACTCGATTCCTTACCATAAATCCACCAGGATCATTAGATCCATCTAAGTGTGTGAATCTGAGATACCTGTGAGTCATCCATGGGCATATGTCTATAAAACCCTAGGAAATGTATAGATACATTAGAAAAGATGGAGAAGGGGTGTTAAAATTTGAGATGGAGATGAGATCCTGAGAGGGAACTTCTCTAGGGAATTTTTCGTGGGTGATTTTAACCTGCAGCCCTCAGGCCTGGTTTAAACTGTTTTTTGTCAAACATTCTTCTAGGTGGTATAGCACTGATCTGTGCATTGCTATACAGAGGTAACTCATGGTTGCTGTGATGCTGAACACTGTGACTCTGATGTGCCAAATGCGATAATGGTTACCCATGGAGGACATTGTTTGGTGGAGCTTCCCGATTAAAACAAGCTTGGAAGCAGGAGTAGCATCCACTTCCGAAATGGCTTTGCCTCCAGATACTCTATGAACAGTGCTTCGGGTCTTTCATTTATAGGGTTGCGCTATGAGTCGTCTATGACTCGACAACACTTAACAACACCAATAACAATAATGAGGGTGATGTTGCTATTTGTAGTCAAATGCCATCAGACTGATTCTGACCCATGGCAACCCTGTGTGTATGGAAAAAAAAAATCATCCCACCAGGTTTTCAAGGCAATATGACTTTGGAAGCAAATAACAGACATGTCCTTTGTGGTGTCTCTATGGGGGTTCAAAATTTCAACCATTTGGTTAGTAGCCAAGCACTTAGCCATTTATGTCCCCAAGGAGCCTTAAAAGCTAGCATTTAGAGAGTGTTTTCTACATGCTAGGTCTTACTCTAGGGAGCTCTGGGGGTACGCTGCTAACCCAAGGCTGTATAGCTCTCTAGTGGTTCACCAGCTGTACCAAGGAGGAAAGATGGACCATAGTCTCCTGAGCTATTTCCAGCCCTGGAAACAGAACAGAGAGGGTCGGCTATGAACTGCTTCCAAGTCTATGTCAATAAGAGTGAGAGACTATTCTGGATCCTTTCTCATTCCCTCTCTGCCCTTCACATTTACACACACATAGACCCTTGTCATATATCAGTTCATCTAACTTTCACAGAACCCCAGTGAAGTAGGAATATCATTATCTCTATTTGGTCTTGTTATAAATTATAAGGCAGATAATGTCAGCTACTTGCATCAAGTCTTACATAATTAGTAAGGGTGGAAGTAGGATGTAGACCAAGACCAGCTGTCTCCAAACCCCTACCCTCATCTCCATGCAATTCAACTTTGCTAAAAGGGCCTCAGGGCTGACCCTGGACAACAACAGCATGGAAGGAAACAGATGAACTCCTGAGGGATTTTTAAAATGGGACACTAATCAGGGAATGGGAAAACCAAAGAAAGAAAGATTTTTAAGAATGAGAAAGAAGTCAAGAGTGTCAAATCTGAAAATATCCTTGTTATCCTTACTAAGCCTATGAGGAGGAGAAAAGGAAATTTCCTAAAAAGAAACCAAATAAGACTTAAAAGTGATCCAGTAATAATGTTTCAGACATATCTATTGAGATTATAAAGAACATGTGTATCCACTGATCACATGTTGTTGTTGTTGTTGTTTGATGTTGTTAATTGCCATCAAGTCAAGCACGACTCATAGCGACCTTATGAACAAAAGGCCTGAAGCCTTTCTATAACTATCGACATTTATCAAAGTTCATAGAGTTGCGGGAGGCACGTTGTGTAGGAAGTGGAATAAGCATGTAGAAACTGGGCAATGAGAACTCATTTCAAAGCACCTCTGGTGGCCTAATGGTAAGAAGCTTCACTGCAGTCATGAAGGCAAAAACATCTAATCCATCTACCGCTCTGCTGAGAAAGATCAACAATCTCCTATGCGATTAATTACCTCTCACACCCTCTGCAGAATCAACTTATGGGTTGTTTCTGATTCGATGGTACACAACAAAATACACTGTGTAGAGTGCACTTCCCCTCCAGTCCTTCTTCTCTGTATGTTTGTCCCCTCGACCACTGAAAACCAAAATGATTCACCCATCAAACATCACCTTGCCCCGAAGGAAACAGTGAAGTTAGAGCACTTCCCAGGAAGAATTATAAAGTCAATTTTTTTGTTGTTAAATGCTGACAGTTCAGCTCTGATTCTGAGACCTAATGTTTAACAGAATAAAACGCTGCCAGCTCCCAGGCCATCGCCACAATCTCTGCTGTGCTTAAGTCACCCTGTCAATCTTTCATTAAGGGCCTTCCTCTTTTTTGCTGACTTCCAAGAGTAACCCAAAGGCAGCGCCTCTCCAGCACTTTGAATATACCTCAGAGAAGCAGAAGTCAAGAAGCCAGGTGTGTATCACTGCACTGGGCAAATCTGTTATGAAAAAAACTTCTTCAATGTGTTTGAAAGCAAAGAAATCACTTTGAGGATGAAGACGTGCCTAACCTAAGCTGGGACCTTTTAAACTGCTTTCTTTGCCTGCAAAATCTAAACAATAAATGAGGAAGACTGAAGTCGAATGGGTGTTGGCCAAGAATATACCATGGACTTCTAGAGGAGTGAACAAATCTGCATCAGAAGAAGTCCAATCAGAATGATCCTGAGAAGTGTATAGAACGAGACTTGGTCTGATCCGGAGAGGTCAGCTCTTAGAGAAGGACACTCTGTTTGCTAAAATGAAGGTCAGTAAAAAAAAAAAAAGAAAGACCCTAATAAGACAGACCAACATATAACACAATATAAGACAATAATGCAACAATGAGTTCAAACACAGACACAATTGGGAGAGGGGTTCAAGACTGAGCAGCTTTGCATCCTGACGTACACAAGGTCGCTGTGAGTGGGAGCTTGCTTGAGGGCACCTAGCATGGTTTGTCATTGCCACTGCCAAGGAAATCAAAAGAGGAAAGAGAGCAAAGGCAGCTGTGCAATCAGTCCCTGCAAGAAACGCAAGCAAATAGCAAACACATGCTGGTCCTTGAAGACTTTTCTATGTATGCTCTTGGAAACTGTTGATGTATCATAAACTTGACATATCATGAATATTCCAAGAGTCAGAAAATAATTGAGCATCCTTAAATCTAATCCCCAATCCCAAAAGAAAACTGTAAACCAACCTTTAGAAAGCCTATCCTTCTCTCATCTCCACTAAAAGATCCTGCCTCTGAGCAGTCAGGAATCGCTTTCTCTCTAGCTCCTCTCTCTACTTCAATGGCAATGTATCTCCCTCTTGTGGATATTTAGGAGATTTCCAATCAGGCGCATCCTTTCCAACTTGCACTCCCACTTTAATCATCAGGTTGCATTGCAGAGGCATAAATAAAAGATAGGATACACTCCCGTATCTTCCTACAAACTGAAGTACTGGAATGCATGCCTGGCAACTCACGTTCATTCTTCTTCTAGAAATGAAGCTGCTGTTAACAAACTGTGATCATGCATCAAATATTTATTGAGCTATTATGAAGAGCCTGGGCACAGGGCACTTGAGAAATCAGAGCTCATTTCGGCAAAAATGTACAACTAAATAGAGAACACCAAACAGCCAGCTGCCAACTGGAAGAGCAGCACTGGAGACAATGAAAGACTTGATTCGGAGAGCTGCACTCTTCATGGAAATCACTTTCTCTCCCCAGCGGTGACAAACACCAAAACTCTAGAACACCACTGTACTGCCTGGTGTATACTGCAGACCTGTGGCTATACAACTGATTTGCAATAGTGGTCTCTAACAGTCTTTGTACTTATGGTACTGAGTTAGTTCACTTAGCATAATGCTCTCCAGTCCCTGCTGAGTTAGGTAGTGATTTACAAAATCATTGCTCCTGTGTGCAGTAGAACATGTGTGAGGATCCAAGGAGGGGGTGGGGGTGAAAGCAAAGGGGTGAGGATGGGCTGGGATGGGGGTAGGTTAATCACAGGGTCACACAATCTGATGGATGGAGGGAAGGGTGGGAAAAGGAAATGGGGAAGATCCAAGGTGAAAAAACAACCTATATGAACTTTGTAAGTAAACCAGTATAAAATGAAATTTTATTTTAAAAAGAACTGATTTGAAGTTTGGTGGAGTTTTTAGTCGATGCACAAAAAGCCGGTCAATATGAGTCTTTTTCACTCTTTAGTGTCACCAGAGAGAACGTCATTGACTTTCTGCAATTTTCCCACTTTTTTCCTGAAATATCTACTGTTGTTTCTAGGAGACCATAGCAACCACATCCACGTTCTACTCTTAGAACAGCTCCACAAGGTTTTCAAAGCTGTGATTTTATGGGTTAGCAGGACAACTCGACAGGGACTATGTCTACAGAGTTCCCTGTTGCTGTTTTGAAAACAATGAAAGGTCTTAGGCACCTCCAACTATGGCACATAGTTGAGTGACCATTCGTCCCATCTGCCTTTTCTTTCCCTCTTTTGTTCCAGGAAAGAAGCATCATTCTCTTCCAAGGTGAAACCGTTAGCCTTTTCTCTTAACCCCACTCTCCATCTCCTTGGCTTCTTTTCCTCTTCTTAAAATTTTGTTCAGGTACCTTTATTTCCCAACTCTTCAAAGAGTGTTGCGCACTAGGATTTTCGCCATAAGAATTAAAAACTCAGAAGGGAGCTTTTTCTGTCTGTAGCATTCACTAATGAATTCCCGGCCCCAACAATGAAGTCTTGCAGCTTGAAGGTCAATTTTTTTTTCCGCTTTATTCTATGCATTATTTGGAATCTATTTCACATACCATCAAATTCATTCTTTTAAATGTAAGATCCAGTGGGTTTTAGTATATTTACAAAGTTCAGTGATGGTGGTGCAAACATTGCTACTACCCATAAAGCCTTGATGAAAGTTAATGAACAGATAAAACTGAGACAAAGAAAAATCTACTTCTGTGGAGTTAATTCCACCTCTTTGGTAACCCTTCTTGGGATTTCTGTGGCAAAGACAACCCATATTTCTTACAGAAGAAAAAAAAAAGGAAATGGAAAATTTTAACTGCCATCCTTTCATTAGAGGTTCAACAACATAATGCACTGTGCCACTTGGGTTCTCCAAAATAATTTACATGCACATCTACTCCTTTAAATCTTTAGTTTGACTTTGTCCCCATCTTTTATCCTCTCTCAGTTCCTCTCTCAAAGGTTAACTGTCTCTCCTGGACCCTCTTGTCTGGGAAGTAACCCATACCTGCATCAGTCCCAGGCAAGTACCAGGTCTATCAGCAGGACCTGTGACAAGGGGAGGAGTATAGCCAATGATAGTTGTTTACATAAATAGGAAAGATGGAACCATTCTGATGGAGGATAAGGGAGGGCCCAAATGTCAGTGAGAACCATGCGGGGATGTAGAAGTAAGTAAAATTGGAACATCTTAAGATAACTGAGTTGTTGTTGTTCTTATGTGCCGTCAAGTCACTTGCGACTCATAGCGACCCTATGCACAACAGCCCTAAACCCGGCTCTATCCTATGGCAATCGCACTGCCTCTGACACACCCATCCCAATTACCCAGTCACTGAATCAATCCACCTCATAGAGGG
>NW_006399772.1:12064467-12066463 GCF_000299155.1 Elephantulus edwardii | reverse complement strand
CAGGAGGGGGCTGGGCAGGGAATAAAGTGCAACGATGAATGAATGGAAATTCAAAGTCTCTGTAAACTTATATTAAAACGCATTTTAAAAATTTATAAAAGAACCCTATGAATAACAGATCTGAACTTTGCCCCATCATGTGTCACCTAACCAAACTCTGTCATGTTCAAGCTCATTGTACTAGTCACTGGGTCAGTCCACCTCATTGAGGGTCTTTCTTTCATTGTCCTTCTACCTTTAAAAAAATGTATTCTTTTTTATCTGTGTGTACTGTCAAATTGGATCTGACTGGCACAGGAGGTGATTGCCCTCCTTCTCCAGCAGAGCATCTGGTGGATTCAAACCATGTACCTCTGAGATTGCAGGATAGTCTTACCCCTAGGCCACCAGAGCTCCCTCTCCTTCTACCTTTCACAACATAAATTCTTTTCCTAATGACTGGTCCCTCCTGACAGCATGTCCAAAGTCTGGGAGACACAGTTTCACGACTCTGTCCTCTAAGGAGCACTCCGCCGGTACTTCCTCCAAGGCAGATTTGTTTCTTCTTTTGTCACCCATGGGATATTCAACAGCTTTGACTTCCCCTAAATGCCAAGCCTAGTAGACTTTCCTGCTCTTCATTTTCCTTGAAATTTCTATGATAATCCACCTTGTTGATCATGCCTTTTACCTGAGATTTAATTCCACGGCATTCCACTCTCCTGTTCTCCTATGACTTTGAACATGGTTTCCTGCTTCTCTGTACTTTCCCACCTGTCCACCTGGCACTGTCTCTCTTTGAATAGTCACACTTTTCTCACCCATACTCTTCCCAGTTTCTACAAAGACAAAAGACTACATCACAGAGCTTGGTGGCCTAGTGGTAAGAAATCACACTGCGATCCCAATGGTGTATGGTTTGAATTCCTCACCTACTCTGTGGGAGAAGGACTGCATGCTCCTTTTGTGTGATTTACTGCATCTGAAAACCTCTTGGAATGTCAGCTCTGGGTCAGTTCTACTCAAAGGTGCACTATTAAGAGCAACAATGTTAGGGCTACAGAGCTGCTCTCCCTCCCTTTCCCAGAATAGGCACCTAAAAGAACCACAGGAAACAGCA
This sequence comes from Elephantulus edwardii, assembly GCF_000299155.1. Lineage (NCBI taxonomy): Eukaryota > Metazoa > Chordata > Mammalia > Macroscelidea > Macroscelididae > Elephantulus > Elephantulus edwardii. The sequence goes on along the minus strand of NW_006399772.1, from coordinate 12,065,364 downwards.
GCTGTGGCTCTGTTTCTCTCTGTTAAGGATACGAAACTGTACTACCTCCATTCCCCAGAAATATCTGCCACCCTTAGTCTACTTCCCTATCTTGTAAAACAAAACAACAATAAAATTTAAAAAAAAAAACCAAATAAACCCAACTGTGAACACCCTCTTCCCCAATTTACTTGTAAGACAATATAAAACCCCAGCTTAACTTTAAGTAGGGGAAAGTCTCTAATATAGAGTCAGCCCAGCAGTTTCTCCTCAATAAAAAAATTTAAAAGTTTCTTGTCCTGAACTGGGTTCTGTCTTTGCTCAGCCTTACAAACAAAAATTAAAGTTCTGGTCTGGATCTGGACCCCGGGTTTCATTCTGACATCTTAACTCCCACATTGACATCTTCGACCTATATGTCTTTCCTGCAACTCAGATTCAAACTCGTTAAGCCAAACTCATCAACTCTACTCCCCCCAAAAATAATAAATTCCTCTTCCTAACTACATGTCTCTCTAAATGGAATCCTATTCTTCCTGTAGATTTAATATTTTCATTCACTCTTGACTCAACGTTCTGTTTTATGTCCAAAATCTATCTAATTTCAATTCTTTCTCCTTTCTTTACATCTGTCGTTCACACCTATCCCCTCCACTTTTATCTCAATTCCAATGCTTTCATGCAGATCTTTGGAACTTTTCCTCTGGATACCTACCTCAGTATCTTCATCAGATTGGAACCTACTGATGAATAGGTTCTGATTTTTAAAAATGGACATTGAAAGTTGAATTACATATCGTTTTTTACATGTCATAAAAAATCTTTTCCTTTTGACGTTTTTCAGCCATTTAAAAGAAAAAAGAGAGTCAATAGTCTGTTTTTCCTGTCTTTTGATGTGTTTGCTTATTGCTATAAGTT
>NW_006399772.1:12042527-12059338 GCF_000299155.1 Elephantulus edwardii | reverse complement strand
GTGGCAATACAATGTGGCATAGATAAACGCTGGATTTGACCTCAGAATCATTGAGTGCTAATGATACCTGGTTCTAAGTAAACTGTAAGTCTGTCCCCCTTGTCAAAGTGATTGGTTCAGGCATTCGGGAGCTAAGCCAATCAAAATCTGCCACGGAAGTTGGTATTCAAAGGTGGCAGAAAGTTCCTGTCTGTTCTTGGAGAATGCTCTGACTTTCTCATTACCTCCCTGTTTTCTCTTGGTGCTTCCTCTCCACTTTTCTCCCTCCCTCTCCTTTTTTTGTCTCTTAAGTCCCCCTTTCTCTCTCCTCATAAAGGAAATATTAGATTCTGGTTGGTGCTGGCCACCAGTTTGCAAATGACCCCAACACAGAAAAGAAAACACATTCTAGAGTCTTTTTTCTCTGCTGTCTGTGTTCCTTCCACATTCACAAGTTTCTCTTACCTATAACCTTACATTTAGCATCACTCAATTCTGAGTAGGTGCTTCTAGGGTCCTAACAAGCAAGCTGGCCAGGCTTGTGCCCACTGTCGTTCTACCACTCCCATCCTCAGCGTCTCAGAGCAGGCATGACTATCCCCACGCATACTATCTTGATAAAAAGCATCAAGCCATCAAATTGCTTACCAGGAAATGCCAATCAACTTGGACAAAATTAGGAAATTAAGGTAAAGGTGAATCCTGAGGGCCTACGGGATGCTCATACAACCCAAAACCTCGCTCATGGCTGTCAAGTAAATCTGACACATAGCTGACCCTCCATTGGGTTTCTGAGGCTATGAACCACACAGGAAGAGGGATTTTTTTTCTTCCAGAAATTCTCTAATGGGTTCAGACTGCCAGAGAGGCAGGATCTTTGGATTAGTGCCAGAGCCATACCTAAAACTCTAAACTAAATTCATTGCTATTCAAGTGAGAAGCAACTCATAGCTGGCTGTTTAGAGGGTTTTCAGAGGCTGTAACTCTCACAGGGAAGAAACTGCTAGTTTATTTTTCCACTAGAGCAGCTAGTAGATTCAAACTGCCTACCCTTGGATTGGAAGCACAAGTCCTTGCTTGCTAAGCCACCAAAGCTCCCTATAGTCTCCCTGGCTCCCACAACTATATGTCTCTTTTGACGGAATTTTTTTTTTTAAATCCACTACTAAACTAGAAGATTCTGTAGATTTTTTTGTAAATTTTATTCACTTAGTCAAGCATGTAAGGATAAACACATGCAAATTATCACATAAGGTAATTTTTAATCTGCTGTAAATTTCTAGAAATAAGTGTGAGCTCTGAGATCATTTTAAAACAGTTAAGCTATGAGCCTCATTTAACTCAAGTAAGGCTGTGGTTTAACTGTATTACTTATTAGAAATTGTTGTTCCTTACAATCAACTAGCATTGTTACCTGAAAATGAGAACAAAACAAAGCAAATAGAACACAGATTGTACCTATTTCAACACACAACTTGTACTTTTCTTTCTAATGGTCATTTAGTTTCCAGTTGATATTTAGAAGAAATAAAGTATTTTAAGTAGTCCTCAGAAAAGTCAAAGTAAAAAGTCGATATTTACAGCCCCATCCCAATATACTAACTAAAGGATGCAGTTGATAAACGAAAAGATCTTTGATTTTTATTCACCTATACTTAATATAAGAGAGTGACACTCCTCTGTCTTCATTCAAGAATCCCATCACAAAGAGCACACGTATCAAGGAGTCATAGGACTTATTATCTTGCCACATTTTCACTTGCTTGGGCATGTGGATTTCCCAAAGGGATTTATACTATTTCCTGATAGCCCTTAAGCATAAAATTAATATAGCAGGAAAAAGAAAATTTGCTACAGCGCTTCCGAGCTGATTAGTGTAAGCCATGCCCGTCAGTCATTCTCCAGAAGCCAATTAAGCAAAGTACTCACATGTAACACTTTAACACCATAAATTACACTTGGCAAAAAGTTTCAATTCTGTCATAAAATTAGCCATTGTAAGTGAAAAAGCTTTGGAAATGTGCCTTATAAAAATATGTATATTTATTACCTAATAGGCAAAATAAGGGGGAAAGTTACTGAAGAAAAGCCAAAATGACTTCATTGATCCTTTCAGCCTTCCATTAGGGGCAAAGAGGATCTTTGCACCACGAAGTATGAGACATTAATCTCCATCAATGTTATAGAGGTAGATAAAATAAACCAGTTCTATACCTTTGGGTCTTGACGCATATCGTATGATGCAGGGGGGTTTGTAGTTATGGGGTTGTTTGGGGGTTTGTAGGGGAAGGGAGAGTGGTGGTGGTGGTGGTGGTTTTAATTATCAGGCATTTGGAGTGTGAATCCACACTTACATTACATAGTGAGGAAAAAGTCATTATGATTTCAGAAGAATCCTGTTGCCTGAACTACAGCCCTGAAATGCTAGGGTTATGGTTAACTGCCTACACCAGATGATTCTATTAGCAGATATGTCCTCTATCACCCACAGCGCACTACCCTAATGCCATGTGTTAGAGCTCTACAAGCAGCAGATAAAACCATTCTTTTCTCATTTCCATACCATCATTGCCCAGCTACTGGTAAAAGTCCACATTTACCCTAACTCTCACTGCCTGTCTATCTTGAGACTTGTATGGTCTTGTGGCCGTTGTGCCTGATGCATCATCACCTCATGAAGCTCAGACACTTTGCCCTCCACTAGCACTACTTCACTCCCTAGATCCCTCTTCCCAGAATGATGTACCTTTTATGACAGCATCTCCCACTGTAAACAAACCCCGAAATGCTTCCAATGTGTCGTCTGATATCCACAAGCAGTCAACAATAAAAATCTCTAGGATCCTCAACTCCTCAATTTGACCTAGATATAAATCTCCCTTTAGAATTCATTTCATCTCATCATGCTTTCAACTTGTTATCCTTTCTACTACAATCATTTGTAGATATACCTGCCTCTTTTCCTTCACTCTTGAAGAACTGTGCTTCTGGTTCAATACCATACCGTCTAGCACTCTATTCACCATCTTTCTTGTTAATTCAATTTCCACCTGAATAATCCTCCTAATACTCTGGGCTCAGGCTCCTGGTTAACAGAAACACCAATTCCTCCCATATGTTTGATATCAAGCTTTACTCTCCCATCGTCACTTCCAACCTTGTTATGTAGCAGGACTGTAGTAGAATCCTGCGGTTATTTTCTTATATAGAAACTACAACTTCTATGATGTTAAATAAAGGCTTTTACCATGTAACTTTTCATCTTCTCTCTATTCCCAACTTCCACCACCACTCTCACTTCTTCTGTAATAACTTCTTGAAGTTAATAGTATATACAACCTGTTTCCTCTTCCTCAATTCATGACCAAACATCCGTACTTGCAATCAGCTTATATCTTGACCATGAAAGAAGCCATTTTCTCAAATGCTACAGATTTTACTAAAAAAAAGCTGAACTAGTGGGCATACAAGACACAATTGATCAGTAGTAATAATGACAACTAAGCCCATCAATAAGAGACAATGAGTTGGGGTATACTATGGTAAAAAGCAAAAAGCAATTTGGAAGGCACTTCTTAGTCTACTTTTTTTGTTGTTATCCTTTTTTAAAATTAAAAAGTAAAATAATTTATCCTTTGAGCAGGAGATCAACATCGGGTTTCTCAAAATTTTATGTAACAAAACTTTTTGCAAATCCTACTCTGTTTGTTTATAAACTTAGAAAGTGAAATAGTATAGTTTTTGAGCAGGTGCTCTCATCACTGTTTAAGAGGAAGCCAATATTTGGACAATGGTTGGCAGCTGTTTTATCATCTGTTCAAACCCTTTATTCATCCTATGACTCACATGCACACTGGTTACTCAGAACCACTGAGGCTGAGGATCTCTAACATCCCCTTAAACAGCAGTTGTTCTTGTTGTCAGGTGTCAAAGAGTCAATCCAACTCTTAGTAACTCTATGAATAGAGACATCCTCTGCTATTTAAATACTAAATTAAGGGAATCGCTTAGTGTTTAATAACACATAAACTGAAGTCTGAATATGTTAGCTGAAATATTTTTTATATATTGGAACAATCTCTATATTGTCTAATATATATACTTCCTTTCTTTTTATCTTTTACAATATCCATCAAAACACTATGCTAACATATACTTTAATTTCTTATATGTTGATATATAGTTTCTTTTTCATTGACTACACAAAGGAATTTGACTGTGTGGACCACAAAAAACTGTGGCTACCAACAGTGAATAAGGGTTCCAGTTTCTCCACAACCTCGCCAGCATTTGTTGCTTTCTGTTCTATTAAATTTTGCTATTCTTACTGGGGTGAGATGATATCTCATATTGTTTTGATTTGTGTCTCTCTTAGAGCTAGGGATTTTGAACATTTCTTCATGTGTTTGTTTGCCATCTGAATGTCTTTAGTGAAGTGTCTGCTCATATCCTGTGCCCATTTTTCAATTGGGTTATTTACCTTTATTTTGGGAGTATAAAATGCTGCAACTGCTATGGAAGGTTGTACGGTACTTTCTCAAAAAGTTGCAAATAGAAATACCATTTGACCCAGCAGTTTCACTACTGGGAATTTACTCTAAAGAAACCATAACTGCCACCCAAGCAGATAGATGCATACCCATGTTTATTGAGGCTTTGTTCGCAATAGCAAAGAGCTGGAAACAATCCAAGTGCACATCAACAAGTGAATGGATGGAGAAGCTCTGCTAAATTCACACAATGGAATACTATGCAGCGTTGAAAAACAACGAACTCATGAAATATTAAGCAAAATGGGTGACCTTGGAGGACATTATGCTGAGTGAAATATCTCTGCCACAAAAGGACAAATACTGCATAGGGCCACTGTTGTAAAATGGGACTGACATAAGAGTTGAGGGAATACAAAGGAGGAGGGGAGGAATGATGTATACTGCATTGAAACAGATGAGAGAAATAACTGTATAAAAAGGGATATATAACTGGATATTATTGTCATGACAGGAGTCCAGAATGAAGGCTACACAGTGGAGTGGACTTGGGGAAAGGGATAGCATAACAATTAAAGAATTTTTCTTTTACTTTTCAAGGAGAAGAGTAAATGCGAGGGAGAGGGTGGGCAGGGAGAAAACTGCAATAAATATGAATGACTGGAAACCCTAAGTCTCTGTAAACTTTCATTAAAATTAATAAAAAGGACAAATATTATATAAAACCTCTCCTATAAAAAGCTAAAGAAAAGTTTCTGGACAGAGAGAATCATTCTAGTATGGTTACCAAGAAGAGCAAAAGGAAAGTAGAAAATTAATTAGTAAATTAAAAAATATTTATTAATGTAGATTAAGGGAAAGACAATATGACATGAGTAGACAATCAGATGCTGTGGGTTTTGTAATTAATGCTATTGAACAAAATGTGCATATATGATTACTTGAAAAATAAAAATGTTTTGTAACCTTTTAAAAAAAATCTGTGGCTAACACTGAGAAGAATGGGAATATCAGAACACTTGATCATGCTTATGTGAAACCTATACTTGGACCGTCAGAACAGAGCAGGGAAACAGTGCATGGTTCAAAATTGGGAACATGAGGGATGTCTCCTATCTCCATAATTTTTTAGTCTATATGCAGAACAGATTATCTAGGAGGCTGGTCTCTATGAGGAGAAATGTGGCATCAAGATTGGAGAAAGACTCATCATCAATCTGCCTTATGCAGATGATACAACCCTGCTTGCTGAAACTGAGGAGGACCTGAAGGGCTTGTTTCAGAAGGTCAAGAACTGTAGCCTTCAATATGAATTGAATCTCAACATCAAGAAAACAAAGATTCTTACCCTGGGCCAATTGGCAGCATCATGATAGACGGTGAAGAAGATTAAGATTATTAAAAGCTTTGGTTTGCTTAGCTCCTCAGTCAACACTCTTGGTACCAGCAGCCAGGAAATTGAAAGATGAATTGCATTGGGAAAGTCTGCTATCAAAGACCTCTCCAATGTACCGAAGAGCAACAATGTCAGTCTGGAGACTAAGGTGTGCCTGATAAAGGCCATGGTCTTTGCACTCATTTGCTATGCATCAGAGAGCTGGACAATGACTGGGGATGATGGAAGGAGAATTGATACCTTTGAGCTGTGGTTCTGGAGAAGAGTATTGCATGAACTGCTAGGAGAACAAACAGGTTCATCCTAGAGAAGATGAGACACGGCTGCTCCTTGGAGGCAAAGATTCAGAAGCTTCATCTGACGTACTTTGGACATGTTGCAAGGAGGAGCCAGTCCTTGGACAGAGACATCATGCTTGAGAGGGTGGAGGGACAACGCAAGAGAGGAAGACCCTCAATAAGATGGATTGATTCAGTGATTGGGGTAATGGGGATAGGTGTGTCAAAGACAGTAAGATTGGCACTGGATAGAGCAGAGTATAGGGCTGTTGTACATAGGGTCACTATGAGTCACAGGTGACTCGACAGCACATAACAATAACACCACCACATTCAAAATACCAAAGTAACATATGTTGATTTCTTCATGTAACTCATGAAATAAACAGGCAAATACAAGTTTTAAAACTAGTGTGAATTTGGAAGCTCTGTGTCTTAGATAATCTTTTCTGTCATATAATCCTTTAAAAGAATCACAATTATTGATGTTCATTATTGATAAAAATATTTTTTTTAATTTGAGGATCTCAAACACAAGAATTCCCTTTTTCCAGAATTATCTTTGGCTATTTCAATATGAATTGTCATATAATTTCAGCTACACATATATTCAACCAACTTCTAAATTTCTTATACCTCAGCCACACAGACATTAAGCAGTTTCCCAGGGAACAAGGCAATGATCCTATTAAAAAGTCTTCTGAGAACAAATATCCCTTCACTGTCATTCCCCTCGCTATCATTCAGGAGCTTTAAATTAGAGCCACTCCTCTTGAAATGAAGAGCACAATTTTCACTTAACCATCACAAGGCTACAGAAAATGTGGCCCTTCAAAGCTTAATTATTCTGCAGGGTGGCAGTCCTGGTACAGATCATTAGCTCTGACAGTGGAAAGCTTCTAATGCCCTCACAATTGAAAAGTGGCTTGAGATGACAAGAGATCTACAAATCATGATTATCTTAAAATCAGAGAATCGGGCCATGTCATTGAAAGGCCCTCCAGGGGTCTGATGCTTCGTAGGCAATGCATGCCTAGCCTCGCGGAGCCTTGTGGCATGGACTGTAAAGGAGTACTACTCACCTAATGTCAACATTAGGACATTAATAAGACCTCTTAAAGACAGGCATGGGTGTTATTTTGCTCGTTGTAAAACAAAGAACACTAGAGAAGCACACCAGAAAGTTAAAACAGCTATACAACACTACCCAGAAAACCACCGTTCACAGTTGAGGCATGTGGGAATCCCAGACCTCTGGACTTGTGGGGCTTTGATGACATAGGTCAGAGGGAACTGTGCTACTAACCAAAAGATCTTAACTGATAGTTCAAACTCACCGACAGCTCTCAGGAAGAAACATGAGCAATCTCTTTTCTTGCAATTTGTAGCTTTGGAGAAAATGGAAGATAAGTTATGAATTTATTTTAGTTCAACTCAGTTATTAGTTGATTCTGATGATATTGAAGTACAATTATTTTATAACTCTGTATTTCCTTTTAAAAAATGCCAATGTGATCGTAGGGTATAAACTAGCTCCTAAGGAACTTTTTACACAGACTACTTTGTGGTCAATATTTTCCATATAGTCATTAAATATGCTGAGAAAAAAAAACATTTTTATTGGTTATACTTAGTTTCAACTCGTATATTGTTGTGCCAACAAGTTGCCTGTGACTCATAGCATGTCTATGTCCAAGAGCCCTAAACCTTATTCTGTCCTGTGCCAGTCTTACTGTCTCCAACACACCCAACCTCATTACTCCAGTCACTAAATCAATCCACCTCATAGAGGGTCTTCCCCTCCTGCGCTGTCCCTCCACCCTCCCAAGTGTGACGTTCCTCTCCAAGGACTGGTGCCTCCTTGCAATATGTCTAAAGTATGTCAGACGAAGCTTCAGAATCCTTGCCTCCAAGGAGCAGCCCAGTTTAACCCTCTCCAGGCTGAACCTGTTTGTTTTCTTAGCAGTCCATGCTTTAGTCAATACTCTTCTCCAGCACCACAGTTCAATATCATCAATTTTCCTTCTATCATCCCTTATCATTGTCCAGCTCTCTGGTGCATAACAAGTGATTGCAAAGACCATGGCCTGTATCAGGCGCACCTTAGTCTCCATTGCTCTTCAGTACTCTGGAGAGGTCTCTAACAGCAGACTTTCCCATCTTTTAACTTCCTGGCTGCTGGGGCCAAGAGTGTTGATTGTGGAGCCATGAAAACTAAAGCTGTTAATAATCTCAATCTCTTCACCATCCATCCTGATGCTGCCAATTGGCCCATGGTGAGAAACTTTGTCTTCTTGATATTGAGCCTCAATCCATATTCAAGGCTGCAGTACTTGACCTTCTGCAGCAAGTGCCTCAGGTCCTCTTCAGTTCCAGCAAACAGGGTTGTGTCACCTGCATAACGTAGATTGTTGATGAATCTTCCTCCAATCCTGATGCCACACTTCTCCTCATACATCCAAGCCTCCCAGATAATCTGTTCTGCATATAGGTGGAAAATATATGGAGATAGGACACATCCCTGGCATATACACTCCTTGCTGTGTTCTGACGACTGTCTCCTGGTCCAAGTATAGGTTTCACCTTAGCACAATCAAGTGTTCTGGGATTCCCATTCTTCTCAAAGTCAGCCAGTTTGTCATAATCCACATAGTCAAACACGTTTTCATAATCAGTGAAACAAAGATAGACATTCCTCTGGTACTCACTGTTTCAGCTAAGTTCCATCTAACATTAGCTACAATATCCCTAATACCATGACCCCTTCTAAACCCAGTCTGCACTTCTGGCAGTTCTCTGTTGATGTGCTGTTCCAACCATACTGAAATTTCTTAAAAAAATTTTGGAGACACTTATATTTCATTCCTGATTAATAAAATGCTAGCATTTCTTATAAATTGTCTTTGAACATATGCCTGCTAATTTCTCTAAGGAGATCTGGGGACCTGATGTTAAGGAGTTGCACTGCCAACCCAAAGGCATGCAGTTCAAATCCACCAGTCACTCCATGAGTGATAGGAGAAAGATGGACAATCTCCTTCCCTATAATTTACTGCCTCTGAAAACCTGCTAGAGAGTCAGCTATGAGTCAATTCTAATATAGAAGTGTTAAGACTCTGGATACACCTTGCCAAAGAAAATTGCACCACAGAAAAGTTGTGACAATTGCAAGTCCACAACCAAAAGAAAACAGACACCAAAAATGGCACTGTAATTGTCTGGTGAGGTACATCAAAGGCATTGTATCTGTACCAGAGGATTCTCCCCTATTCAAAAGGCCATAAACGTGTTCATTAAGCAAGATTATATTTAATGAAAAATTAAGAACTAAAATAGCTTTACTAATGTTTTGCATTTCTAAAGACTCCGAAGTCTTTAGAATACACCAAATTGAGGTTCTAGTTATAAAGTCTAGTTCTCACTCCTAAGTTAGAAGTACAAACCAGACCTGCTAAAGGAGCGGCCTCTCTCTGGTTTGGTGTCGATATTTCTTTCTGGGTTAATGGAGCCTCCTCCTCGCACTTAGTATCACCCTCTCCTTATTCATCTCTGTGATAGGATAAAATGACCTTTAATCCAAATAACTGATTATAAGAGAGCATAAACTCAACCAGCTGCAAAACCCAGGCAGGTAATGTCAAGATATAAACCTTGCCAATTTCAAGACATTAAGGAGTAATGGAGCCTAGAGAAAACTGGAGGATGCCTGTCTTTCCAAAAGTAATTCAAATTCATTTTAAAATCATCCTTCCAGCCAAGCAAAACATACGGGAGGAACAAATTTTTCTCCCAGACCAAAAGATGGCAAGCCTGCTTTGTTGTTGTTTTCAGTACTTTTAGAATTTTTTTTAATTCTCCAAGTAACAAGAATAGGAATCCAGAACACTTAATTGCGCATATGGGAAACCTATTCTTGTACCTGCATTAAACAGACAATACAACCTTGCTTGCGGAAACTGAGGAGGACCTGAGGCATTTGCTTCATTTGTAGAAGCACTACAGTCTTCAATATAGATTGAAGCTCAACATCAAGAAAACAAAGATTCTTACCACTGGGCCAATTGGCAGCATCGTGATATATGGTGACAAGACTCAGATTGTTAACAGCCTCAGCTTGCTTGGCTCCACAATCAACACTCTTAGTACCAGCAGCTGAGAAATAAAAAAAATGAATTCTATTAGGGAAATCTGCTGTCAGGGATCTCTCCAGAGTACCAAAGAGCAACATTGTCAGTGTAGAGCCTAAGATGTGCCTGATCCAACTCATGGGCTTCATAATTACTTGCTATGCATCAAAGTGCTGAACAACAAATGATAACAAGAGGAGAATCAATGCCTTTGAATTACAATGCTAGAGAAAAGTATTGAATATACCATGGACTATGAAGAGAACAAGCAGGTCTGTTAGGATGAAACCAGGCTGCTCCTTGGAGGCAAGGATTTTAAAGTTCTGGGTCACATATTTTGTGCATGTTTCCAGGAGGGACCAGTCCTTGGAGAAGGATATTATGCTTAGAAGGGTGGAGGGGCAGCTCAGGGAAGGAAGATCCTGGATGAGATTAATTGACTCAGTGACTGGGGTAATGGAATAAGTGTGTCAGAGACAATAAAATCGGCTCAAGATAGAACAGGTTTAGAGCTATTGTAAGCATGGTCACTTTGAGGCACAACCAACTCAACTTGACAGCACATAACAATAAGAAGTAACAATAATCAGGACATGCTTTGGGTAGAAAGGATTTATTAAAGGATTTGTCTGGACATTTGCTCCAATTATTCCTTTTTTAAAAATTCTATGTTGGTTTGCATACAAAATTCACGCCTTGTGCTTCATTCATATGCATTGTGTTCCACGCATTCTTTCATTCACTTTGTGTTTCATAAGATCATTTCCATACACTGTTTTACAAAATTAATCACCATTGATCCATGCCCACTATCACCCCGTCTTTTCAGGACCCAACTAGATCTAGCCTAATTCCTCCCTCCAGCCACCAAACTTGTAAAATTTTTACCCGCTCTCCCCACTCTCACCTCCTTTGCCCAGATCCCCATCCCCCTTTGTACTTTTATCCATTATTTATAATAATGGATTTCTGTAGTATGTGTCTTTAAAAAAAAGAAAGAAAATCAATGTATTCTGCAGACTTTCAGTGAAATAGTTTTAAAGGAAAAAATTTAATATACTAAATGTAAGAGAAAACTTGCAAAAACACTGTATTTTGCAAGATAATGCAGTGTGCTTTCTCATGAGACTTGCTGCTGCTTTATTCTTGCTACTACTGAATGACCATCCTTAGTTACAAAACGTTTTCTTAATTAATTTTAATGAAAGTTTACAGAGACTTTGGATTTCCATTCACTGTTGCACCTTTCATCTTGCGCACCCTTTTCCCCCAATTTGCTCTTCTCTTTGAACAGTAAAAGAAAAATTCTTGCATTGTTATACAATCCCTCCCCCCAAGTCCACTCCACTATGCAGCCTTCATTCTGGACTCCTGTCATGACAATAATACCCAATCATATATCCCTTTTACACAGCTCTGCCCATCATCTGTTTCAATGCAGTATGCATTATTAATCCTCTCTTTATCCGTCTCCTCCGTAACCCCAGTTCAGTATGTGTTAGGAGACTGAGTTAGTTCACTCAGCATAATACTAACCTGTCCCAGGTTATATAGTATTTATAAAGTTATTGCTTCTGAGTGATGCATAGTGTTTCATTGTGTGAATATTCCACAATTTCTCAAGCCATTCATTTGTTGCTAGATATGTGGGCTGTTACCATGTTCTTGCTATTGTGAATAACATGGCTATGAACATCAGGGTACAAATCTCTTGTTTCTATCTGACATACTTTGAGCACGTTGCCAGGAAGGACCTTGGAGAAAGACATCATTTTTAGAAGGATGGAGGGACAGTGCAAGAGTGAAAGACCCTGGATGATATGGGTTGACACAGTAACTGGGGATATACGGATAGACAAGTCAGACACAGTGAGATTGCCTCAGGATAGGACAGGGTTCAGAGCTATTGTGAATACACAGGGTGGTTATGAGTCGCAAGTGACTTTTTCTTCCTTTGTGAAAAGCCTTTCTACGTCTTCTACACATTTTGTTGTTGGGTTATCAGTCTTTTTCTTGTGGAAGCCCTTGTAGTATTCTGTAAACTTTCATTATGGGACCCTTGTCTGAGATGTCATTGGTAAATATTTTTTCCTAGTCAGTAGGTTTTCTTTTTACCCTATTGAAAAAAAGCTTTTGATGCACACAGGGACTTAATCATTAGAAAATCTCATTCCTCAATGATATCCCCTCCTGGTTGTACATTTCTGTCTGTATCTGCCAGCCTATTTATACCATAGACTAGAGTTTCTAAGCTTGTTAGATTTCATAGACCAGTTTAGTAGAATGGCAGAATTAAGATCAACATACAAAAATCAGTGATGTTCCTCTACAATGACAAAGAAAATACAGAAAAGGAAACTAAGAAAGCAATACTACTTACAATAGCCAGCCACAAATTGAGATACTTGGGAATAAACCTAATTAGAGATACAAAGTTTCTTTTTAAAAAAAATAACATTTTTGTTTTATACTTGTTTCCTTACAAAGTTCATTTACATTGTTTTTCACTCTGGATCTTTTCCCATTTCCTTTGCCCAACCCTCCCATTACCCAACAAATTCTGTGACCCTTTGATTACCCCCCTACCCAACCTCACCCCTCTGCTACTACCCTCCCCACACTTGGATCCCCATAAAAATTTTACTAGTTATCTTTCTATTTCTACAATAATAGCCGTATACATTATTTGTCCTTATGGGACTGATTAGTTCATTTAGCATAACACTGTCCAGTCCCTCCCTGCATGCTGCATAGTATTCCAGAATGTGAATGTACCATAACTTCTCAATCCATTTAATTGTGGTTAGATATTTGGGCTGTTCCCATGTTCTTGCAATGATGTAAAATGCTGTTGTGAACATTAATGTATATATATTCATTTGTGCCTCAATTCTAATTGTCTCGGGTTATAGTCCAAGCACTAGAATAGCTGAATCATATGGAATTTCTAGATTCAGCTTTTGAGGAAATGCCAAACTGCCTTCCAGATTGGTTATACTGTTTTACAATCCTACCAACAGTGTATGAGTCCCTATTTCTTGCAATCTCGCCAACATTTATTACTAGTTATCCTATTAAACTTTGCCACTGCTACTGGGGTGGAAAGGTACGTCATGTGGTTTTGATTTGCATCTCTTATTGTCAGTGATTTTGAGCATTTCTTCATGTATCTGTTGGTCATTCAAATACTTTCCTCTGTGAAAAGTCTTTTGTCCACTTTTGTAATTGTGTTACCAGGTTTTTTCTTGTGCAGGCCCTGTAGGATTCTGTAAACTTTTGACATGAGACCCTTGTATGAAATGATATTGCCAAATGTTTTTTCACAGTCAGTATGGTTTTTTTCCACTATTGGAAAAATGTTTTTGATACATATAAGTATTTAATCGTTAGAAGGTCCCATTCATCAATTTGATACTCTTCAGATTGTGCACTTCTGGCTATATTTGGCAGTCAAAGAGATAAAAAAATACCACAGACTAGGCTGTCTAAGTTTGACTGCAGTTTATGACTGGTGAACTTTATGGGTTTGGGCTCTCAGGTCTGATCCACCTTGAGTTGATTTTTCATGTGGTGTGAGATACGGATCCTGGTTCAGCTCTGCAGGTAGCTGTCCAGTTTTGCCAGCACCATTTGTTGAAGATGTTGTCATTTCCCCATTTAATAGGTTTTATTTCCTTGTTGAATATCAGTTGACCATAATTTCTGGGTTCTCAATTCTGTTCCATTGGTCTATGTGCCTATCATTGTACCAGTACCATGCTGTTTTGGTTACTACTGCTGTGTAATAGGTTTTGAGGTCAGGGAGCATTATGTCTCCCATTTAATTTTTGTTTTTCAGAAGTTCTTTGCTTATTCTGGGTCTCTTTCCACAAAAAGTTGACAATTTCCCTTTTGATCTCCTTGAAAAATGAATTTGGTATCTGTATTAGGATTATGCAGAATGTGTAGAGGACTTCTGGTAGGATTTTTATTTTCACAATATTGAGTCTTCCTATCCATTAGTGGAGAATATTTTTCCATTTATTTAGGACTTTTATCGTGAGAGACACAAAGGATCTTTATAAAGAAAACTACAAACACTACTGAAAGAAACAATAAATAACTGGAAAAATATTAATAAGGAAAACACAATATAGTGGAAATGACAATACTACCAAAACCAATCTACACATTTAACGCAATGTCAATGCATATGGCAGACTTGAGAACCTATCAAAGAGTTCTGCTCTGTCGTATAGGTTCACTACTGAATCAGTCTCACTGGTCTTGGTTGGTTTGTATACATGTATATATAAGATTAATTATAAGTTGCACAGGATTAGAGTGTCTTTCTCCTGTGGAGCTTCTGGTGGATTTAAACCACCAGAGAGGTATGGCCTTGGGGTTAACAGTGTTAATCCTTGTGGACTAGGCCATTAGAAATGTTGCACCAGAGAAAAGTGAGTAATTTCTCCCTGTGGGATTTACAGCCTTGTAAACCCAATGGAGGGTCAGTTATGAATTGGTTCCAACTCAACAGCAATGAGTTGAGCTGATATAAGCAATACTCCCTAGTCACAAAGTCTTTGAAAACCAGCAAGAGCAAGGAAAAAAGAAATGTGACCAATGAACCTTGTAAAGTTTTCTTTTTAAGCTAGTGAGACTGTTGCCTCCAGAGAGCAGAATTCAATTTAGGCTTAATGTTTTGGGGGTGGTAAATTTACTGAGCTCACAGCTGAGAGAATCTCAAGAGGGCTGTTTATTCAGAGAAGGCATATTAATCCATTACGCTAATGCTTTAACATAAACATTCACACTGATTACATTAGCTTCAGTGACCCAAGTGATCTGACCCATTTGAATAAAAGAACCTATAGTGTGGATAATATTTTTAAAAATCACAAGCATCAAATTCCATTTATTATGTATGTATATATCTGAGCATGTGTGTAGATAAACATATATCAATATTTCTATCTACACATTCCACTTGGTTACATTCCTGGCCAAAGCTTTCATATTATTCTAAGAATAATATGAAAATCTTCCCCATTTTAGAACAAAAATATAACTTGAAAAAGAAATTACAACCAAAAGCTTATAATTATCTGGATAATTGCATGTTTAAGGGTAGTGTTACAACAAAAAGAAAGGTTGAGATAGCTTGGGGCTCAAAAAAAATTAAATTAAGTTATATCTTAATTATAATTAGAAAGTTTTGGAGAGAATTGACATGTGAATAAATCATTTTTGTTTTCAACCAAGTTTGCTCCTTAAATATGTTGAAATATCATTTTCACTAAATCTTAATAAATAATTTATGGCAGATGTTAAGTGTACCAGTATAACAAGATCATGCAAAGAAGTTGGTAAATTCCATCCTTCTAATAGCATACGACCAAACAAATGTGTGTGATTAACAATGACAGTTTGAGAGAACAGCTCTAAGTGATTTAAAGGCACAGAAATGTAAAGGGTCAAAGCCAAGTTTCTTTCACTGGGTGAACAGAAGTAACTTAAAGTTGGGGTGGTTGTAAGATGCTACTTGAAATCAACTACAGGAAAGGGAAGAAAAGGAACCTATTTTATTCTCCAAAAGCCAATTCTGTCAAGGTTGTTGGAGAACCAATTATTCTAAGGAGCTTGTCAGATAAATGTCTTTGTGTCCTTCCCAAACTTAAAAATTACATACAAGCATTTAGCATGTATTAGTTTGACCCTAAGAGCTGACCTCATTGATGAGATTTCAACAGAGTTGTTGAAAAATACTTCAACATACCAGCACACCTTAATTGAACATGGCACTTATTTTAGCAAAGGGTATAATGTGGGAATTGTATGAAAATAAGAATGGAAAGAAGAAATTAATTTAATTCCTTTCAATATGCCAGTATCTTTTCAAAATGTAACAAGAAATACAGACCACATAACCACAATACTGGCTGCATCAATCCAAACCCATCTAAGTAATCCAGCCAACCTAGTCACTCGTCTTGATGTAAACATTTATGAGCACAGCTTTTATTTTGAATAATTATGAATCCTTAATTATTACATTAATAAGTGGGAAATGAGATTCAACACTGAAACAGATGGCCTTTTTTACACTCTATTCCAGTCTCTTTATCTTATTGAAACCTCTTCTAATAGCCAAAAACTATTAATCAGTTGTATGGGTTTTACAATATGTTTGTTATTATTCAACACGGGTGTCAGTGAAAGCTTCTCTTACTGAGAGGCAATTAGTTTGATCTGGCAAAAGCTTAAAATGTGTTTGCTACTCCACATTTACCTAAATGAAAATATTTTCTTTTTCTCCCATTAAAAGATATTATAATATTTTGCCTTACTATCAGAGAAGAAGAATCAGTAGTTGAAAAACATGGACTTGCTGACAGAAATGAAGCTGGAGATAGAATGATTGAATTTTGCACAATGACTTATTCATTGCAAATACATTTTATAAGAAACATAAACGCAGGTTATACACATGGATTTCACCTGATGGTATGCATAGGAATCAGATCGATTACATCTGTGGAAAGAACCGCTGGAAAAGCTC
>NW_006399772.1:12028630-12037177 GCF_000299155.1 Elephantulus edwardii | reverse complement strand
AAAGAAAGAAAGAAAGAAAGAAAGAAAGAAAGAAAGAAAGAAAGAAAGAAAGAAAGAAAGAAAGAAAGAAAGAAAGAAAGAAAGAAAGAAAGAAAGAAACCAAGCAAGCCAGGCCTGGTAATGCTTTCAAAAAAGTAGCATTGAAAACTAAGGATCACAAAAAAAAAAAACATTGTTATACTCACTTGCTTACGATGACATCATCAGACAGGACCAGTCCCAGGAAGAGGCATCATGTTTGGTGAAGCAGAGGCCGAGCCAGGTGGGGGATACCTTTGGTGAAATAAATAGATACAACAATCTAATGATGGACTTGAATGTGCTGACAAGAGTGAGGACAGCTCAGGACCAGGCAACATTTTATCCTGTTTTATGTCCGTTTTTCATGAATCAGATGAATTCAAGGTTAGCTCTACCAATCTTAAAGTAGCATCTTTTTTTTTTTTAATTTGCTTGAAATATGTTTATTCTGGATAGTTTTCTTTAAGGGAGCGCTAGTGACCTAGTTGTAAGGATTGCATTGCCAACCCAGAGGCAGGTGATTTTAATCCACCAGCAGCTCTGAGCAAAAATATTTGGCAATCTCCTCCCATGTGACTAATCGCCTTGAAAATTCACTAGAGGGTCAGCTCTGGGTTGGTTCAGACTCAATGGCACAGAACAACAACCACATTTTTCTTTAATCAGAAACATGGAAAAGTACTTTACTAGAACCAAGGCTAGTTTGAGTGCAGTGCCGTCCACACTAATTGATCACAGGCAGTTGGAAATTTCTCAGGGAGTGCTGGTAGCTTAATTGTAAGAAGCTGTGCTGCTAACACAAAGGCACAGGGCTTGAATCCACAAGCTGCTCCACAGGAGACAGATGGACAAGCTCCTCCTGTGTGATTTACAGCCTTTGAAAATACCCTGGATGGTCAGCTATGAGTCTTTTCTGACTGGACAGCACATAATAACTACAATAAAACAAAACAAATATACTATGTTAAGAAATGCTTTTGTTTTTTCCTTTACCAGTTGCATTTTAGCATAGAAAACACTTGTAATAAGGAGACTCAGCCAGCTTGAAACTTCACCTTATTAATTACTAATACACTGAGGTTTCATCCAGGAAGTTGCCTGTTCTCACCTTTTCAAATCCTAAACCATCTTCAATTGCAAATAATAAAGCAATAGAATATACTCAGCTTTGTAAACCTGCAGAAGGAATTATGTTACTAAAATTTCCTTTTCTCCTCAGTGCAACTCTGATTGCTTTCTAGAAGAAATTATAAATGAGTCAGAACATTGAGGAGAAACTTTGCCTTGTACTTGAAGAATTTTTTCTTTAATTGGAGTAGTCCATCATCAAAGAACTTCCAAAAGTTCAAGGTGAATTCAGAAGAGCATGTATATAGCATCAGTAACTTACTTTAAAAATTGGCTTTTTTTATCCACTGTGTTAGCCCCAACATAGAGCATTGTCTCCATCTTACCTTAACTGTGGACACATTATCTTGCAAATCATCAACAGCTGTGGAACCAATGTAAGAGAGGGCATTCCTCACTGTGAAAGATAGTGGTGGAGAGAGGGTGAAGAAACTATGATACTGCTGTAAAGAGACTATGGCAAAGTGTAACCAGAAGAACTCTGGAGATGGAGTCACAGTTAAAGATTTTGCTTGCTGGATGATTGAATGAAAAACTGACTTGCAACTGCCCTGAGATAATTTGCCAGACAGATTAAGGAAACCAGAGCTGCATTTGTGCTGCTCAACTGAACCTCGATCTTCACTAACTGAGGAATTATGCCTTGTTAATCTGGTTTGGGACTGCTGAACTAAACCTGGACTTACATTGTGTAATATTGTTTGTCTCCCCTTCTCTTCAACCTATTTCCCTAATAAATCCCACAACTGTGAGTAAAATATGTTAATCAATTTGCAATGAACATTGGACCCAAATAGTGATAGAAATAGATGCAGGAGCACTGGGGGGAGGGTGACATGTCTGACCATGTAACTATTTGTTTGGTACTATGGATATTATTGATGGGGACAGTTCCCCTTTACGAAGTGGGTGAAGTCAGCCTTAACCTCCGCTATCTGCTCCTTTTACACTGTGGAATGAGGGATATTATTGCTGATGTCAGAAAAAGTGTAGTTAAAATCAGAGAATAGCAGAAATATACTTAGCTGTGTTTTATTGACAGTGCAAAGGCATTAGCCAGTGTGGATCAGAATAAATTACGTATAACTTTGAGAACAATGGGCATTCCAGAACAACAAGTTTGTGCTCATGTGAAACCTATATAGCCTAAGAAGTAGTTTGAATAAAACAAACAGATATTACGTCGTTTAAAATCAAGAAAGATGTGTATCAGAATAGTCCTTCCACCAGTGTACTCAATCTGTATTCTGAGCAAATAATCTGAGACTGAATTGCATCAGAAAGAAAGAATGTTACATCAGAATTAGAGAAAGCCTCATCAACAATCTGTGTTAAGCAGATGACACAACCTTGCTAGTTGACAGTGAAGACGACTTGAAGCACACACTTAGGATCAAAGACCACATCCCTTATACTGTATTACACTTCAAAGTAAATAAAATAAAAATCCTCCCATCTGCGCCAACAGGTTACAGCGTGATAAAGATTCATGTTATTAAGGATTTCCTTTTACTTGGATCCATAACCAACAACCATGAAAACAGCAGTGAAAACATTTTTAAATGTGTTGCATTTGGGCAAATCTACTGCCACAGACCTCTTGAAAGTACTGAAGATGTCACTTTAATGACTTGAACCAAGGCATTTGTTTTGCAACTTTGAATGGGCACCCATGCTTGGTATTTTCAATTGTTTCATATGAATGCAAAAGTTGGGCATTGAATAAAGACAGAAGAATTGGTACTTTTTCATTGCCTCCTAAGGAAGGAGTATTGAATAAATCATGGATGTCCAAAAGAAGTAAATTGTTGTCAAATAGCCAGCCTATGAACAGATCTGAACCCTGCCCCATCCTGCACCAGCCACACAACCTCTGCCATACTCCACCCCATTGTTACACTCACTATAACAATCTACCTCTTAAGGATTCTTCTCTTTCATTGACCCTTCGTGATGTTTTTCTAAGGAGTAGCCTCTTCTGCCAACATGCCTTAACCGTGTGAGACATTTCATCGTCTTTGCCTCTAATAAGCACACAGTAATAGGGCAGCCAAAGCCCTAGGAGAAATTACTGGTGTTAGAATTGGGAGAAGGTGCTGGGACTGTGGGCACATGCCTGACCTTAGAAGTTGATTTTGTTCTGTGAATGTTGTGGGTGGAAACTAGTCTTCTTGTGGAGCTACTGGAGATCAGATGTTGATACCCCCGTGTCCATCACATTCTTTTTACACTGCCTTCTGACTATGTTTGAGTCAATGAACTGTTGTGCACTCTCAATTTTACCCACTCATTCATGATCTATTCTTCATTGTGTTCTTTGGATAATGAAGTTTCAAGGTACTCGAGTACATGTGACCATACAAGGGTGAAATTCATTGTATGTTTTCAACGCTTCTCTAAGATGAGGTGTTTAGTTCGACACTAGTCCATAGAACTCTATGCTCCTGTGTTTCTAATGTTTAGAAAGGAATAATCTCAAGAATACGAATTTTTCTAAAAGCAAGAGCCGGAGATACCAGGGCAGTGAGTGAGAAAATTATATTAAGAAATGGAATGCAACTGCTCTGCTGTCTTTATTTGCCATCTATTACTCCAAACTACACACTTCTAATACCAACAACTTCTTGATTTTTATTGTGTGGGACTGGGGTGTATGGAATGAAGTATTTTTCATTGGTATGTAGGATTTTAGAAAAGTAAACAGCATTTACTCTTTAGTTCCAAGGGAATGAATTTTTTTCCCTTTATCTTCAGTTTTATGTTTGTCATGAACAAAGCAATACATTTAGGCAAAGTGCTTAATAATTAGCTCCCAAATAAAACAAATTTCTCCTCAGCTCTCTCCACAGACGCAGAAATATAGTAAGGAAATTTAAGCTCATTGATATAAGAAGAAACACCTGAGGCAGTGCCAATCAAATCAAAGACTTCTACAAACTCGCTGGTGTGGGGTTTGTCTCCCTATTCAAACTAGCACCACTTGTTCAAATCAGCTTACTTTATGTAAATTAGTCCCTAAAAAAAAAACAAACAAACTTTCTTAATCCAGGCAGTTATTAAGTGAAATGGGATTTACCTCAACTAATTTCTACACTAGGAGGGAAAAACACACAAGGGAAATCCTGTTATAGCTGCAAAGAGCCAAGCCTTCCCTCGGTTACTTACAAACCTTCCTCCAGCAAGAACAATGAGCAGACTGTAATTATTTTCTTGACTGTTACCTTGCAGTTCTAATTGACCCTGCATTTTAAGGAGAAGAGGCTGCTGGGTGTTTGTTATGTGCTGTGGAGTTATTTCCAACTTTTACTGAACCCTCACATAACAGAATCAAACACCGTTTGCTCTCACGAGCATCCTCACAGTCGATGCTGCTTGAGCTCCTTTTTGCAGCCACTGTGTCAATTCATCTCATCGAGGGTCTTCCTCTTTCCCGCTAAGCCTCTGCTTTACCAAGTTTGATATCCTTCTCCAGGGACCAGTCCCTCCTGATAGCTTGCCCAAAGTACCTGAGAAGAATTCTCACTACCCTTGCTTCTAACAAGCATTCTAGCTGTCTTCTTCCAAAGACAGATTTGTTTGTTCTTCTGGCTATCTGTGATACGTTTGGTATTCTTTGACAGTGTCATAATTTAAAGGCATCAGTTCTTCTTTGCTCTTCCATATTCACTGCTCAGCTTTCACATGTATATAAGAGAACTGAAGATACCATGGCCAGAGAGGCGTACAATGACAGTCCTTTTGTCTACACCAGTCTAGTGATCATGAAAGAGAGACAGTGGTTTTTCATTAATTTCAAAACAAATATATTCAAAGAAGCCTTTAATTTTTTTCTTGGAAAGGATCGTAGACTGATTTTTCCAATACTGATTTTCCCGTCTTACTGCTCAAAAGCAACAACAACCTTTTCATTCAAGATCAGGCTTCCAGGAGAGATTGTTGTTGTTGTTTCATTAAAACACAATGTATTTAAAAATCAGGGTTTTCAAGATCTAGAACCTTAGGATATAGGCCAAGTGTATGTCTCTTAGAGTCTAGGACTCTGAAGCCCATATCACATACTTTGGGCATGTAGCTAGCAGAGACTGGTGCTTGGAGGACATTGTTCTCAGAAGGGTGGAAGGGCAGCACAGGCAAGGATGACCCCGGATTAGATGGATTGATATAGTATCTGGGGCAATGGGGGTTGGTGTGTTGGAATTAGTGAGACTGACTCAGGACAGGACAGGGTTCAGAGCTGCTGTACATAGGGTCGCTATACATCACAAGTGACTCATATGCACATAACAACAACAATATACTATATTGTTGGGGTTTTTTTTTTTATTTAAGCCTTTTGTTTAGAGTCAGCAAGACCTCAGAGAGAGCCTTTATATTTAAAAGTCAGAAAAATTATTTTAGAGAAACATTCTTCTAAGTGGTACAGCACTCTTCTGTTAATATGCTGTACTGAGATAACCCAGGTTGCTGTGATGCTAAACCTTGTGTCATAATGGTTATCCATAGTGGACAGTGCTTGGTGGAGCTCCCAATTTAAGACTGGTTTGGAAGCAGGAGTGGCATCCACTTCCTAAACAACATGCCTCTGGAAACTCTATGACCTTTGATAGATGATGATAATTATAAAAAGATTTCAGGCCTTCTGTTCATAGGGTCGCTATGAGTCATATTCTACTTGAATACAATCAACAGCAATAGCAATAATATGCTTAACAACATCAGACTGAAGAAGTTTAACCAGGAGATGAAGCAGAGTTGCTGTCACTTTAAAATAAAAAAAGAAAGAAAGAAAGGTTCAATTGCTACTTACCATGATTAAAGATGATCCAGAGAGAAACCACTGGGGTTTAGAACCAAATCCAGTCATTAGTGGAGTACTCACCATTCTTTTGTTTATGTTCAGACATTGCTTTCCCTAATTTAAAACTGACAAACAGAAGCCTTGTCACCTGCTAGGCTGAGAAAATGAGTTCTTCTCACAGTGTCCCTTTGAAGGCAGTAGCACATATCCCATCCTCAATAGAAAGTGACACTTCATTTGGCAGACCCTGGGCTTAGGAACCCAAGAGAATAAAAGTGTCCAGGTAACATAAGATACTTGATTAAGGTGGAGTCAGGGGGGAATCCACTTCACAATGTCACAGAAGGCTAAGTTGGAGTAGGCAGAGGATTGATACAAAGGTGATCTTGAGAAGAATTCGGAAATTTATATTTTTGTACTTTGCTACATTTAGTTACCTGCTAGGCTGGTAACCAAAAAGGTCCATAGCTTGAACACAACCTGCACAAAGATTATGGCCAAGAAAATCCTGTGGGCTAATTCTCCTCATCACATAGGGCTAGTATAAACGGGAAGTGACTCAAGGGTGTGTAACAATTGTCGTACATAACCCACATCACCACAATGGTACCAGTTTCAGATGAATTCTGTTAAATGAAAGACACGGTAATGGGCCCCTTTAGAGTCAGTGCACAATGTCAAGGACTAAAACATTTAGAAAAACTGCAACAAAATCAGAAATGTCCTAGTCCAGGTTTATACTAATTAACGTAAGATGGATGTGATTAGTCATTCGGAGCACTGATTGATGAGAGGCAACTTTAAATGAGCTGCATAGAGGACTTAGGGAGCCCTGGTGGCCTAGTGATAAGAAGCTGCCAATCCTAAATGCACATGGTTCGAATCCGCGGGATGCTCCATGGGGGAAGGATAAGCAATCTCCTCCTGTGCTATTTACTACTGCCTCTGAAAACCGACCTGAGAATCAGCTATGGGTGCATTCCGATTTGACCGCAAACAACAATGACTGATGAATAAAGTGTCTCTAAATCTCCTTTAGGTCTCTAAATTCAAGTCCAAGTCACGATAGCCTGAGCTTTGACTTTGGATGCCATAGATGACCACATGCTAATAATAAATGAAAACGAAATGAAGTGGCAAGCGTAGAAACAGGAGGGTTGAAAACAAGGATTTGTATTTTTTTTCAAGAGAACTAGAGTCTAGATGACACGGATTACTAGAAACAAGCACTCAGGAGTAAAATAGGCGTCATCCCTAACTCTACCACAGCTTGTAAGAAATATCCTTCAATTACATTCACTACAATTCGATATTTTCATATTTCCTTTGCAAATTCTTGGTAAACAGTTTGGTTTCTAGGAAAGCTTAATAATAGTAAAGGAGTTCTTAGACAGGGATTTTCTAGTAAAAAGGCAGCTGATTATTGATAAATTATCACTTACCATTTGTCAGTTAACACTTATTTTAAAGTAAATCCACAAAACATGGTAGCCTAAAGCCAGTGTCCAGAAACTGATATCCCAAAGTGACCTGATAGCATCAAGTTTCTTAAAACAAGACTTCACATCTATGAGTTCCATCAAATGGTAAATAGTTAAAAACAACATGAGAAATGTTGCCGTGTGCTATTGAGTTAAAACCAACCCAAAGCTGACCCTCCAGGGGGTTTTCAGAGATGGTAAATTGCCTGGAAGAAGACTGTCCATAATTTTCCTGAATATTTTGCAGCCATAAAGAGGAACAACACTTCTACTGCACACTACGATGTGAATGAACTTGAGAAATAGGTTTTAGGATAAACGTTGTAATCCACTTATGTGAAGTATTGAGAATAGACAAATGCATAGAGAAAAATTTTACTAGTGGTTACTAAAGCCTAAAGGATTTACTAATGGAAAAAGTACTGAGTTTGAGGGCAATATGAAACTATTAAAAATTTATACTGATGATGGTAACACAATATAGTGAATGTAATCACCGTTACTGAATTAAATACATAAAAATCATTAAATGGCAAAATTTTTATTATATATATATTTTACCACAATAAAATTTTTAAAATAATAATGTTGGAGACTAAAAAGTGGAAGATTTTAGTATTCTATTTTTAAATTTTTTTATTTTCTATTCATTGGCATACCAAATCTGTATACATTGTGTTTCATACTTTCCTTCATTCACATTGTTTTATAAAATTAATTACCATTGGACTATGCCCACTATAATCCATGTTTTCAGGTTCCCACTGAATCTTTCCCAGTCCCTTTACCCCTTCTCTCTACCTGCCAAATTGTGTAATACTGTGATTCTCCCCACTTCCCATCCTCACCTTTCTGCTCCCATGTCTTCCCTCCTTAATCCCCATACATGTTTTACTTGTTGTCCTTCCATTTTTACAATAATGGTCTTGGGCAGTATTTGTTCTTATGAGATTGAGTTATTTCACTCAGCATAATGCTCCCCAGTCTCTCCCAACTTATGTAATATTTTTTGAAATTGTTGCTCCTGAGTGCTGCGTGGTATTCCATCATGCAAATGTACCATAATTTCTCAGTCCATTCCTTTGTGGTTGGGCATTTGGGCTATTTCCATGTTGTTGC
>NW_006399772.1:12027578-12028530 GCF_000299155.1 Elephantulus edwardii | reverse complement strand
CTCTATGAGGTGGATTGATTCAGTGACTGGGGTAATTGGAATGGGTGTGTCAGAGGCAGTGCGATTGGCATAGGATAGAGCAGGGTTTAGGGCTGTTGTACATAGGGTCGTTATGAGTCGCAAGTGACTCAACGGCATATAACAACAACAACTTACTCTGGCATTTTATTAATTTATAATTTGGTAAGTATTTGTTTAACAGTTTATGAAAATACAATTTGTACTTCTACCAAAAAACAAGAACATCCCTTTCATCTGGCCTGTCAGGGACAGACTGACAGATTTAGATACATGATCTTCACTTGGAAGGCTAAATAACTGCTTCTAAAGTCCTATGTCTCCCATGACAGAAAAGGTCTTATTGGGCTCAGACTGTCTCATACTTAAACAATCCTGGTGCATGCATGTATTTCATAGCAGAAAGCCAGTAAAAAAACCTTTCCAACCTAAAGCTGCAACAGAGACATGAATGCAAGTGGGGAATTTTTTTAATACTTGCTTTACACACTCTATCAACTCGATGATGCATTCTTGTTGACCCAGAAGCTGAGCCTCCTGTGGAGAGATTGTCCAACTTGCTCCCACCGAGTCACCTGTGGAGGCAAACCATCAGGGAGAGTACAACTCCCTCCTGACAAAACCACCAGAGCTCCCTGCATGTGTTTACTTCATTAATCTATTTTTTCCTACTTACATTAATTTTTTTTGTTTTATTACTTTCATACACAATCTAGTCAAAGGTAAGTTGTTATAATTAGTCACATAACACTTCAGACTCAACAGGTTATATATAAGATCTTCACCCTGAAACCTACAGCGTCTCTTTTCAGCAGGAAGTAGCTAAGAGAATACCCCATCCACTTTTCCTTATGAATCAGGGTTAAGTCTCTCTCAGGGAGGAGTGATAGGGAATGGCAAAGGACACACTGACAAAGGAGATTAATCAGAACTG
>NW_006399772.1:12012899-12025491 GCF_000299155.1 Elephantulus edwardii | reverse complement strand
CTCCTTTGTCAGTGTGTCCCTTGCCATTCCCTATCACTCCTCCCTGAGAGAGACTTCACCCTGATTCATAAGGAAAAGGGGATGGTGTATTCTCTTAGATACTTGCATCATAAGGAGTTTCTATGTTCAGCTTTTTAAGGAAATGCCAAACTGCCTTCCTGAGTGGTCTATCGTTTTACAATCCCACCAATGGTGCATGATAGTTTCAATCTCTCCCCAGCCTCTCCAACATGTATTGCTAAGAATGTGTTTTAAACATATTTTAGAGTCAAAGATAATAGGGTTAAAATTTTTACATGATCTCTGGTTATATGACATTGGACAATCAATTTATCCTCTAGGACACTGTCTGTCTGACTGACTGACTTTCTCTCCGTGTCCTTGTCTCTTTTCAATATTTGTGGGCATGTAGTTCTTTGGGGATATTTTGGCATCAATCTTCCCCTGTATCTAAAAGCATCTCAGGGAACCCTAATGGCATAGTCTGTAAGAGTTGCACTGCTATCCCAAAAGTGATGCCTGACTGAAGGTCCTCTAGGAGAGGAAGATGAGGTATCTCCTATGTTAATTACAGCCTCTAAAATACCACTGGAGGAGGATGTTGTTGTTGTTGTTGTTGTTGTTGTGTGCCATCAAGTTGAATACAACTCATAGCTACCCTATGAACAAAAGATCTGAACTCTGTTCTAGCCTATGACATCTGCACAATTTCTGACACACAGAGCCCATGGCAGCAGCCACTGTGTCAACCCACCTTCCACCTGATTTAAGGTCTTCCTCTCCTTTGCCAACCCTCCACCCTTCCCAACATCATGTCCTTCTCCAAAGAAGAGCCCCTCCTAGCAACATGCCCAAAGTATGTGAGGTGAAGTCTCAACATTCTTACCTCTAAAGAGCACTCCAGCTGCACCCTCTCCAAGACATACCTGTTTGTTCTCTTGGGCGTTCATGTGATGTTCCGTGCTATTCTTCAACGCCACAGCTCAAAAGCACAAATTCTTTTTCTATCATCCTTATAAATTGCCCAGCTCTCATATGCACAGGCAAAGGCATTTGACTATGTGGATCATAACAAGTTGTAGCTGATATTGAGAAGAATGGAAATCCCAGAGCACTTAACTGTGTTCATGTGGAATCTACATACCTAAATCAGGTAGCTGTTGTGAGAATGGAGCAGGAGAACACTGCATGGTTTAAAATTGAAAAGGAAATGTATCTCTTTCCATACCTATTCTATATGTATGCTGAGCAAATTGTCCAAGTGTGGTATCAGGATTAGAGGAAGACTCCTCAATAACCTGCATTACGCAGATGACACAATTTGCTTGCTGAAAGTGAGAAAGACATGAAGCACTTGTTGTAGAAGATCAAAAATGCAGCCTTCAATATGGATTGCATCTCAATGTCAAGAAAACAAAGATTCTTGCCACTGGACCGATAGGCAGCATCGTGATGGATAGAGAAGAGATTGAAACTGTAAATAGCTTCATCTTGCTTGGATCCACAATTCATATCCTTAGTACCAGCAGTAAGTAAATAAGGAGACACGTTAGGGACCTCTCCAAATTAATGAGGGATAATAATGTCAGTTTGAGGACTAAGGCACGTCTGACTCAGGCCATGGTCTATCTGATCACTTGCTATGCATCTTAGAGCTGGACTGGAGGATGAGTCAGTTCTAATTCAATGTCATTGAGTGAGAAGTGTTGCTGTGTTGCTTTGGACCCTAGCTCCAGAGGTTTTTGGTTCTTCTTTCTTGGTGGTATAGAAGTTCCCTTAAAGTCTTGTCAACTGTTTAATCATTTTTATATTTCAAAAGAGACAGACTCAAGACATAACCCAATCCTGTAGTCTATGGCCTGCTTTATTAACATGATGCCACTTATCTCATCTCATTATTATATAAAGAATTCTAATGTGTACAATAATCATATCACAAAATAGAGATTGTGTGTTGTTGTTAAGTGTTGTTGAGTTGCAGGTGACTCATAGTGACCCTATGAATGACAGTCCTGGACATGTCCTGTGTAACTTTCATCCCTTTCTCCAGGTTCATAGGGTTCCCAAAGGCAAGGTATTGTGGAAGTAGATGCCACTCCTGCTTCTAATTTTTTTTTAATCAGGGAGCTTCACCAAACACTGTCCACCATGGGTAACCATTATCACATTTGATTCATCAGTGTCACAGTGTTTTGCTTCACAGCAACCACGAGTTACCTCTGTACAGCAAGTGAACAGACCAGGATTACACCACCTAGAAGAATGTTTCACCAAAAACAATTAAAGGCTGGCCTGAGGGCTATAGGCCTGAGGGCGCAAAGAGATTTTAAGCTAGGGTCTGGAGCAGGCTCTCCAAGCTCCACCCCACCCTTACTTACTCTTACTCTAAGCATCAGGGCCACCCATCCATCTTTAAAGGCCAAAAAGGACAGTAACACGCAACCAGAAAGACCCAAGAAACTTCCCTTGCCTGGCTGCCACCAAGAGAAGCCGCCATGGAGACACCAGCCATCCCACCTGCTTAGCCGGCTGACTTCCAGAGTGTAGAGAGACTCCAGTCCCTGAGCCTCGTGAAGGATGAGAGATTAACTATATAATATTGATAATTTTGACCTAGCCATGTTGACATTTATTTGGAAAAGATATAATTCAATCCACTTGGCCCTAAAAATGTGTGTTCTTGCTAAAGGGGGAAAAAAACAAACAAAAAAACACCACATTTACTCCTTTATATTACCCCAAAAGTTTTACATCAGTCCCAAAGTCAAAGTCCATCCTGAGACAAAATTTCTTTCATCTGTGAAGTCAGAATAGTTATCTGTGTCCAAAATACAATGGTGGAGCAGGCATAAGGTAAGCATTCCAATTAAAACAAGAATAAATTGAAGAACAAGAAGAGACAATAGGTACTAAACAAAACAAAAATCCAACAAGATGATCTACACAAGTTCTCAAAGCTTAAAAATGATCCTGAGTTTTTGTTTGTTTGTTTTAGTGGTCTAGGCAGTGGTTTTGTCCTCCAAAATCTGAGTATTGGCTATAATCCCTGAATTCTGAGTGGTCGCACCTCAGCCTGATGAAATGAAATGTTTTAGAACTATAAGATATTGTTAAAGGTGTTACTCACCATGTCAAATGCACCCTAATATCTCAAAATCAAAAGTAATCACAGTGATACTTGTTTGTTCTTTAAGGATCATGTGAATATAATGGTTGTACATCTTCATGTTGACTGCTAAAAAGCAATCTCTTGGAAGTGCATAGGAAATGATGACTGGCATTTTTATATTCACAAATTCTTCTCCTTTTATAACTCATATTACCTTTGTCCAAATTCTCTAAATTATTTTGAATTTATTCCAACATAGTCTATCTATCTTTGCAAACCATATTGTCATAATTATATGAAATGTGAGGGGAAAACAAATAAATAAGCTAGCAACTTTAAGAACATAATAAAAAATTCAATAGGTGCAATGTGAATGGTTATATATAAATAACATAGCTTTAGAAATTATTGGTTTTCTTTTTTACCGGCACATGAACCAGATTTCAGGAAAAGTATGCACAATGCTGCATAGCAGAGATTGGAGCTTAGTCTAGGGGAGAAAAAAGAGCAGCAAAGGCCTGGGTTCCACCATTTCTCCTATTATTTCACAGAGGTGTTTGCTGAGGTCTGCAGTGTGTATTGCATTCTCAAGCTTTGAATCATGTTACTCTGAATGTCTCACAGGACCTCTAATTAAGCCTGGTATATAGCAGATTATACAGGCTGCTTGTACCGGTCAGCTTAGGGTGACTTATAGATTGTCTGGAAACTATCAAGCTTCTGAAGAGTTTGGAGCACATGAGATTATTACCATTGCCCTGAAGGAAGATAAAAGCCCATAGCACCATGGGAATCAGAATGTGATACAGAATTTTCATCTACACTGTGTAAAAAATTCTTCTAGGTTCTAGCTACCTCAGTGTCTGGTCCACTCAAATGAGCTCTCAGGTCATTTGCCGTCAACAGGGCTCACTGTCTCATGCTGGTAAACATTAAGTCACCAATTTTCTATAAGTAGGAAATCTAGATTTGTGTAGTATTTGGCCATTTTCAGTGTATAAATATCCCTTGTTTATTGTTGTCTACCACAGACTCAGAACTGACCCATAGCTGATCCTCCAGTGGGTTTTAAGAGGCAGTTAATCACACAGGAGGAGGTTGCCCATCCTTCTCCCGTGGAGCAGCTGGTGGCCTTGAATCACATGCCTTCCGGATTTCAGCTCAGTTTCTTGCCATTAGGTCACCAGTGCTCCCTATAAAACTCCTACAATGGTCAATTTTAAGTTACCAATATAATATTGTAAAACAAAGAATTGAGAAGAAATACATAATAGTAAACTGTTAGATAGCATGTTCATATATATTTTTTTTTAAATCTCAAACTCATTGGCACTGACTCAGAACCAACTTATAACTGACCCTGGAGCAAGTTTTCTGATACTCTAAATCACATGGGAAGAAACTTGCCAACTTTCTTTCAAGGAGCAGCTAGTGAATTTAAACTGCCTACCTTGTGGGTTCCTTGGGCCACCAAAGTTCCCTACACAGATAAAATAAATGTGAGTAATTTTGAGACCCTAAGTAAGCATAAAATGTAGTAAAATAATTATAAAAATGAGGCTTTACCACCTTTGTTTTTATTTAATTCAGCTAATTAAATTTTTAATTTACATTTTTAATTTTTTAATAATACTTATGTTCTAAATGTTGACTCACAATACTCATTATAATTTAACAGTTGGTATCTGCAAGCCAATGCAAACGGATTCTAGCACAGTATTTGCTACAACATGCTCTGCTTCCCAAAATGTTGTTAAAAGGCTATCAATGTTACACACCCATATTTATCATGGCTTTGGTCACAATAGCAAAGGGTTGGAAACAACCTAAGTGCCCATCAACAAACGAATGGATAGAGAAGCTCTGGTATATTCACACAATGAAATACTACACTGCATTGAAAAACAAGGAATTCATGAAATAATATACAAAATGGGTGACCCTGGAGGACACTATGCTGAGTGAAATATCTCAGTCACAAAAGGACAAATACTGCATAGAGCCACTGTTGTAAAATAGGACTGACATTGAGGTTGGGGGGAGACTGAGAAAGATGGAATAAATTATGTATACTGCATTGAAACTGATGAAAGAGAGAACTGTTTAAGATGGATCTATGATTAGGCATAATTGTCATAGCAAGAGTCCAGAACAAAGGCTGCATTGTGGAGTGGACCTGGGGAGAGGGATTGTATACCAATGAAAGAATTTTACTTTTCAAAGAGAAGAGCAAACTGCTGAAGGGGTGGGCAGGGAGAGAAGTGCAACAGTGAAGGAATGGAAATCCAAAGTCTCTGTAAACTTGCATTAAAATGAATAGTAATTAAAAAAGAAAATGGGGAGAAGTCTATCAATGAACAGACAAAAAGTGTAGTAGACTTGAATTTATAAAAAATAAAGGAAATTGAAAATTTTTAAGAATTTAATAGTTGTTTTTTTTTAAGTCTATCAGTAATTTAGTATAGCTTGGTAATTTTTTTTCTTTTTTCCACAAGAATGTAAAAACAGAAGGAAGATAGCAATACTAGCTTAGAAAGAAATGGCATTTATTTTTCCAAGAGGGTGGTGTATTAGGGGGGAGGGTTGGGAGGGGAGAAAAGTGCAACAATGAATGAAGGGAACCCCAAATTTTCATTGAAAAAGAAGAAAGAAAGGAAGCAAAGAAGGAAAGAAGGAGGGAAGGAAGAGAGGAAGGAAGGAAGGAAGGAAGGCAGGCAGGCAGGCATATGTCTTAGTGTCAATAGCATTTACAACACCAAAGCCTAGGACAGTCTCAAATTTTAGTGTGATGCTAGAACCATAAAGGAGATGAAATTATCTTACACCATTATCATCTATACATTTACTACTTTTTATGAAAGGCATGGGGAAAAAATAGCTAAAGATGAAACAGAAAAGTCATATCTTTATGTTGCCTGAAATTAACTTTCTTTCATCAAATGCAGGTTTCAGTATTTGTTCATTATTTAGGGAGTCAAATATACAGCCAGACCACCAGTTCATTCAGAATTTTAAAAGTTATTAAATGAGTGATTTCCTGAGTGCTATTTTATAGTTTACATACACCAGCTTATTTACTGCTTCCTTTGAAATAAGTGTCCATTTGTCCATTTGTTATACTGTGTTGATTTGCATATTGCTATGATGTTGAAGGCTCTGCTATCAGTATTTCAAATTCCCATACAATCAACCATAGTGGACAAGTCTTAGTTAAATTTCTCAAATAAGGCAGACAAAGGGGAAATGCCTGGTAACCTACTTTCAAAAATAGCCAATGAAAATCCTATAAATCAGAGAATATAGTCCAAGATTTCGACACATTTACCTTGGATATGTCAGGAAGAAACAATCAATGTAGAGGGAAATAAAGTTTAGTGGAGTGAAAAGCCAACGGATTTGAAGCAAATCCTCAATGTGGTGGACTCGCACAACGACACGTCACTGAAACAATGGATGTAAGTGTTTCAACAACCATGACGTTGGTGGAAGACTTGTTCTGTTATCCACAAGGTCAATGTGAGTTGGAGCCAGTTCAATGACAGCTAACAGGAATAACAGCATCCTGAAATATATAGACTCCTTTTCATTAGGAAATAGAGACTCAAAGCCAATTGGGTGATTTACTCAAAAGTACACCATGAATTCAGTTATTGAAATGTGCCGTGAAGTAAGAACCGACTCATAACTGACCTTCCTGTGGTTTTTAAAAGGCCGTTAAGTTGCTTGAGAGGAGATTGTTCATCTACGTTCCTTGGAGCTGCTAAGAGATTCAAGCCATGTACCTTTTGGGTTGAAAGTGTAACTCCATACCACTAGGCCACCAGAGCCCCCTATGTTAGTGTTATTGTAGGACTGTCAAGTTGGAGCAGATTCATAGCTGACTCTCCAAGGGGCTTTCAGAAGCATTTACTCACATACCAGGAGATTTCCCATTTAAATTTCTTTTCTCATTTGTCTGTCTTCCTTTCTTTCCAAAAATATTTTTCAAGTAGCTCTTGTGTATCAAACACTTGAACTAGGAACTGGAAATGGAGAGATGAACAATAAAGATCTGGTCGATGTCTTTACAGTGCTTACAATGGATTAGGGAGAATAGGCCCTAAATATAGCCGGAGTGGCATCCACTTCCTAAATATCATAGCTCCGTAAACTCTATGAGCTTTGATAAATGTCAATAGTTGTAGAGGGGCTTCAGGCCTTTTGTCCATAGTGTTGCTATGAGTCATGCTCGACGAGAAGGCAATCAACACCAACAACATATATACATTTCATCTTACACATCATTTATCATAGAAGACAGTGTTTACATTTGTCTTCTTTGTACTATAAAATTTGCTTTTTAAAAAAAATCTTCCTGTGCGGGGGGAAAATTTTTTAAAAATCTTTCTGTGTACCTAAAGAGAGTAAATATCAGGACACTTTGTGTCCGATACATTTTTTTCTTTAAAATCATGCCACCTCAGCATAATGTGCTCCAGGGTCCCCCATGTTGTGTAATGTTTTACAGGTTCATTGTTGAATTGGGGGAGGGGCGAAGGGAGAGAGGATCCAGGAGGGGTGAGAGAGGCTGGAAGCAGAGGGATGAGGATATGCGAGGGGAAGCTGGACTCTATGAAGACGGATGTGACATCAGGCTTGGAGAAAGATTCATTAACATGTGTTATGGTGATGACACCATCTTGCTTCCAGAAAGTGAAGAAGACCGTGAAGCACTTAATGCAGAAGATCAAAGACTACAGCCTTTAATATGGGTTACATCTCAACATTGTTGTTGTTGTTGTTATGTGCCGTCGAGTCGTTTGCGACTCATAGAGACCCTATGTACAACAGCCCTAAACCCTGCTCTATCCTGTGCCAATCTCATTGCCTCTGACACACCCATCCCGATTACCCCAGTCACTAAATCAATCCACCTCATAGAGGGTCTTCCCCTCCTGCGCTGTCCCTCTACTCTACCCAGCATGATGTCCCTCTCTAAATACCTGTCTCTCCTTACAACATGTCCAAAGTATGTCAGACAAACCCCAGAATCCTTGCCTCCAAGGAGTAGCCTGGTTTAACCCTCTCTAGGATGACTCTGTTTGCTTTCTTGGCAGTCCATGGTACATTCAATATTCTTCTCCAGCACCACAGCTCAAAGGCGTCAATTCTCCTTCCATCCTCCCTGGTCAGTGTCCAGCTCTCTGGTGCATAACAAGTGATTGCAAAAACCATGGCCTGTATCAGGCGCACCTTAGTCTCCAGAGAGACACCGTTGCTCTTGAGTACTTTAGAGAGGTCCCTAACCGCAGACTTTCCCATCGCAATACATTTTTTGATTTCCTGGATCCTGGTGCCAAGAGTGTTGACTATGGAGCCAAGCAAACTGAAGCTGTGAACTATCTCAATCTCTTCGCCATCCATCCTGATGCTACTGATTGGTCCAGTGGTGAGAATCTTTGTCTTCTTGACATTGATTAAGAAAACAAAAATCCTCTTCTCTGAATAGAGAACATCGTGATTGTTGTTGCGGACCTTACAGTCAGAACCGACCCATAGCTGATCTTCTGGCTGGTTTTCAGAGGCAGTTAATCACACAGAAAGAGATTGCTCATCCTTCTCCCATGGAGCAACTGGTGTCCTTGAACTGTGTGCCTTCGGGATTGCAGCACAGCTTCATGCCACTAGGCCACCAGAGCTCCCTGACAGATGGAGAAAAGATTGAAGTTGTCAACTATTTCATTTTAGTTGTATCTACAGTCAGCACTCATGAAACAGCAGTCAAGAAATCACACTTTTTCTGATTTTAAACTATGTAATATCTATCCCTTTGTTCTATTTGAATGACTGCTACTTGGTCTGTGCACAGATTCCAAGTGAGCATAATTAACTGTTCTGGAATTCTTATTCTTTGCAATGTTATCCATAATTTGTTATGATCCACATGTTGAATATCTTTACATAGTCAATAAAACAAAGGTGGATGTATTTCTGATATTCTTTTCTTTCAGACATGATCTATCTCACACAAGTTTCATTCCACATCCTCTTCTGAATCCAGATCAAACTTAAATTTCTGAAAATATCTTGTCTGTGGATCACTACAATATTTTAAAAGCATTTTTAGCAAACTTTTACTTCTGTCTCATATAAATTATGTTGTTTGTCAATTTCTGAATTTCATTGCATCATCTTTTCTTGGAATGGGCACCAAAAAAATGTCTCTTCCAGTCAGTTGGCTGGGTAACTATCTTCCAAATTTCTTGCCATAGGTGAGTAAGCATCTCCAGTGCTGCTTCTGTTTTTTGAAACATTTCTAAACTGGGTAAGCAGCAAAAGAACTCCTTTTTCTTTTCACCAACACCAAAAATCAAGTTCTATTTTATTTAAGAAGTCTCTATTGCGAAGGTGAAACAAATTCCCAAGTATTTCAGAAAATGTTAGAACAAAAAGAACTGGACTCAACAGCATCACAGCCCTGAGATTCTGACCCTGTATCACCTTCCCCACAGTGTAAATGGAAGAGGGGAAGGTGTTAAGTGGAAGAAGAGAAAAATATTCTAAGATCTTTTGTTTAATGATATGCAAATGTTAGTTACCAGGTCACCAAGCCCCACGGATGCTAATTCTGCAGTGTTTCCTGAATCTGTTCTCTGCTTTCCAGCTGGCTGAAGCTTCACATTGAATTAGATAAAATGTTGGCTCAGAATTAGACCAACCTGGCTTCTGTGCCCAACTCCAGCTTGAGCAAAATACCTAGTTTTCCCGAGCTTTCTATTTCTCACCTTTGCAAAACTAGAATAATAATGCTGTCCTGAGTTCTTTCAGGAGGTACCCTAATGGTGCAGCAGCTAAGCAACCAGCTGCTTACTTGAAAAGTGGATAATAGGAACCATCCATGAGTCCCAGGAGAGAGTCATTCCATAAGAGGAAGATACAGTTGTCTGCTTCTGTGTACTGCTGGGTCACTATGAGGTGGAATTGACTCAAGAAAGGTTTCTATTTGAATTTTAGGCTCTTGCAGGCTCAATGAAGAGAACTATCTTCCAGTATCACAGGCTATTATAAACTAGGAAGAAAAAGAAAATCTCCCAGTGACCATGCAGTCAGATCTCAAGGAAAACCAAGACAGACATCATCCTTCATGACTTGGTGCAGGATAGTTGCTGCCCAGATGACCCAACAGAATCCATTCAAAAGTGAAGGAGGACCACAACAAGATAAAGGTAAACAATCCAATTGAAAAATGGGCACAGGATATGAACAAACACTTCACCAAAGAAGACATTCAGATGGCCAACAAGCACAAGAAGAAGAACAAGAAATGTTCAAAATCCCTAGCTCTAAGAGAGATGCAAATCAAAACAACTATGAGATATCATCTCGCCCCTGTAAGAATAGCAAAATTTAACAGAATAGCAAGCAACAAATGTTGGCGAGGCTGTGGAGAAACTGGAACCCTTATTCGCTGTTGGTGGAAGTGTAAAATGGTGCAACCCCTGTGGAAAGCAGTATGGCACTTTCTCAAAAAGTTGCAAGTAGAGATACCATTTGACCCAGCAATTCCACTACTGGGAATCTACCCTGAAGAGACTATAACTGCCACCCAAACAGATATATGCACACCCATGTTTATTGTGGCTTTGTTCATAATAGCAAGGAGTTGGAAACAACCTAAGTGCCCATCAACAAAGGAATGGATAGAGAAGCTGTGGTATATTCACACAATGGAATACTATGCTGCATTGAAAAACAAGGAACTCATGCAATATTATTCAAAATAGGTGACCCTGGAGGACATTATGCTGAGCGAAAGATCTCAGCCACAAAAGGACAAATACTGCATGGTGCCACTGTTGTAAAACAAGACTGACATTGGGGTTGGGGGAGACTGAGAAAGATGGAATAAATAATGTTTACTGCACTGAAACAGATGAGGGAGAAAACTGTTTAAAAGGTAAACATGATTAGGTATTATTGTAATGACAGGAGTCCAGAACAAAGGCTGCATAGTGAGGTGTGAAAGAATTTTTCTTTTAATTTTCAAAGAGAAGAGTGTACTGAGAGGGCAACAATGAAGGAATGGAAATCCAAAGTCTCTGTAAATTTTCATTAAAATTAATAATAATAATAAAAATTTTTAAAAAGTGAAGGTGGAGCTATAACATACATAGCCCTGCAGTGTTGGAAATAGTAAGTCTTAATCAGCAATCCTAATCTTTTTTTTTTCATCTCTTGATTTCCTGACTGCTGCTGCCACGAGTGTTGATAGTGGAACTGAGCAAGCTGAAATTGTTAACAACCTCAGTCTCTTCTCCATTTATCATTATCATGATGCTGCCAATGGGCCTATATGCAAACAAAATCATCTGGGAGGCACTCACTCCTCAGAAATATCAACTACATAAGGTCAAAAGACCAGCAACTGCCCAATGGTAAAGCCCAGAAGACAAGGAGGAGGAGGAGGAGGAGGATAGACAGATTAATGGAAATGAGAATCACAGAGAAATGGGATCATT
Organism: Elephantulus edwardii; assembly: GCF_000299155.1. Taxonomy (NCBI): domain Eukaryota; kingdom Metazoa; phylum Chordata; class Mammalia; order Macroscelidea; family Macroscelididae; genus Elephantulus; species Elephantulus edwardii. The sequence goes on along the minus strand of NW_006399772.1, from coordinate 12,013,884 downwards.
TCATTTCAAAAAAAATCTGTGTGTGCTTATTATTATGGAGATTAATTAATGGGAGTAATTCTCTGTCCTGTTGTTGTTATGTGCCTTCTGACACATTTAGCCCATTTCTTTTTTTTAAATAATTTTATTTTATTTCCTTTTTCCTTAAAGCATCTTCTGTTGTTGTTGTTGTAGCCCATTTTTATAGTCACCCTGTCAATCCATCTTGTTAAGGCCTTTGCAAAACCGTAAGGACAGAGGATATCAGTCTAAACCCACTTCTCCAACCCTTCTTCCCCCAAACTCACAATTCCTGCTGTCATGAAAAGAAACATACCTCTTACTCTAAATTCCCTCCTGGAGATGAGAGAGGAGAGGACATCTGGAAGACTGGACACGCATGCAAATCCCCTCAACTTTTCCAGAAATACTTAGATTCATTTTCAAGAAAACAGTAAACTCAGTTTTTCTCTTCACTCAGCAGGTGGGTTCTAACGAAGGAGGTTAGGTTGGTTATAGACATATACAGAAGTAGAAGGTTTTGTGCACATTTGTGTGAAGTGAGAGAAATTTTTTTTCTATTTCTCTCTCTCTTTCTCTGAGTGTGTGTGTTTGTGTGTCTGATTAGGATTTTGGTCTCAAAACCCAAAGGTGAAATAGTGATATAGAAATGGGGGTGGGGGGGGTTAGTTCTTAATATGCAATCCATAATGAAGGTTGTAACCTTTTACCCTCACCAGTAAGTGCTTCAAGACCTTTGAATGCAAATAAGACTATATCATCTGCATATCACAAGATGCTAATGAGTGAGTCTTTCTCCACCCATGATGCTCCATTCTTATTCCTATTTGATCTTGGATTATTTGCTCAGCATACAAATTGAGTAAGTGTGGTCGAAGGACACAACCCTGATGCCCGTCTTTCCTGATTTTAAACTAGGCAGTATCTTCTTGTTTTGTTCAAATGACTGTTGTTGATTTGGGGGTGGAGATTGGTGGGTTTTTTT